>NC_134313.1:600000-916000 GCF_964195595.1 Calonectris borealis
GCAGGGACTGGGCTCCATTGGGGCTGTGCCGGGCACTGGGGCTGTGCCAGGCTGTGCCAGGCTCTGCTGGGGCAAGGACCAGGCTCCACCAGGGCTGTGCTGGGCTTTGCCAGGGCAGGGACTGGGCTCCATTGGGGCTGTTCCAGGCTGTGCCAAGGCTGTGCCAGGCTCTGCTGGGGCAAGGACCGGGCTCCACCAGGGCTGTGCCAGGCTGTGCCGGGGCAAGGACCGGTCCGCCGCAGCCGCCCTGTTGCTTTCAGGCCAGATCTACTGGGCGAAGGACATCATCTTCCTGGTGAACGAGCATGACCTGCTGGGCATGGAGGCCTGGCTGGAGGCCTACCACGACGTCAACGTCACCGGTGAGGCGGGGGCTCGGGGGGGCCGCTGCCGTTCCCGGCCGTGTCGAGGGGCCAGCGGCAGCGGTGACGCGGCACCGTGCCTGCAGAGGTGCGGTCCTCGGGGACGCTGGGCCGGGCGGGGGCCATCCAGGCGGCCGTCTCGCTGGAGCTGAGCAGCGACGTGGTCACCAGCTTCGACGTGGCGGTGGAGGGGCTGAACGGGCAGCTGCCCAACCTCGACCTCCTCAACCTTTTCCACGCCTTCTGCCAGAAGAACGGCCTGCTCTGCACCATCCAGGGCAAGGTGAGCCCGGCCGCGCAGAACCCGCAGCGACCTCCTGGGACACGCGGCCCCGGCCTGGCCTCAGGGAAGCTTCTGTCCCACAGGACCAGGGTTTCACAGGTGGCCAAGAAGGCCAACGGCATCCTGGCCTGTATTAGGAATAGTGTGGCCAGCAGGAGCAGGGAGGTGATCGTGCCCCTGTACTCGGCACTGGTGAGGCCGCACCTCGAATCCTGTGTTCAGTTCTGGGCCCCTCACCACAAGAAGGACATGGAGGTGCTGGAGCGTGTCCAGAGGAGGGCAACAAAGCTGGTGAAGGGCCTGGAGCACAAGTCTGATGGGGAGCGGCTGAGGGAACTGGGGGTGTTCAGCCTGGAGAAGAGGAGGCTGAGGGGAGACCTCATCGCGCTCTACAACTACCTGAAAGGAGGTTGTAGCGAGGTGGGGGTTGGTCTCTTCTCCCAAGTAACAGCGATGGGACGAGAGGAAACGGCCTCAAGTTGCGCCAGGGGAGGTTTAGATTGGACATTAGGAGAAATTTCTTTACTGAAAGAGTGGTCAGGCCTTGGAACAGGCTGCCGAGGGCAGTGGTGGAGTCACCATCCCTGGAGGTATTCAAAAGACGTGTAGACGTGGTGCTTAGGGACGTGGTTTAGCGGGACTTGGCAGTGCTGGGTGAACGGCTGGAGTCGATGATCCTAAGGGTCTTTTCTAACCTGATTCGATCATCCTGTGGTTCCACGACGTGGGCTTTCCCTGCAGCTGCAGCGCTCGGACTGGGACTCGCTGCCCGCCTACGCCCACAGCCTGCAGACCCTGCTGCTGATGGTGCTGGCCCAGGCGTCGGGGCGGCCCCGCGGCGACCACGGCCTCTTCCTCCGCTACCGCATCGAGGCCATCACCCTCCGCGGCATCAACAGCTTCCGACAGTACAAGTATGACATGACTACCGTGGGCAAGTGAGTGCGGGGCCGCGGGGGGGTCCTGGGGGGGTCCTGGGGCGCAGCCTCCCCCCCTTGCCTTGCCCGCTGCCTGCAGGACGCTGGAGGGGATGTTTCGGAAGCTCAACAACCTGCTGGAGCGGCTGCACCAGTCCTACTTCTTTTACCTGCTGCCCTCCCTGTCCCGCTTCGTTTCCATCGGCGTCTACATGCCAGCCTTCGGCTTCCTCATCCTCGTCCTGGTCCTCAAGATATCCTTTTGGGCAGGGGTGGGCCGGGGAGTGGGCGAGGGGTGGCCAAACCTGCTCCGCTCCTTTCCCTGACGGCCCCCACGCCCTGGACCTCTGGATGAAGCTGAGCAAGTGCGAGGCGGGCAGCGCCGAGCGGCTCTGGGACGGCGACCACGCGGCCGGGGAGGTCAGGGCCCTTCCCCTCCCCTGCCCCTCCCTGCGGACCCGCTGGTCCCGCTGTCCTCACCCCCGGCTTCCCGCAGGAGCCCCGTCCCGGCCTGCTGGCGCTGGTGCCGCCGGTGCTCATCTGCCACGCTGCCGGCCTCGCCCTCTACTTCTTGCCGGTGCTGGGGCAGCGTGTGGCCACCCAGCACTTCCCCGTCTCCGAGTCGGAGGCCGTGGTGCTCACCGTCATCGCCATCTACGTGGCCGGCATGGCCCTGCCCCACAACACCCACAGGTGCCAGGGGGCTCGGGGGTCCGGGGGGTGCCATCCCCTGCGGCCGTGGGGCTGAGCGTCCCCCCTGGTCCCCGCAGGGTGCTGGCGGGCGGTGGCAGCGACCGGGGCTGGATGACGCTGAAGCTGCTGGCGCTGCTCTACCTGGCCCTGCAGCTGGGCTGCCTCGCCCTCCTCAACTTCTCCCTCGGCTTCCTCCTGGCTGCCACCATGGTGCCCGCCGCCGCCGCCGTCCAGCCCACCGGCCCCAAGTGAGTGGGGCTGCGGGGTGCTGGGACCCCCTCTCTGGTGGGGGGACACCGGGGGGCTCTCTTCAGGGTGGGGAGACGCCAGGGGATCTCCCTGGGACGGGGGGACACTGGGGGGACACCGGGGGGGCTCTTCCCAGGGGGATGCTGGGGGACACACTGGGGGCTCTCCCTGGGGTGGGGGGATGCTGGGAGGATGCTGGGGGCTCTCCCTGGGTTGGGGGGATGCAGGGGACTCTCCGTGGGGTGATGCCAGGGGGATGGTGGGGCAGGGGGGCTCTCCCCAGGGTGGGGGGACACTGGGGGCGTGCTCCCTGGGGCATGGGGATGGTGGGGGGATGCTGGGGGCTCTTCCTGGGTTGATGCCGGGGAGACACTGGGGGGGCTCTCCCTGGGGTGGGGGGTCGCTGGGGGCTCTTCTCAGGGCGAGGGATGCTGGAGGGACGCTGGGGGCTCTTCCCAGGGCAGGGGGATGCCGGGGGGACACCGCGGGCTCTCCCTGGGGTGGCGGGGATGCAGGGGGCTCTCCCCGGGGCGATGCCAGGGGGGTGCCGGGGTGGCTCTCCCCGTTCCCGCGGCGGCTGACCGTGCCCCTCGCCCGCAGGGTGCTGCTGTCGGCGCTGCTGGTGCTGGCGACGCCGGCCGTGACGCTGCTGCTGGGCATCTTCCTGCAGCGGGAGCTGGTGGAGGCGCCGGTGGCGGCGGCGGAGGGCTGGCAGCTCTTCCTGGCGGCCGTGGCCGAGGGGCTGCTCCAGCACCACCTGTACGGCTCCCTGCTCTTCCCCTTCCTCGCCCTCTGCGCCTACCCCTGCTGGCTGCTGCTCTGGAACGTGCTCTTCTGGAAGTGAGGGGCCCCCGCGGGCCCCCCGGCACGCACGGACCCGCGGACGGACCCGGCAACGGGCAGCGCGGCCGGGCGGCTGGCAGGGGCGCCGGCCCCATCCCCGCGGGACAGGGACACCAGCCCCAGCCGAGCCGCCCCGGGCGGCAGCGGGTCCTGCCCCGGGCGGGGGCTGCCGGTGCCTCGGGGGGGGGGGATGGGGATGGGGACCCCCCGTTTGGGGCTGCGGCCCCCGGTGTGCACGGGGGGGCCCGGTCCGTACCGGGGGGTCCCGGCACGGTGTGTGCGGGGGGGTCGGGGCGCATCGCTGCAATAAAGGCGGAACCGCGGGACGGGAGCGGAGCCGGTTTTGTGCTGGGGGGACGGGGAACGGGGGGGGAATCTGTGACGTCGCTTCCGTTGGCGGGTGACGTCAGGGAGCGGGCGTCACGTCCGGGGCGGGCCGGCGGCGTCCCCTCGACCTCGGCGCGGCGGCCGCCGGGAGGAGCGGAGCGATGGCGGCGGTGGCGGTGCGGAGCCTCCCGCTGCGGCCCTACGGCCGCCTCCTGCTGCCGCGGGCCCGGACCGCGCCCGCCCCGGTGAGACCCGCACCCGGCTCCAGCCCCCGCCCCGGCCGGGCCCCGCGCCCCGCCGCGCCGTGAAGGTCACCGGGCGGGGGCGGCCCCGGGAGGGGCGGGAACGGCGGCGGGGGGCGGCCCCGGAACCGAGCGGCACCGCGGGGAGCGGTGCTGGGCTGGGCCCTGCAGCGCCCGCTGTGCCCGGCCTGGCGACCCCGGTTCCCCCCGGGCCCTTCCCGGTTCCCCCCACTTCTGCCCGGTCTGCCCGCCCCGGTGCCCCCGGTTTTCCCACCCGTGCCCGGTGTCCCCGGTTCTCCCGTCCCATCCCTGCGCGGTGCCCCCGATTGCCCCCCATCCTGCCCGCCCCGGTGCCCCCGGTTCCCCCCCCCATCCTGCCCGGCCCGGTGCCCCCTGTCCCCTCCGGCCCTGCCCGGTGTCCCCCGTCCCCCCCCTACCCCCCCGCGTCCGCCCTGCGCACGGCTCCCGGCCCCCCCGGTGTCGGTGCGTCCCGTCCCGGGCCCTGACGGCGCTGCCCCCCCCCAGGCCGCCATGTCGTCCTTCGCCGGCCTCTCCCGCCGGGGCCGGGCGGCCCTGTCGGCGCTGGGGCTGCTGGCGGCGGGCGGGGGGGGCCTGGCTCTGGCCCTGCGCTCGGCCCTCAGCGCCGGCGAGCTGGAGATGCACCCGCCCAGCTTCCCCTGGAGCCACGGCGGCGCGCTGGCCGCCCTCGACCACGGCAGGTACCGGGCCGGGGGGCCGGGGAGGCGGGGGGGCTCGGCGGGGGGCTGGGGCCATCACCTCCTTCTCCTCTTCCTCCTCTTCCTCCAGCCTGCGGCGCGGCTTCCAGGTGTACAAGCAGGTCTGCTCCGCCTGCCACAGCATGGAGTACCTGGCCTTCCGCAACCTCATCGGCGTCACCCACACCGAGGCGGAGGCCAAGGCGCTGGCCGAGGAGGTGAGTCCCCCCCCAGGAGGGTCCCGCCGCTGCCGTGCCCGGTGCCGCGGCGCCCCGGCTCAGGGCTCTGCCCCCTGCGCAGGTGGAGGTGGTGGACGGCCCGGATGAGAACGGGGAGATGTTCACGCGCCCCGGCAAGATCTCCGACTACTTCCCCAAGCCCTACCCCAACTCCGAGGCGGCGCGAGCTGCCAACAACGGGGCGCTGCCCCCCGACCTCAGCTACATCGTCAACGCCCGGTAAGGGGCCGCTGCCACGCGCGGCGGGGGGTGGGTTCGGCGGGTCCCGGACCCACGCAGAGCTCGGGGTTCCTGGCAGACCTCCCCACCGAGGGGAGGAGGACCCCAGCCCTGCTGCTCCGGGGGTCTCTGCTGCCCGGGACTGATTCCCCCCCCGCCGCCCATCGCAGGCACGGGGGCGAGGACTATGTGTTCTCCCTCCTCACCGGCTACTGCGACCCCCCAGCCGGCGTGACGGTGCGGGAGGGGCTGCACTACAACCCCTACTTCCCGGGCCAGGCCATCGGCATGGCCCCCCCCATCTACAACGAGATCCTGGAATTCGACGATGGTAAGAGGGGCCCCGGGGCCGGCCCCGCGCGGCGCGGCGCCGTCCCACGGGGGTGCCGGTTCCCAGGGTGCTCAGCCTTTCCCGCCCTCCCCAGGCACCCCGGCCACCATGTCGCAGATCGCCAAGGATGTCTGCACGTTCCTGCGGTGGGCGGCGGAGCCGGAGCACGACCACCGCAAACGGATGGGCTTGAAGGTGGGTGCCTGCGCCGGGGGGGGCAGCAGTGCCCCTGCCCTGGTGCCTAACCCCCCCCGTGCCGCGCTCGGCCCCGCGCCGGGGCGGTGGCTCCGTGGGGCAGAGCTCGACTCCTTCCTTCCCCCAGATGCTGATGGTCTCGGGGCTCCTCATCTCCCTCCTCTATTACATAAAGCGCCACAAATGGTCTGTGCTGAAGAGCAGGAAAATGGTCTACCGGCCCCCCAAATAGGGGGGAAAGCGGGGTGCCCCCCACCCCAGCTGCACCGCCTGGGCCACGCACAACCCCTGGGCTGCGGGGGGGGCACAGCCGGCAGCGCGTGCCCCTACCCCGGCTCCTTATTTAACATTGCCCTCGGCCCCCGCAGGCGCCGCCGCTCGCCCTCCCCTGGGGAGCCGGCACCTGCGCTCGGAGGGGCTGGGGGCACGGAAATAAAATCTCGGTTGTTCAAGGGGAAAGGGTGGTGTGGTGTCTGCCTGCACCGCGGCCCTCCCTGCGCCGGCTGCGGCCCCTCGGGCTCGGGTCATAGGCTCACTGGAGGGCCCGTCCCCATCAGCGCTGTCTCGGGGGGCGAGTTACAGCGCCGCCGCCACCCTAGCGCTGGCAGCAAGGCTCTGGCACCAAGGCTTTATTGGGCTGTGCCGGGCCGTGCCGCTCCCTGCTGCGAGGGCTCCGCCGCCGGCAGAGGCTCCATGGACCCCCCCAACCTGCCCCCCGCATCCCGGCACCGCCTGGGGCCTGGCCCCTGCCCCCTCCCCACCGGGCCCTGCAGCACTTCCCGGCCCTGCATCCGTCCTCTCCTTCGGCTCTGCCCCGCGACCGCAAGCGTCTCTGGGCCCCGCTGGGGCCGCGGTGCTGGCTCTGCCCCTGGCTGGGCCATCCTCGGCGCGAGGAGAGCAGCTCCCGGCACCGGCTGCCTCTGGTGGGTCCCCCGTCCCCGCGGGGCTGGGCCAGGCAGGGGCTCAGTGGCAGTTTTGGCACCGGGGGTGGCACTTCTGTCCGTTGACATTGCAGCGACATCCACCACTGGTGTCCCCGGGACCCTGGGGTGGGAGAGCGGGCCAAGGTCAGCGTCGGGGCGGGGGCCAGCTCCGCCGTGACCAGAGCGTGCTCCAGGGCACCGCAGGCCCCCCGTCCCCCACCCCGCCTGCGGGGACGCGGGGGTCCCTCCTGCCCCTCAGGATCGCTCACCCCGGGCCCCCAGCGCGGCCCCTTGGTCACCCAGCAGATCTCGGTCTGGCAGACGGTGCAGCGGATCCAGTCGCAGCCGTCCTTCTTCTGGACGATGATGAGGCAGGTGGGGCAGTGCATGGCCTCCCCGATCTGCACCAGGGTCTGGGGCAGGGGCGAGAGGCGGCCGTGAGGGACGCGGGGCCGCGCTGCAGCCCCCCGCCCAGCCCGCCGGCCCCCCGGGGCCCCACCTGCAGCATGTCGTTGGTCTGCCGGGCGGCCGAGTCGTTCTGCGCCTGGACCTGGAGGTCGTCCTGGTACTGGCGGCAGTTCTTCCCTTCGTGGATGGCCTGGGGAGGCGCGGAGACGGCGCTGCTCAGCACCGCTACCCCCGAGCCACAGCTACGGCCCCCGCCGCGGCAGCGGGGCGCGATGCCGAGGGCGGGAGCGGCGCGGCGGGGGCTCACCTTGCAGAGCAGGCAGTTGAGGGCCTGGCAGATGGGGCAGCGAAACTCGTTCACCGAATCCTCGTAGATGCACCAGCCCCGGCAGTCGGTGGTCTTGCAGTGGAAGCTGTTCTGGCTGCGGCGCTCCGCCAGCACCAGGCTCCTCTCCAGGAACCGCCGGTACTCCTCCGGGGACACCAACTGCGGGGACAGGCAGGGTCAGGATGTGGCCCCAGGCCCCCCGCCGCTGGCCCTGGCCCGGGATGCACTCACCGCCCGGATCTCCCGCTCCTGGAGGTGGCTGCCGCAGGCGTAGGAGTCGTCACGGAAGGGACAGGCCACCTCCGGCTCCTCGCTGTAGTTGATCACCTGGCGCAGACACTCCCTGCGGGCAGGCGCCCCGTCACCGCGAGGGTTGGGGGGTCTCGGGCCAGTCACGGCGAGGGTTGGGGGGTCTCGGGGCCGGTCACCACGAGGGTTGGGGGGTCTCGGGGCCGGTCACCACGAGGGTGGGGGGTCTTGGGGCCGGTCACGGCGAGGGTTGGGGGTCTTGGGGCCGGTCACGGCGAGGGTTGGGGGGGTCTCGGGGCCGGTCACCGCGAGGGGTGGGGGGGTCTCGGGGCCGGTCACCGCGAGGGTTGGGGGGTCTCGGGGCCGGTCACCGCGAGGGTGGGGGGTCTCGGGGCCGGTCACCGCGAGGGTTGGGGGGGTCTCGGGGCCGGTCACGGCGAGGGTTGGGGGGGTCTCGGGGCCGGTCACCACGAGGGGTGGGGGGGTCTCGGGGCCGGTCACCGCGAGGGTTGGGGGGCGTCTCGGGGCCGGTCACCGCGAGGGTTGGGGGGGGTCTCGGGGCCGGTCACGGCGAGGGTTGGGGGTCTCGGGGCCGGTCACCGCGAGGGTGGGGGGTCTCGGGGCCGGTCACTGTGAGGGCCGGGGGGTTTCAGGGCCAGTCACCATGATGATGGGGGGCCTCAGGGCCTGGACCCTGCGAGTGCTCGGGGGGGGGGTCTCGGGGCCGGTCACTGCAAGGGCTGGGGGGGTCTCAGGGGCTGATCACCATGTGGGCTGGGGGGGTCTCAGGGCCAGTCACTCCAATGGTGGGGGTCTCAGGGCCGGTCACCACGACAGCTGGGGGGGTCTTGGGGCTGGTCACTGCAAGGGCTGGAGGGATCCCGGGGCTGGTCACAAGGGCGGGGGGGTTTGGGGCCAGTCACCATGATGGTGGGGGTCTTGGGGCTGGACCCCACAAGTGCTGGGGGGGCGAGGCTCAGGGCTGGTCACCGCAAGGTTTGGGGAGGGTCTCAGGGCCGGTCATTCTGATGGTGGAGGTTTCGGGGCTGGTCACCACAAGAGCTGGGGGGTCTCGGGGCCGGTCACCGCCATGGTGGGGGTCTCAGGGCCGGTCACCGCCATGGTGGGGGTCTCGGGGCCGGCCCCGTGGGGACCCCGGGCGGCTCTGTCGGGCGTTACCTGCAGAAGTTGTGCAGACACTCGCGCAGCAGCACCCCCTCGCCCGGGGCGACCTGCTGGTAGCAGATGCGACACTCCAGCACCTCCCGGTTGGGCACCAGCACCTCCTCCTCCAGCTGCAGCAGCTGCTGGAAGTTCTTCAGCCGCTCGGCCTCCAGCGCCTGCCAGCGAGGAACAGCGCCCGTCAGCCCCCCGGGCAGCGCCGCCAGACCCCAAACCGGGCTCGATCCCCCCCACGGAGATGGTGCGAGACCAGCGTTTGCCACTTCTGTCCCCTCCAGCAGCCCCTGGCCTCGTGCCCCAGGGGACAGCTCCTGAGCTGGAGCCGAGGCTGCCCGGCTGGAGGGACTCTGCCCCACGGGGAGCACGGCTGCCACCGGGAGAGCGGGCATGGGGAGGGCCGGCACGGCTCCACGAGGCTGGCGAGACTCCACGCCTCTCACAGCCCTCGTGGCCACCATCCAAGGGACAGGGGCCACTCATCCCAAGTCGCCCACAACTTCGGTAGCCAGGAGGAACGGTTGCGCTCAGGGAGTTGGGTCTGGATTTGTAGGGACCCCCCCAAGGAAAGGAAAGCGGGGGGAGCGGCTGCTGCTGGACGCGCAGCAGCGGGGCTGCACCCCGAGGCGTGCGGTCAGACCCAGCGCCGAGCCGCACCCCGGCATTTCCCCGTCCCTCCCCATGCCTGTGCAGCCGAGGGACGCGAGCACCCAGCCCTGGCAGCCGCTGGGGTCCCAGCGGTCCCCAGAGGGTCAGCGTGGGCATTTCTGGGGCACTTTAATATATTTTAAACCCTGTGATTTTCTCTGTGTGTTGCTGAGGCCGGTGCAGAGCAGCCCCCACCGCCCGCACACGGCCCCTGCTCCCCGGGTGCGCAGGGCTGGGGGAGCCCGGGGAGCAAAGTCTGCCGGAGCTTGGGCGTCGGTGACACTTTACACCGCGCCAGCACTTCGTGATTGCCGCAGTCACGAACCCGTTCCTGAGCACTGCCCGCGCAGGGCTCCGCGCTTTGCCAAGGGGTCCTGTCCCACCCCACGCCCCCTCCCTGGCACCCAGCCGAGCTCCAGCCTCCGCTCCCTGCCCCAAGCGCCCTGGTACCAGCCCTGCCCTGGCAAAGCGGCAGCCGTGAGGGTGCAGCACCGAGGCCAAGCTTCGGCACGGGCTGCTCAGGATGGCTCGGCGGCCCCCTGCTCTCGTGCAGCCCTGCCAGGAAGCACCTGCCGACTTCTCTTCCATTTCGCAGAATCACAGGAGGGTTTGGGTGGGAAGGGACCTCCAAAGCTCATCCAGCCCAACCCCCCTGCCGTGGGCAGGGACATCTCCAACCAGATCAGGTTGCTCAGAGCCCCGTCCAACCTGACCTTGAATGTTCCCAGGGATGGGGCATCTACCACCTCTCTGGGCAACCTGTGCCAGTGTCTCACCACCCTCAGCGTAACAAACGTCTTCCTTGTGTCCAGTCTAAATCTCCCCTCTTTCCGTTTAAAACCATTCCCCCT
The DNA here is from genome assembly GCF_964195595.1 of Calonectris borealis. Classification (NCBI taxonomy): domain Eukaryota; kingdom Metazoa; phylum Chordata; class Aves; order Procellariiformes; family Procellariidae; genus Calonectris; species Calonectris borealis. The sequence continues at coordinate 610,203 of NC_134313.1, forward strand.
TGTCCTGTCGCAACAGGCCCTGCTAAAAAGCCTGTCCCCACCTTTCTTACAAGCCCCCTCTAAGCACTGAAAGGCCGCAATCAGGTCTCCCCGGAGCCTTCTCTTCCCCAGGCTGAACACCCCCAGCTCTCTCAGCCTCTCTCCACAGCAGAGCTGTTCCAGCCCTCGGACCATTTCGGTGGCCTCCTCTGGCCCCGCTCCAGCAGGTCCACGTCTGCCTGGTGCTGGGGCCCCCCGAGCTGGCCGCAGTGCTCCAGGGGGGTCTCACCAGAGCGGAGCAGAGGGGGAGCATCTCTGGCCTCCCTCGCCCTGCTGGCCACGCTGCTCTGGACGCAGCCCGGGAGACGGGTGGCTTTCAGGGCGGCCAGCGCACGTTGCCGGCTCACGTCCCGTTTGTCACCCACCGGAGTCCCCCAGCCCTTCCCGGCAGGGCTGCTCTCCATCCACCCCTCCATCCCCCAGCCTGTGCTGGGACTGGGGCTCGCCCCGACCCAGGTGCAGGACCTTGCACTTGGCCTTGTTGACCCTCCCGAGGTTCACCCGGGCTCACTCCTCCAGCTTGTCCATTGCGTGAACACCCCCCCAAGCAGCCGGCAGCAGCTCCCCCCATACCACAGAGCAGCCGGCACAAGAAGAGGGCAGGGCCGCGCTGGTGGGATAAGGCTTTAATGAGGGAAGGAATCCATCTGCGGCACCGTCACACACCCAACAACCGCTTCGGGGAGGCACAATCCAACCCAAGGAGCCAGAGTGCCAAACTGAGGGTCCCGACCTTCCCCCCGGCCCGGGGGACACCCGGCTCCCCACTGGACAAGCCCGGCTGCAGGACGAGCTCTCCAATGCGGAATGCAACACGGAATAACCAACTCTGCGGCCCCTCAGGGCTCCGGCAGCCGGAGGCACCTGTGGCACAGAGCACCCTGGCCAATGGCCACAGGCTGGGCCGGGCCCACGCGGATGCTGGTTCGGGCAGAGTGGCTTTGCCGTCCCAGTGCCGGAGCCGGGGGAGCACGGGGCTCGTGGCAGCCAGGACGAGGATTGTGGCACCAGGGACCCCCCAACCCATGGCCGCACCTTAGCCAACAGCTCCCCCCCAACCTATTCCCGTGGGTGCCGCAGGGCCAGCGCCCCGGCAAGGGGCAGGGCGAGGGGCCGGCCCCTGCCAACAGTGACCCCCGGCCAGCTCCCAAGACCACGGCTGCTCACCGGGCACCCTGCCGTGATGCCACCCCTCCGCCTACAGAGCAAGGAAGAAACCCCGAGTCTCCGAGACCCCCAGATCACAGCCCCCTGACCCTGAGACCCCCAGAGCACGGCCCCCTGACCCTGAGACCCCCAGAGCACAGCCCCCTGACCCTGAGACCCCCAGAGCACGGCCCCCTGACCCTGAGACCCCCAGAGCACAGCCCCCTGACCCTGAGACCCCCAGAGCACGGCCCCCTGACCCTGAGACCCCCAGAGCAGTCCCAGGCCAAGCGCCGACGGTGCCAACCCCCGGCCACGCCAGCTCTTCTCTGAACCCTCACGGACGGCAGCAGGGAGGCAGCAGCGGGGCCGGCCACACTCACCTCACGCCATCCCTACCCCAGAGGGGGCTCAGACCCCCCCGGGAGCCCGAGGGGCCCCGCGGGCACAGGGCAGAGCGGCAGCAAGGCCGAGGGCCGGCTGGCAGCGGGGGCTCTGGCCGGGCCAGGCTGCCGGCACGGGGAGGCGAAGGGAAAACTCCCAGGGCTGGGACAGCGAGCGACAGCTCCTCTCAGGGAGGAGCCCCCCAGGTGCCCGGGGGGGCCGGGATGCGGCCCCCTCCCCACTGGCACCCCGGGCAGGAGGAGCAGTGCGCCGGACGCCATTAACCTGGCAGCTGCTGCGCTCGCAGGGCTGGTCCTGCGATCCCGAGGGGCCCAGACCCTCACGCTCCCCCGCCAGCCCCCGGCTCCCGGGGACCCCAGAGCCAGAGGCACGTCCCCCCGGCAGCTCGGGGCTGAGCCCGGGCCCCGCCGGCTCTGCTCCTGCAGAAAGTTCCCGCATCAACTCTAGGGTCTGAGCAAGGGGGTGGCCCGGCGGCAGCCGCTGGGCGCACGCGGGGGCTGGCCTGGCGGGCACCGGGTCCTGGTGGGCACCGGGGGGCCTGGCAGGCACCAGGTCCTGGCCAGCGGGGCAGGACAGGGCGTCCGGGCGGGCCAGGCACAGGGCGGCTAGCAGAATTCGGAGGACAGGTGGATGAAGTCATCCAAGGAACCCGAGCCCAGGACGCAGTGCGCAGCTGAGCCATCCTCTCTCCTTCCCTTTTCCTAGCGGGATCCCGGCACAAGAAAAAAAAGAAAGAAGAGAAGGTTTGGTCAGTGGCTGAGCCGGAGGCCCCCCGAGTCCCGCAGCGCACCCTGACCTCAGGGCCGGGGCTCCCCCCGCAGCCGTAGCCCTGGGGGCGGGAGGTCCCATCAGAGCCCCCCCCACCCCGTTTCCATGGAATGGGAAACGGCTTCTGGCGCACAGGAGGAAGCGCAGCACGTCAGCTCCTCGGCACGGGGCTGCCGACACGACGCACTACGCAGTTAGGCGAGAGAAGAAGGACCTGCCGGACCGGGGTGCCGCGTCCTACCAAGCTCTGCCCGCCGGGGCACAGATCCTGCCCTGCCACGGATCGCTGCTGGCCCTTTGCACGGCCACAGGCCAACGAGCGCGGTCAGATCCCTGCCACGGCAGCGGCCATCTCCTCTAACAGCCAGAAGACACCATGCTCACGATGCAGCACCTCTGCCCATCCCCGGGGCACACGGGCAGGCAGCAGCTGCCCCTCGGCGGGGGGAGGAAGGGGGCTGCAACAGCCCCCTGTGCTGCCCCTCGGGGTGTCTGCCTCTCCTTCCCAGCCCGTTTCCCAGAGCAGTGCGGGATCCGTGTGCCCGCAACACCGCCGAACCCTGCCGATGCCCGACCCTCCCCGGGTCTCTCCTCGAGCATGGGATGCGGGGAGAAGAGCGGCTCCCCGAGGCAGACAGCGAGCCCCCTTACCTGCTGGTACTGCAGGATCCCCTCCTGCTCCTGCTGCATCCTCCACAGCTCCGACTCGTCCGGCTTGTAGCTGCCAGGGACCACATAGTCGTCGGGACGGTCCGTGCTGCACATCTCGCAGCCCGGCCGCGTGGGCTTGTTGATGAAGGTGCATTTTGGACACGACCAGCCCGCCTGCAGGGACACGCGAGAGATGCAGAAGCCGGGAAAATGCTTTGGAGAGAGGGAAGCGGGGGACAGGACACAGAGGGAGCACCCACCCTTCCCCAGCACCCCCCAGCCTGGGAGAAAGGGAGGACCCTGGTGGGGCAGAGCAGGGTGGCGATGGGGGGGACACCGTGGGTACCTGCACTGGCGAGGGCAGACTCGTGGCAGCAGGCTGTGGCTGGGCACTGAAAAGGTCGCCGATCTGCAGCGTGTCCAAGTGCTGGCTGATCTCGCCGATGTCCATCTTCCTGCCGGCCTCATTCCCCCAGCCTGGAGAGTGACGCCAGGGAAGAGGGATGTTACGACCAGCCCAGGGACTGGCACAGGACCGGGCAGCCAGGCCTGGACAAGAGCGTGCCACGCTGTGCCGGGGCAGCCCTCTTCTCTCCAGGGGAGAGGCCACCCGTCCCAGGCCGTCCCGCAGGCAGGGAGCAGGGTCCCGGGGACCAGCCCTGCCCCAGCCCATGGGCACAAGCGGGGTCGGCCCACGGCGCTGAGCCCACTCCCGGTCCCACGGAGCCCAACGGCAGTGCAGTGACAAAAGGAGTGCCCAGGGCGGACGCTGGACCTCTCCTCACCACCCCGCTTTCGAAAAAAGGAAAAACAACAGGAAGGCCACGAGGGCTCTTCCCGAGCACGCTCGGCAGCACAGAGGGTGCAGGCAAGCGGCGGCTTCCCAAGATGGAGGGTGTCGGCTCCCCCAGCCCCGCTCCGCTCCATCCTGGAGAAGCCGCTCAGCCTTTTCTACCAGCGCAGCAGAGCCTGAGCGATCGCCTTGCCCTCTGGCCCAGGGGGGTACCGCCCCGAGAGCCCAGCACCCCACACATCCTCACCCACCCTGGCACAGCAGTGCCCCGATGCCAGGGTCCCCATCCCCGCTACCGCACCCGGTCTGGCACCCTGCGCTGGAGCCAGGCGGGACCCGGGCTGCCCTCCCGACCGGCGGCCGCAGGGAGGGCGGAGGCGAGCCAGACCTTTCTTGGGAGACATGTTGGGCAGGGTGTTGTATTTGCGCCTTTCCCCGGCGGTGTCGGTCGGCATGGAGGTGGAGCTGAGCATGACACGCGCCTGGTCCTCCTCGTAGCGCTGCTCGGTGAGCTCGGCCATCTTCGCAGAGAGCAGGTAGAGGAACGCCATGTCGCCATCCCTGCGGATGCCGTAGGAGGAAACGGTCCGTTCGTCCACGCACAGGCACTGCCCGATGATCCAGCGCTGAACCAAGGGGTGGAACCCGTAATCCTGGAAGATCTGGGCAGCAGGAGAAGCTCAGAGGTGAGCCTGCAGCCATGGCTTCCCCGCAGCTTCTCACCCTGCCTCGCAGCTCGGCAGGGGCGATGCCACGCTGGCATGCGTCGGCGGGCCAGGAGAACCGGTGAAGAGCCAGCTTCACAAAGGGAGAGGAGTGGGTGGGAAAGCCCATCTCCCATTCCGCAGGTACAAGCATTTAAAAAGGGAGCTGTGGGGACCCCAGGGGCTCCCGTCTCCTGGCCGGGCTGGGGTTCTCACACTGCACGGCCCCGGCGCCAGGCTCGCACCGCCCCGTACCTGCTGCTTGAGCGTTGCTATTGTAGTGTGAGCGCGGACCCTGATAGTGATGCTTGCAGAAGACGTCGCATCCTCTACGCCGACCTTCATGCTGGAGAAGAGAGATGGATGCCGTTAGAGCAGGGCTGCAGGGATCGGGGGTATGGTGGTGCCGCCACCGGGGCAGGGGGGTCCCGGCACCGCGCTCGGCACCAGCCGCTCGCCAGGTACGATGCTCTCAGCCTGCTGCTCTAAGCCACGGAGCCAACGCCGCAGGCAGTGCCCCACGGGGGAGTCCCGCAAGGTCTAACACCGGGTTTCCAACCGCGATCCGTACATCACATCCCAGGAAACTTCACCTTCACCTCCGCCAGCAGCTCCCGGCCCGGGCCCACCGCGGGCTGCATCCCAAACCTCACGTTTAACACTCACAGGGAACTTGTTTTCCCCCCGTTTTGTTTCTCCTCTATTCCAGCCTATTTATCCTTGCAGCCCCCACACAGCCTTGGCAATGATCTCCACCGTATACTTAGATACAGTGAGAAAAAATATTTCCCTTCACTTGCTTTAAATCTGGTGCTTCCTCATGTCCTGACCCTCTTAGCCCATCTTTCTCCACCCTGGTCCCTCACAGACCCCCTGCACCCCCCGGCTGCCTCTCCTTCAGACCAGAGTCCGAACCTTTTACGCTCTCCTCTTGCAAAAGGTGTTTTGTGCCTCTAAGCACGAAATCTAAGCTGGATTTCCCAATTATTAAGTCAGAAAGCAGCAGGTAGGGCTGGAATCTCCCAGGTGTTCCCTCGCCTTTTCCTAACGACTCCTGTATCGGGTTTGCGTGGCAAGCTTCTGGTAGCGCGGGGGCTACAGAGGTGGCTTCTGTGAGAAGCTGCTAGAAGCTTCCCCCATGTCCAACAGAGCCAATGCCACCAGCTCCAAGACGGACCCAAGGCCGAGCCCATCAGCGACAGTGGTCGCGCCTCTGGGATAACGTATTTTAAAAGGGAGGAAAAAAAGCCTGCGGAACAGCAGCTGGGAGAATACGCGAGAGAAACAGCCCTGCGGACACCAGGGTCAGTGAAGGAGGGGAGGAGGTGCTCCAGGCGCCGGAGCAGAGATTCCTCTGCACTCCGTGGGGAAGACCATGGGGAGGCAGGCTGTCCCCTGCAGCCCATGGAGGTCCACAGTGGAGCAGATATCCACCTGCAGCCCGTGGAGGACCCCACGCTGGAGCAGGTGGATGCCTGAAGGAGACCGTGACCCCACGGGAAGCCCGTGCTGGAGCAGGCTCCTGGCAGGACCTGTGGACCCACGGAGAGGAGCCCGCACTGGAGCAGGCTTGCTGGCAGGACGTGTGACGCCGCGGGGGACCCACGCTGGAGCAGTCTGTTCGTGAAGGACTGCACCCCGTGGAAGGGACCCACGCTGGAGCAGTCTGTTCGTGAAGGACTGCACCCCGTGGAAGGGACCCACGCTGGAGCAGTTCGTGAAGAACTGCACCCCGTGGAAGGGACCCACGCTGGAGCAGTTCGTGAAGGACTGCACCCCGTGGAAGGGACCCACGCTGGAGCAGTTCGTGAAGAACTGCACCCCGTGGAAGGGACCCACGCTGGAGCAGTTCGTGAAGAACTGCACCCCGTGGAAGGGACCCACGCTGGAGCAGTTCGTGAAGGACTGCACCCCGTGGAAGGGATCCACGCTGGAGCAGTTCGTGAAGAACTGCACCCCGTGGAAGGGACCCACGCTGGAGCAGTTCGTGAAGGACTGCACCCCGCGGAAGGGATCCACGCTGGAGCAGTTCGTGAAGAACTGCAGCCCGTGGGAAGGACTCGCATTGGAGAAGTTCGTGGAGGACTGTCTCCCGTGGGAGGGACCCCACGCTGGAGCAGGGGAAGAGTGTGAGGAGGAAGGAGCGGCAGAGACAACGTGTGATGAACTGACCACAACCCCCATTCCCTGTCCACCTGCGCTGCTGATGGGAGGAGGTAGCGAAAATCGGGAGTAAAGTTGAGCCCGGGAAGAAGGGAGGGGTGGGGGGAAGGTGTTTTTAAGATTTGGTTTTATTTCTCATTATCCTACTCTGATTTGATTTAATTTCCCCAAGTCAAGTCTGTTTTGCCCGTGATGGTAATTGCTGAGTGATCTCCCTGCCCTTATCTCGACCCAGGAGCCCTTCGTTGTATTTTCTCTCCCCTGTCCAGCTGAGGAGGGGAGCGACAGAGCAGCTTTGGTGGGCGCCAGCGCCCAGCCAGAGTCAACCCACCACAACTCCGAACGCTGCAGGTCTCATTGAACAACGCTGCCGGCCCTGCCTGAACCACCCGTGGTCTTTCCAGGCCTGCTGCATCGCAGCCTGCTGTTGTGTGCCCATCAGCGTCTTCCCCGTTTGCCCCCCTTGGCGTTTATCAGCGTTGAGTTCAAGTGCTCGGAGCCACAAGACCCGTCTGTAAGTCCAGACCTCGTGGCTCGTCACCATTTCCAGGTCATTTGCGCGTCCCTGGAACATCCCCGTCTCCGCAGATGCCTCCGCTCTCCGCTGTGATACGCAGCGCTCTGTTCCTACCCCATGTCTCCCACCTTTGGGGATCAATCCAAAGGAGGACGCTCCCTCCTGCTCCGCAGCACACCGCTTTCCTTCTTGAAGGCTTTTAAGGAAGCTTCTCAGAAGCGTTTTGGTGTTCCCGGCACAGCACGCCGGCCAGGCTGCCCTGCCCTTCGGCTCACCGACCTCCTCCAGGGCACTCGGAGCCGAGAGACACAACCCTTCCCGATCACTGCCTACCCACAGATCTCCGCAGACTAGTCCTGGCTGCTGCCGTCTTGACACGGAATTGGCGTTTGAATCTTCCCGAAGGCCTTTCACAAACCTGCGCCGCAGGTAGCAGTGCTCTTTGGAGCGGGTCCCCGGGCAGAGCGGCAGGGACCGAGGGTGGCTGCCAGAGGGATGTCCCCAGGCCCCCAGACAGGGGCAAAGCTGTCCCAGCACCGGTGACAGTCCCTCACACCGCAGAGGGGCACGGCTGTGTTCGAGCAGAGCCTGAAGACCCCACAGGATCAGGTCCCTGCTGTGCCAGCTGCTGCCCAGATGGGCTCACCCTCTGGATTCCTGGCTTCTCTGGTAGCATCCAATATCCTGCCCCTGCATCCCCCCTCTCCTTCCTTCTAGGAGCTAGGGAAGAAGTACAAATCCCAGGATACCACACTGCTCCAGGAAAGCTGTGGCTTCCCCAGCGCCAGCTGGCCGTTTCCCTCTCCTGCCAGGACTGATCCCAACCGACGCAGAGGAATTCACGGAGCCACTCTGCTCCAGGGGCTGCAGGAGGCTGTTCCGGCTCTGCCGGCCCCTGACAGATGTGCAAGCGTCCTGGACTGTCACCGCTACAGGCAAAACCACATAAAAAAGACAGACCCGAGGGCAACACAGCCCAGGGACAGAGGGCAAGCGACCCAAACGCCCAGCAGAAGGGCAGAGCCGCAGGGGAGGAGGCGCTGGCTGGGCAAGCAGGACGTCCCCAGGCTCACGCACAGCAGGCAGGGCTGGGCAAGCAGGACGTCCCCAGGCTCACGCACAGCAGGCAGCTGCCTGCAGAGGAACGCAGAGCCCTGGCATGGGACCCACGGCTCCCGCGGGCCCGGGCAGGGATGCAGAGGAACAGGAGATGTGCTCGTGTTGGCTCCAGGAATGCAACAGTCAGAGGTTCTCACCTGATATCGTCCGTGGGATAGTTGGACTCCTTCAAGAGGATACTGAGCGTGGCTTGCTGGCGAGCCAGGGCCACGGCACACTGCGAGGCCACCTCCTCGTCTCCGTACTCGATCGCCTGGGCGAGGTGGAGCGCCAGGTCCTCTGCGGCGGGGCAGAGAGGGAGAACGGTAAAGCGGCAGCCGGTCTGTAAACACCCTCCCCGGGGCGCAGGACAACCACCGCCACCCGCGGCGCTGGCAAAGCCAGCACCCAGAGGGGCCTGACTCTGCGTGTGCCACAGCCTCACGTCTAGAAACAGCAATTCTGGTTTAGATCAGCGTGGAAACGGTGCTGAAGGGCAGCAGGAGCTCTGAAAAGGCTCCTCGGAAGCACACTTGCTGAACAGCCTCCTGAGGCAGGAGGAGCAGCCACGCTGCTCGAGAAGTGCAGCTGAGAGCACCAAGAGAAATTTTTGGGGCCACCAGGAGCTTAGTTCTGTCCCTCCCTGCATAGCTCAGCTGACCTGACCGCCCGCAGCGACCTCCTGGAACACGCAGCCCCCAGCCCAGCCTCCGTCCCACAGGACCAGGGTTTCACAGGTGGCCAAGAAGGCCAATGGCATCCTGGCCTGTATCAGAACTAGTGTGGCCAGCAGGAGTAGGGAGGTGATCGTGCCCCTGTACTGGGCACTGGTGAGGCCGCACCTCGAATCCTGTGTTCAGTTCTGGGCCCCTCACCACAAGAAGGACATGGAGGTGCTGGAGCGTGTCCAGAGGAGGGCAACGAAGCTGGTGAAGGGCCTGGAGCACAAGTCTGATGGGGAGCGGCTGAGGGAACTGGGGGTGTTCAGCCTGGAGAAGAGGAGGCTGAGGGGAGACCTCATCGCGCTCTACAACTCCCTGAAAGGAGGTTGTAGCGAGGTGGGGGTTGGTCTCTTCTGCCAAGTAACAGCGATAGGACGAGAGGAAACGGCCTCAAGTTGCACCAGGGGAGGTTTAGATTGGACATTAGGAACAATTTGTTCACCAAAAGGGTTGTCAAGCCTTGGAACAGGCTGCCCAGGGAAGTGGTGGAGTCCCCATCCCTGGAGGTGTTTGAAAAATGTGTAGATGTGGTGCTTAGGACATGGTTTGGTGGTGGGCTTGGCAGTGGTGGGTTAACAGTTGGACTTGATGATCTTAAGGGTCTTTTCCAACCTCAATGATTCGATCATTCTATGATAAAAGAACTTGTTGTCAGCCACAGGCTGGGGAGCAGTTGGACCCGGGTCTGAGCGTGTCTCCCGTGGAGGGTTGGTAACTCCTGATGTATGGAAAAGAGCCAAGAAACCTTCCCCCTCAAATACCTTTCTCGGAAAGCTCCAAGGACAGAGCTGCCTCTGGATCCTGATCTGCAGAGACGCCCCCGGCAGCCGCGGGCAGGGATGAGGCCTGGGACGCCAGCGTGCTGTCCGAGGCTGAGGGAAAGCAGGAATACATCAGGGCAGGGCAGGGCCACCCCTCCGAGCAGTGACGGTCACCGACTGTCCTCCCCAAGGAGCTCCACACTCACACCACAGGGAGAAGATGCATTGGGAAGCCCTGAGCTACTCAAGGTCGCTTGAGGCGAAGGAAACAGCGACCCTAATCCACGTCCCAGGGGCTGACAGAGCTCAGAGAGCAGCATCAGCGACAGCCCACCATCTCTGCAAACCCTCTGGCCGCTGCTCCCCCAAACTCCCAGGACTGCTGGGGTGAAGGCAGCAGAGATGCAGCACCTGCCTCCAGCTCCTCAGACCCTCCTGGTGCCGCTTTTCTCTCTTCAGGCGAGCATCTCCCCCGCCGCAAGCGGGGCTGGGACAGCCATCCTGTTTCCACGGCACTGCCCACACCACCTCCCGTCTCCTGGGGTCTCCTCCACCCCCTCGGATGCTCCAACGTACGCAGGAACCCCCCGAATGTCCCTCTCCGGGTGTGCAGGAGTTAACGCCCCGCAGAAGGAATGGGCTGAGATGCGGCCCCAGCACTCGGGGAGCCAGAAGCAGCTGGTATCGCACGCCCGAATTATTTTGTGGCAGGACCAGTCCCAGCCTTGTCTCCCAGCTGGGTACGTCAGCTGCCAGGGCCGGGAAAGCCCGGCAGCCCCTCTGGGCGGCAGGCAGATGCCCCAGGTCCCTGCCAGCACTGACCTTTCTGCACCTCCCGCAGGGAGCTGCTCACGATCGTCCACCACTTCTGCGCCTCCCGCTCCTCCTCGAAGTTGAACACCATGGGCTCGTCCGAGGAGCCGAGGACCATCAGCTCATGGCACGTGGGGCTCCTCACCTTGTACGAGATGTCCTTGAGGTCGTACTCGGCGACGTTCTGGGGGAAGCAGAAGGACAAGAGGGTCACGCCACGACAGAGCCAGGACGAAGACGCGCCGCACGCAGACGGTGCAGGGGGCAACCCCCCGGCACGGCGTCCAAGCCAGGTCCTGGGGACACGGGCTGTCCCTCTCCTTGCTTCCACCACGGTCTCTCACGAGATAAAGCGTGGACAGAAACACGTACCAAGCCAAGTGCAACCTCCATCCCCAGGCACCGAACCACAAACCCAGCCTGAAATGCCGACCCTCCGTGCCGAGGGCTGCCTCCAAGCCCCGCCACGGCTCGGCAGCCGCCCCGCTGTCTGCAGTCTCGCGTCCTCCACCCCGGCCAGAGGCCACCGCAGAACACCGAGGGCTGTGACCTGCTCACAGCCACCGACCTGGCGCCTGCCGGGTGATCCCCAGCCACCCTGCGCTGACGCGGCTGTCTCCACCGGGTGCACACACAACTAAACGCAGCACTTCTCCCACGTTTGCCTCGTCCCCTCTCTCAAAACCAAAGCGCAGGAGACGTCTAAGATGCGTCAGGCTGCCATGACACCAGTGCTTGGGGGAAGCCAGTTCCTTCCCCCTTTTGCAAGCCTCGGGAAAACCCTTCCCCACACACAGGCACCTCGGGGCTCAGCTTCCCCCGTCCCCCAGCAGACAGGCTCTGCCAGCTCCCAGCCAGCCACGGGGCGCAGGACGAGCCTCCGCAGGAAAGCCCCAGCCGTCCTCGGGGTGCCCTGACCCTGCTTCCTCCTTCCAGTCTCGAATTTACGCCAGAGCTTTCAATTCCGCTTCTGGTAAAAGGGAGGAGCCGGGGCGCAGGGAAGGGCTCTGCGCAGTCACCTGCCACCGCGCCCAGCGGGCAGCGAGCAGGAAGCAGGCAAGCGCTGCCTGCGCAGGACGGGGACGGGGGGCTGGAAGGAAGTTTGAGAGAAACCGCTGGTTTCCTTGCCCTTCGTCTGAGTTTTATGTCCTGCCAAGCCCTCCCAGCCCGCTGTCCCCTACCCCAACACCAGGATTACAGGAATGGGGGGAAAAGAGAGAAGCTGATGACAAGCACCCTGCCGCCGGCAGCTCTCCCTTTGACTTGTCAGCCCGGAGGGTAAAACTGACCCCGGAGCAGCTCCTGGGGGTCCTCCGCACCCACGTCCCGGGGGGAGGATGGTCCCAGGGGAAGGAATCAAAGCGAGGGAGGAACCGAGCGCTTTCGGCCGCAGAGCAGAGCCCAGGGATGCACCTTTGCCAGGGCCACCTTCCGAGTCAGAAACGCTGGCCCTGACACACGGCCACGTCAGCCGTGGCTTCGCACTCCTGCCCACTGCCTCCGGCTCCAATCCGTTAGGACAATGCCCAGGAAAACAGGGTTTCAATTTGCCGGGTGCTCAGAGCAGCCAGCTCCCGCCGTTGTGCCAAGGGGCACCCAGGGGAACAGCCCCTGCCCCTGGGGGACCCCAGGGAAGGCAAGGGAGGTGGTGGGAGCAGGCAGGTGGGCTGCACCAGCTGCAGAGCCGCTGGTGACAGGTACCTGCAGCCAAACAGACACCTCCAGCTCATCCTCCACCTTCAGCGGGTCTGGGAGCCGCTGAGCGACCAGCCCGGGGCTCAGACGGGAGGTTTTGGCTGTGTATCTGCTCCTGAAGACGAGGAACCTCTTGCCCCCAGCCTCTGTAGCTGCAGCAGAGGAGAGGACACCGGATCCACAGCTTCATCCCCCTCCTTCGCCCTCCCAGCTCACAGCCTTTGAGGGCTGAGCAGCTCCCCGGAGCCGGTGGAGGCTCCTCTGGACGTCCCAAGAGCCAATCCCCTTCCCGCGGGCACGTCCCGGGCTCCTTCCCGGCAGGAGCTGCCTGCCAGCCAGATCCCGGGCACGGATCCCGCGCCAGAGCCCTCCCGTTGCACCGGGCCAGGGCGGGCGGACAGCAGTGCACCGCAGGATTAACGCTGCCGCGGCAAGCAGAGGCCGAGAGGTCAGCTGCCAGAGAGCGCAGCTGGTCCGACACCATTTGCCACCCGGGGCCAGCCCGGCGCTGCCTTCCGTGCCCGAGCCAGGACGGGAGTCCAGCCCAGGCGAGGCCGGGGCGGACGGCACGCGTCTCCCAAGGGCAGACGGGCTCAATGCCGCGCTCTGGCCGGGAGGCCGGCCCGGCTGCCGTGCGTTACTGCTCCCTGCAGCGCTTTGACCTTGAGAGGGGAGAAGGAGAGGGGGGATCAGGGCCAGGCTCCGGGGAGTCTCGCCAGTGACTGCGTTTCCCTTTCATGCTGCCTCCCGGCTCATCCCATTGCTCATCCCACCGCTCACCCCCCAGACTGAGCCACGGCCTCGCGCACAACCTCACGCCGCTCCGGCAGGCACGTGCTGCAGCCCCGCCGCGCTCCGGTAGAAACCAAAACCCAGGTTCGAGCTAACCACAGGAGTGCCCGCAGTGACGGCTGAGCAGCCAGTGCGCTTTAAGGTGGCAGGAACCGTAACTGGACGGGGAGCGTGAGCTGGGGCCCATCCTGCCTCCCCGGCAGCACCGCCGCCGCCTCCGCCTCCCCGGCAGCACCATCAGCCTCCCCGCTCGGGTTTTACACAGCACTTACAGGACTCGAGCTCCTGCAGAGCCGGCAGGAGCAGCCCCGGCCTGGCTTGCCCTGCGCGAAGCCAAGAAACCCTGGAGCTCGCAAGGAAGAGCGCCGGTGGCCGTCCTCCAACCAGCGGGGCTGGAGGGGGAGCTGAGCCCTGGCCCGAGGGCAGCACAGGGGAAAGGCAGTTGCATCGCTTCCACGGCCCCTTCCCAGGCACCTTCCTGGCGCTGGGAGCAGAGACTCGGAGGGGGAAGATTTCCAGCACGGCACAAACCAGAAACCAGAGCGGGGACGGAGAGGAAAGGCACCCCGAGAGCAGGGCAGCGGGCACCGGGGGCTCAGTGGTGCAGCCCAGCCTCGGCACGTCAGGCGGGAGGAAAGGTCTTGGCCCATGTGCAGCTGCCCCCGGGGCTGAGCAAATCGGGGGAAAATCAGCCAGGAGCAGGTCTGCTCCTGAAACGGGGACCAGGGCAGGCTGGAGGAGTGGGTCTGTGTGAACCTCGTAGAGTTCAACAGGGCCAAGTGCAAGGTCCTGCACCTGGGTCGGGGCAACCCCCGCTATCAACACAGGCTGGGGGATGGAGGGGGGGATGGAGAGCAGCCCTGCCGGGAAGGACTGGGGGACTCCGGTGGGTGACAAACGGGACGTGAGCCGGCAACGTGCGCTGGCAGCCCAGAAAGCCACCCGTCTCCTGGGCTGCGTCCAGAGCAGCGTGGCCAGCAGGGCGAGGGAGGGGATGCTCCCCCTCTGCTCCGCTCTGGTGAGACCCCCCTGGAGCACTGCGGCCAGCTCGGGGGGCCCCAGCACCAGGCAGACGTGGACCTGCTGGAGCGGGGCCAGAGGAGGCCACCGAAATGGTCCGAGGGCTGGAACAGCTCTGCTGTGGAGAGAGGCTGAGAGAGCTGGGGGTGTTCAGCCTGGGCAAGAGAAGGCTCCGGGGAGACCTGATTGCGGCCTTTCAGTGCTTAGAGGGGGCTTGTAAGAAAGGTGGGGACAGGCTTTTTAGCAGGGCCTGTTGCGACAGGACAAGGGGGAATGGTTTTAAACGGAAAGAGGGGAGATTTAGACTGGACACAAGGAAGACGTTTGTTACGCTGAGGGCAGTGAAACCCTGGCACAGGTTGCCCAGAGAGGTGGTGGATGCCCCATCCCTGGGAACATTCAAGGCCAGGTTGGAGGGGGCTCTGAGCACCCTGATCTGGTTGGAGATGTCCCTGCCCACGCTGGGGGTTGGGCTGGATGAGCTTTGGAGGTCCCTTCCCACCCAAACCACCCCGTGGTTCGATGACACTGAACTGGTGCCGCAGCTGAAGCGAGCGGGGACCCGAGCAGGGCCATGTCTGAGGGGAGGGCGGGGGGGCACAGAGCGAACACCCCTGGCGAGGAGCTCCTGCGTTTTCCCTCCTGAGCTTAAGCACCCAGCGAAATGGGTGGCCACTCCACCGAAGAGAGGGAGGACGGGGAAAACCAGACCGGTGCAAAGGCCGGCAGCTGTGCGGGGAAAGCGGGCAGCACAGCCGCGCCCGGCGCTGCACCCCCGGCCGGGGGCTGCCGGGACCCCCCGCGCTGGCGCAGGAGATCCACGTTGGAAACCTTGAGCTCCTCGGCGCTGCCCGAGGGGGTTCGGGTGGGCTTGTGGTGGCGGGGGGGCGCAGGGACCCCCGGGCAGGGACCTACGGAGCCCTCCTCCCCCCGCGGGACCGAGGCCCCCGCCCGGCAGCGCTGCCCGGGGAGGGGGGACCCGGATGTCCCCGCCCCGGAGGGCTGCCCCCGCCCCGCGACAGGAGCCGGGCAGAGCCCAGCGCGGGCTCTTCGGCACCGGGGACGGGATGGGGGGGCCCGACCCCCCCCGGCCACTGCCCGCCGCGGCACCGCGCTGCCCCCGACCCCCCGCCCCATCCATCCCCGGGCCCCCCCGCTCTCACCGCGCCGCCGGCCGCCTCCGGGTGCCGCAGGCCGAGGCGGAAGCGGCGCTGCCCGCCGGCCGCCGGTTCGACGCTGAGCTGCAGGCGGAGCGCGGCGGCGGCGGGCAGCGGCGGGAGGCGGGAGGGCCGCGCCAGCCCCGCCCGCACCGCCATCAGCACGGTGGGCGGCGGCGGCGCCGGGGCCGCGGCCGGGGCCGGGGCGGGGGCACCGGGCAGAGCCATCGCCGCCGCCGCCGCCTCCCTCCGCCTCCGCCGGCACTTCCGCCCGCCGCGCGGTCCGGCGGGAAACGCGCCCCCGCATCCGAGCGTTCCGGTCCGGCGGGAAACGCGCCCCCGCGTCCGAGCGTTCCGGTACCGGACGGTCCTCCCCCTCGCCCCGCCCCCGCGGGCGCAGCGCCCCGCCGAGCCGGGTGGGGGCGCCGCGCGCACCCCTGCTGTGATTGACAACCGCTCCCCCCGTCTTTGTCCCCGGCAGCCAATCAGAACCCCGAGCGCTCCAGCCTGTGGGAGGGGCCTCGGATCTGTCCCAGCGGAGGGCAGGCGTGCTCTCTTGATTGACGTCCCTCTCAGCCAACAGAAGGGGAGGTCTGCGGCGATTGCCAGGGCCGCCCTCCAATGGGGTGCAGCGGGCTGTCAGCCGCCGCTCGGGACGGAGGGGCCGCGGGTGGGGCCTCACCGCTTGTTGTCGTCCGGTGCCTGAGGAGAGGGTCGGCCGCTCGCTCCCTCGCCCGCCCGCCCCGGGGGACGCCCAGGTCTCGCTCAGCCGCTCGCTCCGTCCCGAGCAGTCGGGGACATGTCGAGGTGGGCGGAGGCCCGGTGGGCCGGCGCCAGACGGCGGACGGCGGCCGAGGCACACGCGTCCTCCTCGAGCTTTCCCCGGAGACGCCTCCCTTTACAAACGCCCCGAGCTTGAAGGAGCTGTCACAGCGAGGAGGCCCCGCCGGGACCGAGAGCAGGAAACGCCGGTAAGCCCGGTTCCACGGAGAACACCCGCGGACTACAGCTCCCAGCGTGCACCGCGGTTGGCGCGCAGCGGCCCGGCGCACCTCGGCCGCGCGGGGCACGCTGGGAGCTGTAGTCCGCAAGAGGCGGCTCTCAGCCCGCCGCGCGGGGCACGCCGGGACGGCGCCGCCGTTCCCCGCCCGCCGGGGCCTGTCACCTTCAGGGCCGCGGGCCGGGCCCGCCCGGGGGAGCCGCCTCCTGCCCGGCCTCCGGTCCCCGGGAAGTGGCTGTGCTGGCTGCGAGCGCTCCGGCGCCTCGGGGCCGCCTTCCGGAGCAGCCGGGCAGCGGCTGGGCCCGTCTCCATTTTCCCGTTTGTGGCAGCTCCCCTCGAATCCCGCTCTCCTCCTCCTCCATCGCCCCCCATCTCCAGGGTCCCCTTTGCGCCACCGCACCCGCCTCCCTGTCAGGTAACGCAGGGGTGTCGGGCCCATCCCTCCCCGGGGAGAGCCCTGGGCTGGACCCCACCAGTAGTGGAAGGGGGTGGTCGCCTTCGTCCCGAAGAGGACGTAGCCAATGTTCGCAGGCTGACTTGGCTTACCCCAAATTATTCATTTTGCTTTTTCCTTTTCCAAAATTTAGCACTTCAGGTCACCTGTCACCTCACCTAGGCTCTGCTTCTGCCGGCTTTTACATGGGGTGGCTTGCTGCGGTCCCCGCTGGCACCCAGACACGCCGCGATACCCAAACCCCTTTACATTAAGCTGGTTTAAATTTAAAAGTAGCACTCTGTCACTTTTGGGATGTCCTCAACCATGTTTGCTGTGTGCTAAATCAGCCGGGGCAAGGAAGGAGACTGAGCCGTGGTTTCGGGACCAGGCTGGTGTGGAACGGCGTAGGCACCGTAACCGGCAAACCTCTCAGCCCGGTGTCTCTGCCCTTGCCCCCACGGGCGCCGAGAGATGGCTCCTTCCTGCTCCACGCAGCACCGGCAGCAGGAAGGAGCCGTCTCTCGGTGCCGGTGGGTGTTGCCGTGCCAAAGTGTGGTTGAACGCCCCTTTTGACCGCAGCTTGGGTTAACGGCGCTTTTATTCCGCCGCCCAAGGTAGCGGCTCCGCCTGCGCTGGGGTGAGAAAATCCATATCCTGTAAAATTCCCGCTGTGGGTGAAGCAATCCTTGGAAGCAGGCGGAGCTTCTGCTCGCCGAGGGCTCGTGTTAGTCCTTCCCATCTCATCATTGCCAGATCTTCTGCTCCGGTCCGAAACGGGCTGGCACATCGTCCCAGCTTCTTCCCCAGAGCGATTCTTCGGTGGGAAAAACCGCCACCAGCTCTGGATTTCGCAGCGTCTGCATCCTTTCTCTGGCGACAGCAGCTTTAGGGAGCACAAGGAGCCGGGAGCTCTCCCTGCAGAACAAGGGGTTGGGCGCCGGGGCGGGTTTTGGCATCCAAGGGACCTGTCGGTTCATGGTTTCAGAGCTCGAGCAGTGCGACTGCTCCAGGTTGCTGTTTTATTGCGAACGCTCAAGTTCCCCGGTGCCTTTCGCATCACTAAAGAGGTGTTGGGCAGCGCTGCCGGCCGGTCTCTGTGCCCGGGGGAGGGAGATGTGCTTGTGGCATGAGGATGCTCTGGCAAATGTTCTGCTTTCTGCCCTGGTACCTTGCGGGTTGGCATTTGATTCCTCAATTTTCCCTTCTCCATCTTCCCAAGACTGTTCCTGAGCTCGCTTCTGTCTCCTCTCACCCGCAGCAGAGAGAAAAGTTCGGGCCAGTGCAGGGATGGCTGCAGAAAGACCTGGTTTTCCCCGATGTGGAAGACTGACCGAGACCAGGGGCTGTCAGGGCAAATACCGGTGCTTTAACAAGCTGAAAGAAACCAGAGCCCTGCAGGAAAGCGTGTCAGGGTGATGGGAACTTGCTGTTCATCTGCGCCTGGGCAATTTCTTTCCCGCTTGCAGGGCTATTGATCGCAATGACAGCCAATATTTCATGCCGGAGGGGGGTTGTGGAGCCATTTTCTGCTCTCTGGGGTGTTGGAAGAGCTGCTTGCTGCTTTCCCCGTCACAGGACGGAGCAGGGGGTTTGCCAGCACTGTTTAGCTCAGGCCGCTCTGTTCAGCGGCTGGGGATTGTGGTAAATGCTGAAGCTGCCTTGTAGAGACAGCGTTTGCTTTAGTGTCGCTTTGACTTGCACATGATCTGGTTTGGTCACGTTGGCTAATGTCACGGTAAGAGTATCCCTGGCCCTGCCACAGCGCAGCCTGTCGCGGTCGCGCAGCCTGTCGCGGTCACGCCTGCAGTCCTGAAACCGAAGGACCGGGAGTCGTTCCTTCTGCGACCCCGTCGTGGTGCCCACAGGACAGGGGTGGGGACGGATCTTCCCCGGGAGGCCTGGAAGGGGCCGCTGCTTCCCAAGAGCCCTGGCACCGCTTCCCAAGAGCCCTGGCACTGCTTCCCTGCCTGTTTACAGCTTCTCCTGTTACAGTCCCGGAGAGGCCCCGAGCTGGGGAGGGAGCGTGGGCTGCAGGGAGGCTGCCTTCCCCCTTCGCATCCAGCAATCTGCCCGTCCCTCTGGGGCGACGCTGCCCTGCGTGGAAATAGTAGCTGAAGGCTGCTGTCCTCCCCGCGGCTGGGAGGAACGTTATTCAGCAACCAGTTAACCAGTCCCGGCATCGGTCCTGCTCTTGGCCGAGGGCCCTGACAGACCACGGCGGAGCAGCTCCCCGAGGGGCTGCTGCGGCCGCCCCAGTCCTGCTGCCGGAGACCACCCTGGGGCTTGCCTGGGGCATCCGTGTCGCCCCCAGCCCACGGCAGAGCGGGTGCCGCACGCTTTTCCCCAGCTTTGAGGGAGAACAGTCCGGCCAAAAAAGGCCGGTGACCTTCAAAAGTGAGGAGGGGAGCTTGGGAACTCCTGGGCGCAGCGCACTGCCGAAGCGTTGGCAAAGCCGGTGGAGGTGATGCGGGCACGACCCCTGGCACACGCTGGGTGCCGCGAGTGCTGCGGGTGAGCTCGCTCTTGCTCGCGTAGCCAAAGTGACGCAGCGGCACGTAGAACGGGGCCAGCTGGGAGGCGCGGGTGCCGATCTGGGGCCTCTTTTTCCCCCTGCCCAGAAGAGGTCTTGGCTTCCTGACTTTCCCCCTGCCCTGCCTCTGCGCTGCCTTCTGGGCATAGAATCATTTAGGTTGGAAAAGACCGTCAGGATCATGGAGTCCAGGGTCCTGACAGGGCTGGCCAAGCTGCAACCCTGCTGTGCGACCTCGGGCTTCTCCTTCCCCGGCTGTGAGGATCTCTTTCTTTGCAGGATACGCGCGCTTTGCAGCAACTGTTGCACAGGGAATCGCTCCAGAAGCCGAGACAATGAAGCTGTTGGAGAACTCAAGTTTTGAAGCAATAAACTCGCAGCTGACAGTGGAGACGGGAGATGCTCACATCATCGGCAGGTGAGTGCTGGCAGCTGCCTGCTCTCTGCCAGGGAAGCAGGGCTGCTTGCTTTTTCTTTTCCCGAGAACAGCGTCAGAAGGTGTTGCAGTCCGGCAGCGTCAGCAGTCCGTCCCCGAATCCTGCTGGAGCAGAGGGGAGATCGCTGCTGACTCATAGAATCACAGGAGGGTTTGGGTGGGAAGGGACCTCCAAAGCTCATCCAGCCCAACCCCCGGCGTGGGCAGGGACATCTCCAACCAGATCAGGGTGCCCAGAGCCCCCTCCAACCTGACCTTGAATGTTCCCAGGGATGGGGCATCCACCACCTCTCTGGGCAACCTGTGCCAGTGCTTCACCGCCCTCAGCGTAACAAACGTCTTCCTTGTGTCCAGTCTGAATCTCCCCTCTTTCCGTTTAAAACCATTCCCCCTTGTCCTGTCGCAACAGGCCCTGCTAAAAAGCCTGTCCCCACCTTTCTTACAAGCCCCCTCTAAGCACTGAAAGGCCGCAATCAGGTCTCCCCGGAGCCTTCTCTTCCCCAGGCTGAACACCCCCAGCTCTCTCAGCCTCTCTCCACAGCAGAGCTGTTCCAGCCCTCGGACCATTTCGGTGGCCTCCTCTGGCCCCGCTCCAGCAGGTCCACGTCTGCCTGGTGCTGGGGCCCCCCGAGCTGGCCGCAGTGCTCCAGGGGGGTCTCACCAGAGCGGAGCAGAGGGGGAGCATCCCCTCCCTCGCCCTGCTGGCCACGCTGCTCTGGACGCAGCCCAGGAGACGGGTGGCTTTCTGGGCTGCCAGCGCACGTTGCCGGCTCACGTCCCGTTTGTCACCCACAATTGTTCTTCTGTTGGAGCTGGGCAATGGCACCTACCAGTCACGCGGAAAAGCTTTTCTGATACCTCTGACAGGGTCCTTCTGGCCACGCTGCGTCGATGCTCAGGAGCTGGCGGCCATCTCAGCTCAGGGCGGCAGCGAGAGCTCCTTCTGCTGGGCTGGCTGCGAGGGAGTTGGTCCTTTGCCAGCTCTGGACCTATTTTTGGTCCTGGCTAAAGGGATCCTTTTCGGGTTTACTGCTGGCATCGGTTTGGCTGGCTGCTGTGCTGCGGACAGGACACCACAGCGGTGAGGCGTGCTTTCTGCCTCTCTCTTGAGCTTCCCATGCTAGCAGCGAGCGAGGCTGCACGGGGGGAGCTTCTTGGGATGGCTCTGATGTCCCTGGAGGAGCAGCTCAGCTCAGCCAGCCTCTTCTGTGCCTCCTTGGGGTAAACATCTATATATCCATGCACGCATACACGCATACATACATGTGAGCAAATGGGTTTGTGGCAGCCCTGTTGCCTTGCGCAGAGCTAAGACCAGACGGCGCGGGGAAGGTCGCTCCTGGGGACTGGAGATCTTTGGCCGTGCCACTGCCTCGTCCGAGTGCCCGCCGCGCTGGGCCGGTACTTTCGCAGTGCCGGTGGCTGGGCCGGCCTCACGCCTGGTGCTGCGTGTCTCCCCAGGATCGAGAGCTACTCGTGCAAGATGGCAGGCGATGACAAGCACATGTTCAAGCAGTTCTGCCAGGAGGGCCAGCCGCACGTCCTGGAGGCCCTGTCGCCTCCTCAGACCACGGGGATCAGCCCCAGCAGGTACCACAGGCTGGGGGTATTTGTCTGCCGTGCTCCGCACCACAGGCAGCGGCATGTCTGCGGGTGGGGGGTTGGGATTCGTGGAGGGAATGACCCTTCGTCGGTGGCTGGCCTCATGTCTGTGGCCCTGGGCTGGCTGCTCTGCTTGTTCATAGAACGATCAAATGATTGAGGTTGGAAAAGACCCTTAAGGTCATCGAGTCCAACCGATAACCTAACACTGCCAAGCCCACCACTACACCACGTCCCTAAGCACCACGTCTACACGCCTTTTAAATACCTCCAGGGATGGTGACTCCACCACTTCCCTGGGCAGCCTGTTCAGTGCTTGACAACACTTTCGGTGAACAAATTGTTCCTAATCTCCAATCTAAACCTCCCCTGGTGCAACTTGAGGCCGTTTCCTCTCGTCCTATTGCTGTTACTTGGGAGAAGAGACCAACACCCACCTGGCTACAACCTCCTTTCAGGCAGTTGTAGAGCGATGAGGTCTCCCCTCAGCCTCCTCTTCTCCAGGCTGAACACCCCCAGTTCCCTCAGCCGCTCCCCATCAGACTTGTGCTCCAGGCCCTTCACCAGCTTCGTTGCCCTCCTCTGGACACGCTCCAGCACCTCCATGTCCTTCTTGTAGTGAGGGGCCCAAAACTGAACACAGGATTCGAGGTGCGGCCTCACCAGTGCCCAGTGCAGGGGCACGATCACCTCCCTGCTCCTGCTGGCCACACCAGTTCTGATACAGGCCAGGATGCCGTTGGCCTTCTTGGCCACCTGGGCACACTGCTGGCTCATGTTCAGTGCTGGCCCAGGCCGTGCCAGTGGCACTGCTAACCCTGCTGTTCTGCCTCTCAGGCTCAGTAAAAGTCAGAGCGGCGATGAGGAGGGACCCCTGAGCGACAAGTGCAGCCGCAAGACCCTCTTCTACCTGATAGCCACGCTCAACGAGTCCTTCCGCCCAGACTACGACTTCAGCGCTGCCAAGAGCCACGAGTTCAGCCGGGAGCCGAGCCTCAACTGGGTATGTGAGCAGAGCGCCCTGAGGCAGGGCAGGTCCTGCACCCCTGCTCGGGAGGCCTGCTGTGCTGCCTGCGTCTGTCCTGGAAGAGAAGGCAGTGCGGATCTGGGGGGGGAGTGTCCAGTTCTCCGGGGAGCCCCACAGCGCTGCTGTGATCCCGGGTAACGGTTCCCAGGGCATGCCTTGCTCCCTCCCCTGGCAGTGTCAGCCTGAGGATGAGGCAGTCCTCATCCTTCCCAGGAAGAGGTTTGTGGGGTGTCTTTTCCAACAGCCGTCCTAGGGTGTTTTCCTTCAGAAGCAGCCTCGCTTTTCACTCTTCTTTGGGAACAGCCTCTCGTGAGCCGGGTTTTCCATGGCAGCCTTGGTTAGGCCACTGTTTCCCGGGGCAGGTATTTGGAGGAAGGAAGGGTGAGGGAAGCGTTGGTGGCTTGAGGACTTCCCAGTCTGCTGCCCGGTGCTTTCATCCCTGTGCCCGTAGCGCTGGTGACCGGACACTGCTTTACTTCGCACCGGCCAGGGGTGGCTCTGCACGGCCTGCCAGGTCTGCTCCGAGCACACGGTCCCTCCCAGCAGGTGCCAGGGCCGCTGGCTGGCTGTCGGGGCCCAGCAAGGCTGCCCTTGCCAAGGAGGCAGATGGAGCAGGGAGCGTCCTCCCTGACCGGGGTGGTTTGCCCTCTTTGCAGAGAAGCCACCACATTCTTTGCTGGGAGAGACTTGCCCCAGAGATCCTCTGAAACACTTTGGAAATTAAGATATTTCAACACTATAGGGGGAAGAACCCATCCCCATTTTATAGAAAAGGCAGAGGTAGGATGGAGACTGTAGGTCGTGCAGCAAGTTATACTGAGCTCAGCAGATTTGACTTCGTCGCTGTTGTAAACACGAAGTGTTTGTTCCCAGAGTAACCCATGCCGTGGGTTATCTGCCCTGCTATGTCTTGGTGGGGGTTTTTGTTTGTTTTGTTTTCCATGATGCTCAGAAGGAAATGGAGATTGGTGGGTCTGGAGGTCTGTACAAAGAGGAATAGGTTGAGTAGCTGTCAAATGCAAGGACTTTTGATACGCACGGAGTCTGCAGAATTTATGTGTTTCGTGGGTTTGTTTGTCCTCTGGTGGGTTTCCCCTCTGCAGCCGTGTTGCTTCCCTGCCGCCCATCTCCTTGCTTCCACCTCAGCGCGCTGAGCTAGCACAGCAGTGCCTGGCCATCTTGCTTCTCCCCCTCCACATTCATTGTCAGGCTCCGGTGTCTCCTCTCGACGGAGGAGGGACGGGGAGGATGAGCCGCGTGGAGCGTGGGAGGGAGGTGGCGGGCAGGAGGGCAGGCAGCGGCTCCTCTGCTCCTCTCACGGGCCCTGCTCGGTCTCCCTAGGTGGTGAACGCTGTCAACTGCAGCCTCTTCTCTGCCGTTCGGGAAGATTTCAACGCCCTGAAGCCACACCTGTGGGATGCTGTCGACGAGGAGATCTGTCTTTCGGAGTGTGACATCTACAGGTAATGGGGCAAGCACTCACCCCTGGGCCTGAATCCTGGCCTCTTTCCTGCATGCTATGGCCTGTGGAGAAACGGAGTTATTTTTCAATAAACGATTACGTTTTGGCGTGCCTGCCTGTGTGTGTGTGAGGACTTCCCGCTGGAGCGGGGCAGGGCATCTCCTCACTGGAGTTCTCTGGCTCCCGGCTCCCTTCCCGTGGAGGGGGACCCGCTGCTGCCGTCCCCTCCCACGCAGAACTTCCACGCCCTGGAAATCTGCGCCCCAGGCAGCAGCTGCGCCGGCTGGCTCTCGCCCTCCTTGCGCAGCCAGCCCGGGGCCACGAGCTGGTTCCTGCGGCCCACGCAGGCTGGCTGACTAGTCTGACTAGCCCTGTGCTGCCTGGCTCGCTGCTGCCTGCTCTCGGCCTGCCGGGGTGGCTCCGAGCTCACCCAGTCTCCCCCTTTCCTTCCCAGCTGGGGCGGGAACGGGGCTGGCACCGGGAGCAGAGACCGGCCCGGTGTTCCTCATGCCTCCGCTTGCTGTTGCAGCTACAACCCTGACCTGGATTCGGACCCCTTTGGAGAGGACGGCAGCCTCTGGTCCTTCAACTACTTCTTTTACAACAAGAGGCTGAAGAGGATTGTCTTTTTTACCTGTCGTTCCATCAGGTCAGGCCACGTGACACCTCTGAAGTCACCCTAAAAAAGAATTGCCTTGCCTGTTCGCAAGCCGCGTCCCTGCAGGGGAGAAACGTTTGGCCCCCGCTGGCCCCGCAGCTGAGCGCGGTAGATAAGCGCTGGGGAACTGCCCTCCCGGCGCTGCCCGGCACCGTTGCCTGCACGCCGGGGAGAGTGGAGCTCAACCAGAGCCTGGTTCCCTCCGTCTTCCCAAGCCACACGTCACCAAAGGACAAGCCGAAGGGAGCCGTGGTCCCCGGGGAAGGGGAGGCCCTTCGCCTGGCCGCAGGCTGCTGCTCGCGGGCATGGAGGGGCATGTACGGGGGGCAGCACCCCCTTGGGGGGCACTGCCCGCGGCCAGCCCTTCCTTCCCCTGGGCTCGGTTTGGATGCAGAGGAGACTCTCGGCAGGGACCTAAGCCCACTGGAGAGAGGAGCGGGATCTCCCCTGCGGTCACACCGTCGCGGAGGGGCGCCGGCTGGGCGCTGACGTTGCGCTGCCCTTTTTCCTCCAGTGGGTACGCATACACGCGCTCGGAAGCTGGCAATGAGCTGGACATGGATCTTGGTGAAGAGGACGTGGAGAACAGGGATGCCGGCGACACCGAAAGCGGCAGCATCGAGGAGGACAGGTGTGTGAGCTCGGCGCTCCGGCTTGGCCCAGCATGCCGGCCGCAGGCTCCCGCTCCGAGGGGAGAGGGGCTCCGGGGCCCGTGGGTATGGGGGGCGGAGGCTGCTGGGCCTGAAGTTTCTGCTCGGCTGCCTCGGGAGCGTGGCTCAGAGCTCGGCGGGGCCGGGCTGCTCTCGCATGGAGCAGCGATGCTGCTGCCGCTGTGCCCCCCGCCCCTGCCCTGCCTCGGCACGGCCACAGAACGGTAACGCCCGTGTGCTTGCTTACAGGTTGCAAGTCATTTGTATGTGAGTTTCCGGAACCGCCCCGAGGTGCCTGGCAGCCCTGCCGAACCTCCCTTCTGCCTGCGTCCCGCGGCCGAGGCAGCCCCGAGCTCCCGAACTGCCCCTGCCCAGCAGCTGCGGCGTCGCTCTGCCCGACACATACACTGGAGTACCCCAGGCATCTTGGAGCGCGACGGACTGAAAGCAGCTGCGGCCTCCTGGCCGAAGACGCATCCCCCCGCTCCGGTGCTGCCGGCCAACCTCCCCTTTCCCCCCACCCGTGGCTGCTGCGGCGCGGGCCGGGGCTCGCCGGACAGCTGTGTGGGAGCTCCGAGAAGCTTTGCTGCACTTTATCGCTGATCTCGTTGGCTGCACTGACCTGCAAGCTCCTCATGGCGCTGAAGCCGGGCTGGATTTCCCTCGAGCACTTTTCTGTACTGGCTGTGACCCAGCGAACGCCGTCCGTCCACAGCACCAGCAGCAGCGGAGGGACGCCTCTGCCCGCCCTCCTCCGCAAGCAGCGTCGTTGAACTCCCCACGAACTGTCCTCAGCTCCTTCCCCGGAGAAGAGTCCGTTTGTTTCAAATAGGTTTGCTTTGCTTTTGCCCTCCCACAGTGTTTTTTCTCTGGTGTTTTGGTTTTGTTGGTTGGTTTTTTTTATCTTTGCTGGGCAGTACCGGCGTCCTGCACTGGTTCTGTGCGGAGGGGTCCCGCCGAGCAGCCCTGCGGGTGAACGCTGGACCATCAGCCCGCACCTCCCATGGTTTTCTTTGGGTTTTTTTTTAAACCACAGCTGACTTTTGGCAGTTTGGAGGCCAGAGCAGGGCCATAGCATGGCGGGGCAGCGGCCGCGGTGCCGGGGCCCGGCTCAGCCCTCGCCGGGGGGCTGCAGCATTTGTTTTTGTGTTTGGGATGAGCTCGGCCTGCGGCAGAAGCGGGTGCTGCCACTCGCACCCGAGCTTTGGTTCAACCGCATCTCCCCCGTTCCCTCTGTCCCCCTCCCCAGCCGCTGCGGGGCCGAGCCCCCCTCTCTGCCCTGGCGCCCAGAGTTTCGGGCGCCAAGTTCCCCCCCTCCATGTTTCGGCAGGTGCCGGGTCAGGGCAGGATGGGCTCAGCTGAGCACGCACAAACGAGGGGCGGCAGCTGCCGCAGCATCTGAGCTGCCTCAAAATGCCTCCCGCCCCCTGAGAGGAGCCCGCCTGGGGCAGCGCCGTTGCCGCAGGTCCTCGCCCCACCCGGGGCTGCCTGCGCAGCCCCTGCCCCTCCGTCTGGGGGTGGGCTGGGGAGGTGGAGTGGATATCCCAAGGCTGGAGGCTCCCATCACCGGAGGGCTTCCCCGAGGGGCTTGCCCCCGTCCCAGGCCTGTCCTGGGCTTGGCGGGAGGTGGGAGGCTCCAGGTGATGTTGCAGACCCCCAGCCTCAGGCCTTGGGGTGCAGAGGGAAGGCAGACAGACAGGCAGGTACCCCCACTCCTTCCCCCGGTGCTGAGCGCCCGGGGTGGGCGCCGGCAGCAGCGTGGTGTTACCGACGGTGGCTCCCCCCGGCTCCTCTCCCTCGCCATAACTCCTCAGAAACTTGTTTTTAAGTTGGCGTTTGTTTCCTCATCGCTCTTCAGGACGGACCTGAGCCCCGGCCCCTGCCGCCACCCAGGGAGGGGTTTGCCTTCAACTCCCGTCGCGCTGCCCCCTTTTCTCACCAGAGCTCACGGGACCCTCGCACCTCCCTCTGCACCCGCGTGGGCTCCCCACGCGCCCCGCTGCGTGGGATGGAGCAGGATTTGGCCCAGTCCCGTCTCTGCCATCGTTCGCCCCTCTACTAGCGCCCTGCTGTGGCTGCCTGCCCCGTTTGACCCCTGTCAGGGAACTTGGACTTCACGGCATAGCAATGTATCGTTACA
Source organism: Calonectris borealis (assembly GCF_964195595.1). Lineage (NCBI taxonomy): Eukaryota > Metazoa > Chordata > Aves > Procellariiformes > Procellariidae > Calonectris > Calonectris borealis. The sequence continues at coordinate 637,388 of NC_134313.1, forward strand.
CCAATAAAGTTTTTCTGTGATTCGCCACCCCTTCCTTCGGGGACCCCGCGCGGGGGGAGCCCCTGCCCCCACGGCCGTGGGGGGTGGCATCAGGGCTGCGGGAGGTACCGGGGGTCACACGGGGCGGGTCTCGGTCCTGCGGGGACCCGGGCTCCCGCCTGGGGCTGAGCAGCCCCCCTGGGACGCAGGCGCAGAGCCGGGGCTGTACTGTGCCCAGGGTCCCCCTGCCACCGCGCAGGAGCCGGGGGCTCCCGGGGCTCTTGGTCCCCCCCAGGTCCCCGCTGCCCCTCTCTGTAGGTGCTGCTGGCCCTTCCTCCTGCAGGTGCTGTGCCCAAAGCCCCCTGGACATGCTGGAGGCTGTGGCCACCGCTGGCAGCTGCCATCGGAGTGCCATACGTCCCCTGTCCCCCCGGCCAGCTGCCTGCCCCGGGCACCGCAGGGTAGTCACAGCCCTGGAGCTGGGACGGGCTCTGGGACAGCCCCCCCTGCACCCCCAGCCCAGCTGCCGGCCCTGCCCAGCTCCATGGCACCGCGGAGCTCTCTGCCTCCGCGTGCCTGCCAGCGGGTGCCGCGTACGGGCCGGCCAGGGCACCGCCGGCTGCCCCATGCCATGCCACTGGCAGGTCCTCCCCCACCCTCCCAGCGCGGTCCCCTCTGCCACCACAGCTTCTGGCCGTGCCGGTGCTTCTGCTGGGCGCAGCCTGCTCGCCGTCCTGCGTTTAATGGACAGACTCTGTGTTTCTTCATTAATAAAAGTATTAAATACCACTGGTCGGACTGGCGGCAGCAGGACTGACAGCATCATGCTGCTTCCCAAACGCCGTTAAGGCAGGCACGGACTAAGAGAGGCTGCAGCGATGGCAGCAGAATTGGCGTTTTCCCTCCTCGGGGAGCGTGCCCACCCGCACCACCCGTCCTTCCGAGCCCGAAAGGGGTGGCCAGGAGCTCACCGGGCTCCGCTGGCACCGAGGAGGGGGCTTTTCTCCCAAGAGAGCAACGGAACGGCTCTGCCCGCCTGTTCCTGGCACAGAAACCCTGCGGCTGAACCAGGGCAGGTTCCGCCATGCCAGGGCTCGCGCAGCGGGCCCTGTGCAGTGCCAAGCGTGGTCAGCCCTGGCTGCGGGAGCCCCGGCTGCGGGACCCCCGTGCCCTCCAGATGTGGCCCCCGCAGCAGAGCGCATCCCTGGTCACATCCCGGGAAGGAGCACGGCGCCGGAGGGGCTCCGTACTTCTCTGAGCCGTGGCCTTCACCACCCTGGCAGGAACTGGGGTCATCGCCCCAGCAGGCGGGTTTGGGTTTGGTTTTAGAAACACGGAATTTCTCGCAGGGTTCCTTCGGAGCGTCGTTCCCCCGCCGCCCCCTCCCGAGCAGCAGCAGCGGGCTCCCCCGGCCCTTTGGTCTCTGTCTTCGCTTCCAGTTATGGCTTTATCCTGTTTTATCACTTTGTCCTCTCTTGACTCAGATTTAAGGGGGTTTTGGCTCTTCTCTTGCTGGATATTTTGTAGGTTTTGGCTGAGCTGCTTTCATTTCAAAGGAGATCTCTAAGCCGGAGTTCATGGTGATGTTCGCGGCTGGCGCTGTGTCCAGAAATCCCGGCTCTGGCGAAATCTGCGGTGCGCGGCGCGCTGCGGCACACTGGGAACACCGGGATCGCAGCAGCTGCTGCGATGGCCAGAGACAGGCTCGTGCCATCCGTTGTCAGACACCTCGAACCTCAGACGTCGCGTTTTTGGTATTAAAACAACTTCTAGCAAGATTTCTCCTCCCGACTGCCACAAATTTGCTACGGGATCAAGCCCCCGAGGAGGAACCGAGGCGACCGTCGCCCTGGGGCGTGAGACTTGTCCCGTGGGCTTGCCCTATGCAGAGGGGAAGACCGGTGTTTAAGTCCTCGTTAAAGCAGGACGCTAATGAGCTGCGCTGCAGCCCAGGCAGCGGGAAGACGGACGTTGGTTGCTGCTGCGTTGCTCGGGCTGTGGTTTAGGGAGCGGGGGAGCTTCCCGGCGCAGTGATGACCTGCCGTACGGTGCAGATTTCACACCAGACGTGTGGGCTCCTCCTGAGGGGGCTTGCAGGCAGTGGGCTTCTCCTGCAGAGCTGGTGGGCATGGGCTTCTCCTGGGGGGCTGGTGGGCATCTCCTGGGGGGGCTGGTGGGCATCTCCTGGAGGGCTTGGGGGTGGTGGGCATCTCCTGGGGGGCTGGTGGGCATCTCCTGGGGGACTGGTGGGCATCTCCTGGCGGGCTTGGGGGTGGTGGGCATCTCCTGGGGGACTGGTGGGCATCTCCTGGGGGGCTTGTGGGCGGTGGGCATCTCCTGGGGGACTGGTGGGCATCTCCTGGGGGGGCTGGTGGGCATCTCCTGGGGGGCTTGGGGATGATGGGCATCTCGTGGGGGACTGGTGGGCATCTCCTGGGGGGGCTGGTGGGCATCTCCTGGGGGGCTTGCGGGCAGTGGGCTTCTGGGGGGCTTGGGAATAATGGGCCTCTCCTGGGGGGCTAGGGGATGGTGGGCTTCTCCTGGGGGGCTCTGTGCATCATGGGCTGTTCACACACGCGTGCTCAGCTCTCCCTCCCGAGATGTGCAGCAGTTCATGCGCTGACCGTGTCTTGCTGCCGGCACGGCAGCGGCAGAGGCAGGCAGTGGGCTTTGCACCAGCGCCGGCGTTGCCGGAGCCGCTGCAGGGTGCCCCGGGCCGGGTGCGTGCCTCCGCTCGCTGCCCACCGTGGCCTCACGGGCACTCGCCTGCGCAGGCAGGGCGCCGAGACCCCCAGTGCCGATGCATACACGCTGCCTGTCCTGCCCGGCTGCAGGCAACGGGGTGGTCTGGAGAAGGACAGACCCCGCGGGATCTCGTCCCGAGCGCCGGCAGAGCTTTGCCGGGGCTTGGAGGAGGCATCTCCCCCTCCATCCCTCAGCGTCAGCAAAAGCCGCTTGGAAGAGCGGCCAGGGCTGCTCCTGCCATGCTAACGCCCTTGTTTGGGGCTCATCCAGTGCAGTTTTGATGCAGAAAAATACTTTATTTAATAAAGCGTCTGGTGGTGAAGCCTCTTCCCTCGCTGGCGCCTCTGCAGCCAGAGCCGGCGGCACTGGGCGATGTGCCGGGAGCCCCCAGGGACGCCGGGAGCAGCCAGGAGCGGGACCTTGGGCTGCGGCTGCCCGGCACAGCGGCACGCCCACCCCCTCTCCTGCCCCCGGTGCCAGCCCAGGTGGAGCTAAGGGAACAAAGGAAGAAGAAAAAATGAAGAATTTTTATTATTATTACTATTTAAAAATAAAATTAAGAGGAAAAGCCACCCCCCTGGGATGCGTGGGTCAATACGTCATCCCCCCCCCCCAGCAGTTTGCATAGGCAAACCGCAGGACCCCCCGGTGCCGAGGGGCCCTTCATGGGGACCCCCCAAACCCCCCACGTCTTGTTCGGGTTTCTCGGGCCGCTCGTCACCCCAGCGCAGGCTTGAAGCGGCACAAACGGTTTGGATTATCACAGTTTTCCCCTTTTAAGGTTGTTTTTCCTTTCCTTCCTTCCTTCCAAGTTTCCATGCACAGCACCACAGTATTTTGGGGGGGATTGTGTTAAATTTTGAAGCCTTGATTTATTTATTTTTTAGACCCTGGAACTCCTGTTTCAGTCACGCATCGGACAGCCGTGGAATTGAGGTTTCTTTGAGAACTCTCCTATAACTTATTTTTCCAGCCTGCCAGGAGCCGGGCTGCGCTCTCAGCCCCCTCTTGCTGAAGCAGCTTTATCGAGCAGATGCTGCTTGTTTTTTCTCCTCTACGTCGTATCTGCTGCTACGTCGGCTGGGTTTTACACCTCGGAAAGCTCTTTAAGTGGTGCTGCAGCCGCTCTTCACGTGGCCTCGCTCAGACGTGCTAAGGAGAATCCCCACACCGCAAAGCTGGGTTTGGTAAAAGATGAGTTTTTAGAAATTATACGATTGCATCTATGTTTCAGACTTCAAAATTTAAAAAACTTCCAGTATTTTAGCACGGTGCATCCAGGTCTACTTCCCCTACGCAGAATTCTCTCTCGTGAAGCCACTGAACCAAATGTTGCTTCCCTTGCTTGCTCGGAGAGGTCGGCACAGAGGAAGAACCGACCTCCTTGGCCGGTATTTCCATTTACCTTCCAAAATGGTACCCACACCCACAGCCTTAACACAGTATAAATCTGTTCCCAAGCAGCCAACGTCATTATTTGGGATTTCCCCGACTCCCTGGCCCTTTGCAGGGAGCCGCGGCAGTCACGGCAGGGATGATGCTGGTGCGTCTCGTTTTAGGAGTGTTGTGGTTTAACCCCAGCCAGCAACTAAACCCCACGCAGCCACTCGCTCACTCCCCCTCTCCGGTGGGATGGGGGAGAGAATCGGGAGGTAAAAGTGAGAAAACTCGTGGGCTGAGATAAGAACAGTTTAATAATTGAAGTAAAATAATAATAATAATAATAATAATAATAATAATAATAGAATATACAAAATGAGTGATGCACAATGCGACCGCTCACCGCCCGCCGACCGATACCCAGCCAGTCCCCAAGCAGCGATCGCTGCCCCCGGCCAACTCCCCCAGTTTATATACTGAGCATGACGTCACATGGTATGGAATACCCCATTGGCCAGTTGGGTCCTGTCCTGGCTGTGCCCCTCCCCGCTTCTTGTGCACCTGGCAGAGCATGGGGAGCTGGAAAGTCCTTGACTATGTAAGCACTACTGAGCAACAGCTAAAACATCAGCGTGCTATCAACAGTCTTCTCATGCTAAACCCAAAACACGGCACTCTACCAGCTACTGGGAGGAAAATTAACTCTACCCCAGCCAAAACCAGGACAGGGAGCATCGCCTGGGACCAGAGCACTAAAATCAGCCCAACTTCAGTGTCTTCCTTTCAAAAGGGCTGGTGTTGGGCTCTTTATTCCCTGTGTCTCGCTTTGTCACCCAGCGAAGAGCATTGTCCCTTTTGGCTTCAGCTGCCCGTGCAGGAGACCTCCACCAGCCCCGGAGCTCCGTCATCTATAACCAGGTTTTTGCTGTTTCTTCTGCAGGAAGGGGGGTTTGGCTGCGGCACCTGGAACTTGCATGGATCATCTGGACGCACAAACTCCATCCAACCCCCCTGGCTGAGCCTGGGCACCTTCTGCTGCTGCTTCTTCCGTGCTCCCCGAGAAAAGTGGCGCTAACCAGCAGCCAGCATCCCCCCCAGGCGTGTCACCCGTGTCGGGAACTCCTGTAACCCGCTCACCAGTGCTGTCACGTCGGCACCGGGTGCCCTGCTCTGAAGGAACCCCCCTGCACCTCGGCTGCATCCGTCCCCAGCAGAGCCAGAGCCGGGGCAGGGCTGGGGCAGGAGACCTCAGCTGTGACCAAGAGCTCACCTACGGATGCCGCAGCAGTGCCACCCCGCGCGGACGAGGGTTTTTGTCCTGGCACGGAAGCCGCTGGCCCCTATGGAGAGTGTCTTCTCCCCAGGGACAGCGCCTGGCTGGCTCCAGAGCTGCCTCTGCTGCGACACCCGGGCTGTGGATGCGGCAGTGGGAGTGTGGGACCCTCGGGACCACCCCCTCCCCAGGGGACAGGCTCGCCGGGGATAGCCGAAGGCGACCGCCCAGCTGCCGGGCTGCCTGGCGAACCATGGATGCTGTGACACAAGGATTGACGGGCAGCAGAAATGGGGGTGGCTTTGGTCAGGCTTTAATTCCTCAGCAAAGCAGCGCAGCAAGGCAGGGGTTAAAGGGGGATGCGGGGGGTAGCGGGGTCCCTGGTTCTGCCGCTGCAGCCTGGAGAGCCGCATCCAGCCAAACTCCAGCAAGGCTGGACCTGTCTGGGGTGGGGATGGACGCTTTGTCCCTCCCTACGGTGCCACCTGTGCTGGTACCGTGACGGCACCTCTGCTCCACCGAAGGGGACACAAGAAATCCCCAAGGCCGATGGCAGCGGCTGTCGAAGGCACCGGGATGCGTGGGGGTGTTCGGGGCGCCACCATGCCTCCAGCCAGGATTGAGTTGGAAATTGCTGTGGATCCTGCCAGGATCGTGTTGGGAATTGCCGAGGTCCCGGCCAGGATCGAGCTGGGACTTGCCGTGGGCACAGCCGGGATCAAGGTGAGCATTGCCGCAGGCTGACGTCGGGTTTGGCATTGCTATGGGACCAGGGATCGAGTTGGGAATAGCCATGGGCCCATCTGGGATCCATCGGGACTTGCGGAGGTGCCACCCAGGATGGAGCCAGGGAGGCACTGGGATGGGCACAGCTCCGGGGAGCAGGACTGGGGGGAGCACCGTGCTGGCAGCACCGCAGTCCCCGGCTCTTGCCCAGAGGGAGCCCCCCCAGCAGCGACGCTGGCAGGGGACCGCCGAGCAGCAGCCACCACTGGTCCAGCCCCGCACCACCAGCGGCACCAGCTGCAGGGACGTCCTCACTCCGCGCTCTGCCAGCCCCTCTCCTGGCAGGCAGCAGGCAGCTCCTGCTGGGTGCAGGCAGGCTGGTTGCACGGCAGGACCCCCTCCACCGCCTCGCCGCAATCGTCCCCGCAGTAGTCATCCCCATGGCAGTAATCCCCGCCGCAGTCGTCCCCGCCGCAGTCGTCCCCGCAGCGCCGCGGGCAGGGGTGCCCGTAGGCGAGGGGCCGCGGGCAGGGCCCCTGGCAGCGCCAGCGCTGGGCTGGCACGTGGCACGGCAGGCGCTGCCAGTGGCCGCAGCGGGGCAGGACCTTCTCCACCTCCTTGGGGCAGGGGCCGCACTCCTCCCAGCAGAGCTTGGGGCAGGGGTGGCCGCGCTCGCGGGGCGGCCGGGCGCAGGGCAGGCAGCAGCGCATGCGCCGGTGCTCGAGGTCACGCGGGTGGCAGTGGCACGGGCAGGGGTGGCTGCAGGGCAGCGGCATCCGGCACCGGCACGTGCGGCCGCCCTCGGGGCTTTGCATGAAGTCGGAGGCGTCCCGCACCGTCACCGTCGCCTCAGGGTGGTTTTGGCAGGTCAGCACCAGCCCGTCCCCCACCAGGCCCTTGTTCTTCAGGGTGGCCAGGATCTTGGCCCAGAGCCGGCTACCAGCGCCCCACGCGATGCCCTCCAGGTCGCCGACGCAGTAGGAGCCCTTTTTGGCGTGGGAGAAAGCCACGCAGACACGGTGGCGATCCCCGAGGAAGCCAATCCGCCCCTCCGGGTTGCTCCGCACCAGCGAGAGCAGGACAATGTCGCTCTCCTCCCCTTGAAAGTCATCCACCGTGCAGACGGCCACCTTGGCCGTGTCCCTCCTGGCCAGCAGCTGCCGGGTGGTGGCCATCTGCCTGCTGCAGGGTGCCAGGACGGTGAGCCGCCCCTTGGCGTAGCCCTGCTCCAGCGGGTGCTTGCAGAGGAGCACCAGGAAGGCGGCCTCCGAGCAGCTGCTGTAGCTGCCGGCGTGGCCCCCGAGGTCCTCGGCCCCCGCGTGCTGCTCTCGACGCCCTGCCCGGGGGGGGACACACAGGCGTCAGGGGACCGGGCCCGTCCTCACGCCCACCCTGCAGTGGTCTCCCCCCCACCTTGATCTTCTCGTAGCTGCTGACAGCCGGGTGGTCCCTCAGCGCCTTGTAGAAGGGGACGAGCAGCTGGGAGATCTCGGGGCGCATGCGGTGCTGCCGGGGCCACGGTGGAGGCTTGAGCCACAGCGGCAGCCCCCCGGCTGGGGCGGGTGGTGGTGCCCACGCGGGGGGTCCGGCTCTCCTGGCAGAGCAGCTGCACGCGGGGGATCTCGTTGATCACCCGCTGGAAGAGGGAGCATCGCTGGGAGGGGGACAGTCCTCACCCCTGGGGGCCTGGGGACAGGGACAGCCCTCCTCCTCCCTCGGGCAGCTCCACGCCTGCCCCCCACCTCTGCCTGGGGTCCCCCCGGGGCTCCCACTCCTGCTGGGTCGCTCCTGCTGAGTGCCCGACAGCAGACAGGTCGGGGTGGTGGCCTCCCAAATCCCCCCCCATGAGCCTGGCTGGGGCCGAAAGCGGCAGCGAGGGTCACCTGCCGCGTGGTCCCGGCCTCGCCGCGGGCTCCCGCCCTCCGGCGGCACCGGGGGCTGCACCCGCAGCCGTTGCAGCACGTCCAGACGCACGGCGCCCTGGGGGGGACAGGGGGGCTGAGCTTGGCCCCAGCCCCCTGGCCCCCGGCAGGGTGGGGGTGGCCACCTACACCCCCACCTTGAAGAGCAGGTCGTCCTTCAGGGTCTCTGCCCCCCGCTCGCCGGCGGCGAGGAAGCCGTGGCGGAGCAGCCCCAGCAGCTCCGTGCAGGAGGCGATGCTCCTCCCCTGCTCCCGCAGGGCGCCCCGCGTCTGCGGGCACCCAGAGCCACTGGGGCGAGGTGAGAGCGGGACGCGCCAAGCCCCCGCGGCCAGGGAGCTGCCGGGTGGGCGCGGGGGAGAGGGGCCCTGCCCAAACCTGCACGTGCTGCCGCCAGCTGCTGGCCCCCCGGCCCGCGGAGTCTGTGCTGCAGGGAGCAGCCCATCACCTTCCCGCCTCGGCATTTCCCACCGACACCCACCGCTCCGGAGGGCTGGAACTGGAGGGTGCCGGGGACGGGCTGGCAACCTGCGCACCAGCCCCACGGCCATGCCCACCCTGCCTACTGAGCCCACGGCCATACCCACCCTGCCCACTGAGCCACGGCCATGCCCACCATGCCCACTGATCCATGGCCATGCCCACGCTGCCCACCGACCCCACGGCCATGCCCACCCTGCCCTCCGACCCCACGGCCATGCCCACCCTGCCCACTGAGCCCACAGCCATGCCCACCCTGCCCACTGATCCATGGCCATGCCCACCCTGCCCACTGACCCACGGCCATACCCACCCTGACCACTGATCCATGGCCATGCCCACCCTGCCCACTGACCCACGGCCATACCCACCCTGACCACTGAGCCATGGCCATGCCCACCCTGCCCACCGACCCCACGGCCATGCCCACCCTGCCCACTAACCCACGGCCATGCCCACCCTGCCCACTGAGCCACGGCCATACCCACCCTGCCCACTGATCCACGGCCATGCCCACCCTGCCCACTGAGCCATGGCCATACCCATCCTGCCCACCGACCTCACGGCCATACCCACCCTGCCCACTGAGCCCACGGCCATACCCACCCTGCCCACTGAGCCACGGCCATGCCCACCCTGCCCACTGACCCACGGCCATGCCCATCCTGCCCACTGACCCCACAGCCATGCCCACCCTGCCCACTGACCCACAGCCATACCCACCCTGACCACTGAGCCATGGCCATGCCCACCCTGCCCCCCGACCGCCTGTGCCTGCCCGTGGGCCGGTGCAAGCCGGTGCAGCGGCAGTGCCACCCCTGGGGAGCCTGGCCCCAGCCGGCTGGGGCGGGGGTGTGACGGGCAACAGCAACGGCACCCATGAGCACCACGCTGCCGGCGGGACGGGCACGCTGCTGGCTCAGCCCACGCCGGGCACGAGGGGTCTGCGGGGAGGGGACAGGGGACAGGGACGGGACCAGCACCTTCCATGAGCTGGTCGAGGGCGCGGTGGGTGTAGCACACCACCAGGAGGGGCGGCTGCTCCCCCCACGCCTCCCCCCGGGTTTTGCAGCAGCAGCTCCGTGATCTTGAGTCCAACGAAGGTTTTGCCTGGGGAGGTTTTTTGCCCGGCGTGTGCTGGGGACAGGGAAACCCCCGCTCTGCCCCCGCGGACCCCCAGCGGGATGGGGGGGAGCGGTGCTGGGGTGCCGGCACCCACCCGTGCCCAGGGGCCCTGGGTGAGCACGAACTCCCTGCTCAGCGCCAGCCGGATGGCTGCGAGCTGAGACTCATCCAAGTGGGGGAAAGTCTTCGGGGACCAGATCTCCAGGTCCTCCAGGCTCACGGCGGAGAGGTCCGCTGCCGGCTCCGCTACCTGAAACCGAGCGTGGGGATGGGGCACCCGCGGCATCGCACCCCGGCCAGGCTCTGCCAGCTGTGGCCACAGGTGGGGGCAGCCGGCGTCTCTCTGGGGGGGTCCTGCAAGCCCTGCGCTGCCAGGGGGGTCCCCACCATGATCCACCTTCTCCGCGCCGGCCGGCAGCAGCGACGTGAGGCTGAAGAGCCTGTCGGTGCCGGGGTGCGCAGGGCGGTGGATGTTGGGCTTGCAGTGCACCAGGTAGCGGCCGAAGGGCATGGCGGTGGGGCTCAGCTCCTGCAGCCCCTGCAGCACACGCCGCTACGCCTCCAAGAAGGCCAGGGGCTCCCCCATGGTGAAGCGGGTTCTCCCCAGGTGGGTGAGGAGCTGTCGGTGGCCGTAAGTCTGGATGTGCAGCCAGGCACGGTCCTGGTGGGCCACCCTCCGCTCCTGCACCCCGAAGAGCAGGTGGCTGCAGTCCTCGGAGAGGAGGCGGGTGAGGGAGCCACTCTTCAGGCACTCGGCGGCAGCCATGCCGGCGCGGGGTGGGAAGCAGGCCAGGTAGATGGGGCCGGCCGGCGCGGCGGCCACGGCACGGAGCTGCACCCCCCGCAGAGGCTGAGCGCCGCCCTGTCGCTGTCGGGGCCGCCAAGGGAGAACGCCGCCGCAATGCCGTCCCGCAGCGGCTTGAGGAAATCCTCCCGCAGCAGTCAGAAGTGCAGGTCCGGGTAGGCTGCGGCGCTCTCGTGCGCCCCGCGACGTGGGTTGGGGCGCAGCCGGGCGTCCGCCTCCCCAAAGAGCTCCTCAGGCGCGGGGATCACCGGCACCTCGTGGAAGTCGTCCTGCCAGGCGCCGGTGAGGCGGTGGCAGTAGGGGAAAGCCGCGTCCACCCGGCGCTTGGCGTCACGCAGGTGATGCTGGCTGAGCCAGGAGAACTGGAAGCCACAGCCCTGGAGCCGCTGCACGGTGCAGAAGAGGAGGTCGACGGGGCAGCAGAGCAGCGTCTGCACGTGGCCAGGGCAGGCAGTCAGCAGGCGGTGGAGAGTGGCCACCGTGTCCCCCACCACCTCCCGTGAGACCTGTCCCTCCCGGCACTGGAAGGTGTCCAGCTGGGTGATGAACCTCAGCAGGTCCCCCAGGATGAAATCCCGGGTTAGCAGCAGGGCCAGGAGAGGCATGGGGGGCTGCCGCGGGCCCCCCTGCTCCAGGGCGGCCCCGAGGGCCCGCAGCAGCGCGTACACCTGGGCAAGGCTCAGGCCGCGGCGGGCCAGCAGCCGTGGTCCCACAGGAAGGGCAGGAGCTGCGGGGGGCTGCTGCCGCAGAGCCGCTCCGGGCTGCCCCGGAGGTCGGGGAGCTCCCCGCTGCGCCCTGGCTTGGGGGCCGGCCAGCCGTTGTATGGGGCGTCCCAGTCCCCCTCTGGGCTCGCCGACCGCTGCCGCTTCGGGCTCCAGGGTTGGGCATGGGGTGGGGAGAGGCCCCGGTGGGACTGGGGGACGCAGCGTCGCATCGGCCCGTGTGGGGATGGGTACGCGTGGCCCCAGGGCTGTGGCCGAAGGGAGGGCGCAGGGAGTGGGGTTGGTGTAGGAGTGGGGGGTGTGGGGATGGCAGCAGCCCCCCTTCCCAGCTGGCCCCGGTCCCGCTCACCGGGGCGTCCCTCGGGGCTGCGTGTGGGGCATGGCCACCCCATGGCAGGGTCCTGGGCTGCTGCCGGCACCAGGGATGGCCTGGGCAGGGCCGGGATGGGCACTGGGAGACGCTCCGGGAAAGGTACCGGGGGTGCTCCAGGAGGGCCCCAGGGGTGCTTCGGGGATGCTCTGGGATGGCTCCGGCAGGCCACCGGAGGTGCTCCGGAGATGCTCCGGAATGGCTCTGGGAATGCTCCAGGGATGCTCTGGGATGGCTCCGGGAGGGCCCCGGGGATGCTCCGGGACGGCTCCGGACGAGCAGCCGCAGCGGCTCCTGCACTTCTTGGCCAGAGACTTGTCGAGCTGAGAAACAGAAACTGGTCTTGGAAGCACCGCCACGGGGACAGCACCGGGATCGCACTGGGACTGCCCTGGGGTCAGCACCGCGGCTGTACCGAGACTGCACCGGGGTCAGCACCGGGACCACACCGGGGTCAGCACCGGTGTCAGCACCGGGACCGCACCGGGACCGCACCGGGGTCAGTACCGGGACCGTACCGGCACCGCCCCAGGACCGCCCCGGGATCGCCCCGGGGTCAGCGCCGGGACGCCGGTCCTCACGGGGGGCTTGGCCGCCCCGAGCTCTGCCGGAGGGCCACCGCGGCAGCGGAGAAGCGACCCGGGAGGCTCCGGGCGCGCATCGGGCGGCTCCCCGGGGAGGTGCGGGGGGAGCCGGGGGCTGCTCCGACCTTCGTCCCGCCGAGGAAGGGTCGGGTGGCCACGGAGGGTCGCAGTGACCGCGAGATGGTGGGGCTGGCCGCGGTCAGGCGTGGGCTTACCGGGGTGCGTCCAGTGAAGGGCCACGGGGAAAGAGCAGCACCACGCCATGACCCCCCACGGGCACCCGAATCGTCCCCCCGCCCTCCCACGGGGACCCGGGTCCTCCCCCTGCCCTCCCACGGGCACCCGAGTCCTCCCCACCGCCCTCCCATGGGGACACGGGTCCTCACACCGCCCTCGCACGGGCACCCGAGTCCTCCCCACCGCCCTCCCAAGGGGACCCGGGTCCTCCCCCCTGCCCTTCCACGGGCACCCGAGTCCTCCCCACCGCCCTCCCAAGGGGACCCGGGTCCTCCCCCCGCCCTCCCACGGGCACCCGAGTCCTCCCCACCGCCCACCCAAGCGGACCCGGGTCCTCTCCACTGGCACTAGGACCCGTCGGCACCCCGGTGCCAGGGGGCGGGGCCAAGTCGGGGCGGGGCGCGAGGGCGTGGCCGTGCAGCGCCGGGCGGACCCCCATTCCCAGAAGCCCTTTCCCGTCCGGGCCCTCCCCCTTTGGCGGCTGCTCTGTAGCAGATTGGCGCAGCCACGGCGCGGCCCCGCTGGCGCGGCGCTCATTGGCTCCCGGGCACGCCCATCAATAACGAGGAGTCCTCGCTGTTGCCGGGTGATGCCCGGCATGTTGGAGGCGCCCGCCATGGCGGCGGAGGCGACGGTGGAGGCGGCGCTGGCCGGGCTGGCGGCGCTGCTGGCCCCGGCGGCCGGCGAGGCGGCGCGGGCGGGCGCGGCGGAGGTGGCGCTGTCGCTGTCGGGGGGCGCGGAGGGGCGGCGGCTGCTGGCGGGGCGGCCCGCGGCCCTGGCGGCCCTGCTGGAGCTGGCGGCGGGGCCGAGCCCGCCGGCGGCCCGCGCCGCCCTGGGCTGCCTGGTGAACGTGTCGGCCGAGCCGGCGGCCCGCGGGCCGCTGCTGGCCGCGCTGCCCGCGCTGCTGGGGCTGCTGCCGGGCGGGCCCGCCTGCGGGCTGCTGGCCAACCTCTGCCGGGAGCGCGGCGCGGCGCGGCGGGTGCTGCGGGGCCTGCGGGAGCGCGGCTCCGGGCTGGCGCCGCTTCTCCAGGCGCTCGGCGAGCCCCGGCCGCCGCCCCAGCTCGGGCCGCTGCTCTGCAACCTCAGCCAGCTGCCCGAGGGCCGCCGCGGGCTCCTCGACCGCTCCCGGTACGGCTCCGGGGCGGCGGGCGGCCTCCGGGCGGGGCAGTGCCCGGGCCGGGGCGGGGGGTCTCCGGCCCGGCCTGACCGCCCCTCTCCCGCAGGTGCTCGGTGCAGCGGCTGCTGCCCTTCACGCAGTACACGGACTCCGCTGTCCATCGCCGGGGCGTCGTGGGGGCACTCAGGAACTGCTGCTTCGAGTACGGTGAGAGACCCGGGCCGAGCCCAGCCGCTGCCCCGAGCTGCAGAGCCCTGCCCCAGCCCGCGGCACCGGCTGCCGGGGCCTGCTGCCCTCCCCCTGGGCTGCGAGCGGGCTGTCCCGCCCAGCCGGGGAGCTGGGCCGTGCTGGGTCTGGCTGGGATGGAGCTCGCGTTCCTCACGGCAGCCCACGCAGTGCCGTGTTTTAGACCAGAGACCAAAGCAGTGCTGGTAACGCGGCCGGGTTTAGCGGCGCAGGCGACGCCGGCCAGGTTTAGGCGGTGCTGAGCAGCGCTCACGCAGCATCAAGGGCTTCTCTGTTTCTCACCAGAGTACGCTGGGGGTGGGCAGGAGGCTGGGGGGGACACAGCCGGGACAGCTGACCCCCACGGACCAGAGGGGTGTCCCATATCTTGCAGCGTCACGGCCAGCACTAAAACGGGGAGGGGGCCGAAGCAGCCATTGCGTGGGGACAGGCTGGGCATCGGTCTGTGCTGAGTGATCAGTGCCTTTGCGTTGTCTGGGGCTTTTTCTGTATTTTTTTTTTTCCTTTGCTTATTGAACCATGAGTTTTTCTCGCTTTTGCCCTTCCCATTCTCTCCCTGGTTCCACTGGTAGGGGGGAGTGGGTGGGGGTTGAGCTGCTGGCCAGGGTCAGCCCACCGCAGCGGGCCAGGCTGGGCTTTCTGCCCTGGCTGTGGCGGCTCCTCTGACTCCAGGCTGTCCCCAGAGGACCACGAATGGCTGCTGAGTGAGGAGGTCGACATTCTACCCTTCCTCCTCCTGCCTCTAGCAGGCCCCGAGGAATTTCCTGAGGATGAGATGGAAAGTAAGTGGGTGTCAGAGTGGGAGGTGGGCGTCTGGGGGCTGCTGGCCCTGTGCCTCCCCTGAGGCTGCCTCTCCCCCAGGGCTGCCTGTGGACCTGCAGTACCTGCCCCAGGACAAGCAGCGAGAGGAAGAACCTGACATCCGGAAGATGCTGCTGGAAGCCATCATGCTGGTGGGTCCCTCTGGCGCAAATCGTGGCAGGGCTGAGGGCGAGAGCCCAGGCCAGGGCTCCTGGGAGCAGAAAGGTGTTCAGGGCTGCCCCAGAACGTGCTGTCTGACAGGAGATCCTCTGGAGAAGTGGTGATGTCTGGGCTGGACGAGCAGGCAGTGAGGTGGATTGAGAACTGGACGGGCCCAGAGGGTGGCAATCAACGGCACAAAGTCAAGTTGGGGGCCAGTGACCAGCGGTGTGCCCCAGGGGCCGATATGGGGTCCAGTCCTGTTCAACATTTTCATTAATCATCTGGATAATGGGGCAGAGCATACCCTCAGCATGTTTGCAGATGACTCCGAGCTGGGAGGAGTGGCTGGTACACCAGAAGGTCGTGCTGGCATTTGGAGGGACCTCACCAGGCTGGAGAAATGAGGACCTTGTGGAGCTCAGCAAGGAGAAGGAACAACTCCAGGCAGCAGGACGTGCAGGGGAGCGATGGGCTGGAGAGCAGCTCTGTAGACAGGCCCTGGGGGTCCTGGTGGACACCACGTTGAACATGAGCCAGCAGCGTGTGGCAAAGGCGGCGAATGGTGTCCGGGCCTGCATGAGGAGGAGTGTCGCAGCAGGACGAGGGGGGGATCCTTCCCCTTTGCTCGGCACTGGTGAGGCCACACCTGGAGTGCTGGGTCCAGTGCTGGGCTCCCCAGTACAAGAGAGACACAGACACAGTGGAGACAGTCCAGCGAAGGGCCACCAAGGTGGTGAAGGGACTGGAGTGGCTCTGCTACGAGGAAAGGCTGAGGGAGCCTGTTCAGCCTGGAGAAGAGAAGGCTCAGGGGCATCTCATCAATGTCTATAAACACCTGAAGGGAGGGAGTAAAGAGGAGCCAGGCTCTTTCCAGTGGTGCCCAGTGCCAGGACAGAGGCCATGGGCGCAAACTGGAACGCAGGAGGTTACGCTTGAACATCAGGAAACACTTTTTCACTGTGAGGGTGATGGAGCCCTGGCACAGGGTCCCCAGGGAGGTGGTGGAGTCTCCATCCGTGGAGATACTCAAAACCCATCTGGGCATGTTTAATATCTTTTTAATACCCAGTTCGATTGAATATCTTGAATATCTTTATCAGTGTTCTGGACGAGGGGATCGAGTGCTCCTTCAGTCAGTTTGCAGACGACACCAAGTTGGGCGGGAGTGTTGATCTGCTGGAGGGTGGAAAGGCTCTGCAGAGGGACCTGGATGGGCTGGATCGATGGGCCGAGGCCAATGTATGAGGTTCAACAAGGCCAAGTGCCGGGTCCTGCACTTGGGCCACAACAACCCCAGGCAACGCTGCAGGCTTGGGGAAGGGTGGCTGGAAAGTGCCCGGAGGAAAAGGACCTGGGGGTGCTGGTCGACAGCCGGCTGAACATGAGCCGGCAGTGTGCCCAGGTGGCCAAGAAGGCCAACGGCATCCTGGCCTGTATCAGAACTGGTGTGGCCAGCAGGAGCAGGGAGGTGATCGTGCCCCTGTACTCGGCACTGGTGAGGCCGCACCTCGAATCCTGTGTTCAGTTCTGGGCCCCTCACCACAAGAAGGACATGGAGGTGCTGGAGCGTGTCCAGAGGAGGGCAACGAAGCTGGTGAAGGGCCTGGAGCACAAGTCTGATGGGGAGCGGCTGAGGGAACTGGGGGTGTTCAGCCTGGAGAAGAGGAGGCTGAGGGGAGACCTCATCGCGCTCTACAACTGCCTGAAAGGAGGTTGTAGTGAGGTGGGGGTTGGTCTCTTCTGCCAAGTAACAGCGATAGGACGAGAGGAAATGACCTCAAGTTGCGCCAAGGGAGGTTTAGATTGGACATTAGGAGAAATTTCTTCACCGAAAGGGTTGTCAAGCCTTGGAACAGGCTGCCCAGGGCAGTGGTGGAGTCCCCATCCCTGGAGGTATTCAAAAGACGTGTAGACATGGTGCTTAGGGACATGGTTTGGTGGTGGGCTTGGCAGTGCTGGGTTAACGATTGGACTCAATCTTAGAGGTCTTTTCCAACCTAAACGATTCTGTGATTCTGTCTTGCTGGGCACCTGGCCCTGGGTGTCCCCGCTCGAGGACCAGAGTTCCCAGCCCAACCAGCCTGTGATTCTGTGTTTAAGGGCCAACGAGCTCCACTCTGCCACCAGCCCAGGGCGAGCTGGTCTCCCCTCTCTGGGCAGGCTCTCCAGCCCTGTTCCTACGTTGGAGGGACGTCCCACGGGGGGGTCAGAGCGGCTCTGTGACAGCCCCCCACACGGTGGGGCATTTCATCACCCCCGGCCGAGCCCCCGCGACGTCCCATGCTGGCTGCTGTCACCGCTCTCCAGGCTGCACCGGACTCCCTGCCCACGCTGCTGCTTTGTCTCCTCCGCAGCTCACAGCCACCAAGGCCGGCCGGCACATCGTGAGGGAGAAGGGGACGTACCTGATCCTGCGGGAGCTGCACCGCTGGGAGCGGGAGCCTGACGTGCTGGCTGCCTGCGAGAAGCTCATTCAGGTGGGGAGGGGGGTTCCTGGGCGGGGGGGGCAGCTGGGTCCCGGGGTGCGGAGCTGCCCTGGAGCTGCTCTGATGGCTCTGTCCTGCCTCTCCCTCGCTCTCTGCTCCTCGCTGGGTCGTGGGGCCCTTGCAGAGAGCCGTGGGAAGGGGAAGGGTGGGTGTCCCACCGGCCTGTCACCCTTCCCTGAGCATTCCTCCCCCTCCTGGGAAAAGGTGCTGATCGGGGACGAGCCCGGCCCGGGGATGGAGAACCTGCTGGAGGTGAACGTCCCCGAGGAGGTGGAGCAGCAGCTGCAGCGCCTGGACCGGGAGGAAGAGGAGCGGTGGCAGCGGGAGCGGGAGGAGGCGCAGGGCTCGACGCCGTGCCCCGAGGAGCCGTCGCGGTGAGGGGCTGCTGTGCTCGGCCTCTCCCAAGCGGCCGGGTCGCCCGCAAGCTGCCGCTCCCGGGGGATGCTGCCGGGGTGATCGACCCCTCAGGGCGGCAGCTTGGCCCTGTTCCTCCCCGCTGCTTGTGAGGCAAATTTGGGGTCCTGCGGGACAGGGTTCCCCCTCGCCTCACGCAGCTCTGCCGCTCCCGTTGTGGGACAAGGCTCAAATGCGGGGGGTGAGATCCGGGAAGGGGCCGCTGCTCCCCACCCGTGGCCGTGGGGCTGCCCCACGGCTGACCCCGGGGGCTCTCCCGAGGGCTGGGCTGCCACAAGGTGCCTTGCAAAATAAAAGTTTTCCAGCCCAAACCCGCTGTGCCCCTGAGGAGACGGTTGGGGGGAGCGGGGGGAGGCTGTGGGCTGCAGGAGGGAAAAAGGGGGCCCAGGGACGGGCACGGGCATCTCCTGCCACCGTCACAGCAGGCCCCCTCCTCCTGCCCCAGCCCTGGGGTGCTGCAGGGGGGGCGCAAGCTCACCCCCGGTCCCGTTCCAGCCTGGGGCACAGTCCCGTCCCGGGACCCCCCCTGTGACGCCCCTCGCCTCCCTGCCAGCTCCTGGGGCCTCCAGACGTGGCCGCGGCCCGTCCTCCTGCTGCCCCCCCACACGGGGGGCTCCTGTCCCCGTCGGCCCCTGCAAAGGGGACAGGGGGCTTGTGGTGGGGGTCCCTGTGCGGAGGGGACAAGGCGGGGAGCAAATGGGGGCACCTGGGGATCCAGGGGAGGGGATCCCCCTCCTGTATCGGGGCACCCCAGAGATCCAGGGGAGGTGATCCCCCTTCCAAATTAGGGCACCCCGGGGATTCAGGGGAGGGGATCCCCCCTCCTGTTTTGGGCCATCCCGGGGATCCAGGGGAGGAGATCCCCCTACCGTATCGGGGCACCCCGGGAGATCCAGGGGAGGTGATCCCCCTCCCATTTTGAGGCATCCTGGGGATCCAGGGGAGGTGATCCCCCTCCCGTATCGGGGCACCCCGGGGATCCAGGGGAGGGGATCCCCCTCCCCTATCGGGGCACCCCGGGGATCCAGGGGAGGGGATCCCCCTCCCGTATCGGGGCACCCCGGGGATCCAGGGGAGGGGATCCCCCTCCCGTATCGGGGCACCCCGGGGATCCAGGCCCGCACGCGCACGCACGCGCCGCCACACGAGGCCGAACGGGGGCGGAGCTCAACGGCACCGCCCCCGTCCGTGCGCATGCGCGGGCCCCCGCCCACCAGCGTAGCGGTCACCCGTGGGGCGGGGCCTTTAGGAGAGGGCGTGCCCCTCTGGAGGGGGCGTGGCAAGGGGGGCGTGGCGGGCGCACCCGGAAGCGGCGCCGGGGACCGAGCGGGTCCCGGTCCGGCGGCGCCCGCGGTGAGTGCGGCCGGTGGGCCCGGGGCGGGGGGGCCTGAGCAGGGGGACCCGGTGTGGTGGGGACCCAGGGCGGCGGGGACCCAGGGCGGCCCGGGGGGCTCTGGGGTCTAGGAGCACAGCTCCGCCGGATCCCTCGCCCGGTACCGGGGTGCCCCGGCCCCGTAACCCCCCCTTCCCGCCCTCGGGGAGCTGCCTGTGCCCCCCCTCCCTGCCCTCGGTGAGCTGTCTGCGCCCCCCTTCCCACTCCTGGGGGAAATAATCCCGGTAGGGGCTCCCCACGGGGACCCACCGCTGGGGTCGAAGCTCCGGTGCCGGTTGCCGGAGCCCCCGCCGCTGGGAAGCCGGGAGGGTCGTGGTCCCCGGGCAGTGGGATTCCCCCCCCCGGCTGCGTTTCTTCCTGAGGGAAACCAGGGCAGCGCCTGCCTCCCCTCCACCTCCTCTGCGGCGCGGCCCCCGCTCCGCAGGCGAGGCAGATGTGCTGTAAGGGCCGCGGTGCCGCGGCAAGGCCGACGTCTCGGCCGGCGACACGGCCGGGGCACAAGCCCTTCGTGGCCAGCTCGGCCGGCTGCCTGGCCTGGCCAGGCTGGAGAAGGCTTCCTAGGCAGTGCTGGGCTTGGGGCAGCGGGGGAAGTCTTGAATGTCGGCCCTCAAATCTTATTTTGCTGAAAATGTGTTTTTTCTGGCCTGGTGGAGGTCAGCTGAAGGAGCTGAGCCCACCTCTGCCCTGGTGGCAGGGCTCCCGGCCTTCCCAGGCGCTGCAAACTTCGCTCCCTCGCTCTTCTTCCTGGTTTTTGGGACAAATATTAGGAGCGTGGCCTCAGCTCCTCCTGCAGCACGCCGGGGCTCGCTAACGGGGCGCCCGCCTCGGCTCATCAGCCCTCTCGCCGAACCTAGGGGCTGCGGTTACGAATTCCTCGCAATAACACAAAGGGAAATCGCGTCGGATGGTTTAGCTTTCTCAGTCTGTTTTGCTGATGTAAACCATCCTCTCGTTTGCAGGTGACGAAGGAAGAGGCGGCGGGGAGCGGAACCCAGGATGCGCTCCCTCCGGCTCCGACCTCTGTAGGGACGGTCCTGGGGACCGATGGAAGCACGGCGCCTGCTGCCTGCCGGCCCCGCGGAAGCAGAGCTCGGGCAGGCGATCGTCTGCCTGCAAGGAGCTGGTGTTTCTCCTTCCCCGTGGCTGCTGTAGGGCATCGCCTCCGCCTCGCTGCGCCCAGCGTTGGCTTTCTGACCCGGACCAGAACCGCAAACCCTCTTCTCCGTGAAAGTAAAGGCAGTGTGTAAAAATAGGTTCCCCAGGGATCCCCGGGTTTGAGACAGAGGAAGCTGCCGACTGCCTTCTGCTGGTGGGGAAGCTGAAAACACGGAGCATGACGGAGTCACGGATAAAACGTGAGTGCAGGAGCGCGGTGGGAGAGGGCAAGGGGCTTCAGTGCACCGGCCCTGCCGTGGCAGTCTCCTTCCCTCCGGCCGCAGCCCCCCTTAACCTCGGGCTGTTCGTTCTGCCCAGCTCCAGCACAGCTTTTCTGCGCCGCTTCCGTGGGGATGGAGCTGGTTGGGAAGTCTTTGTCACTAATAAGGCTAAATTGCCTTGCCGCTGCCCTGAGGGGAGCTCAGCTCTGCGGTGGAGCACACAGCAAAGCTGCCGGACCCAGGCTGCTGTAGCTCTCTGCAGCATCTGGAGAGACGTACTGGTCGGGGACGGGAGGAGGGAGTGGTTCTCCGTGCACAGTAATTCCCTGCCCTAGAAATTAATCTCAGGCCTTGTCTCTGCTGCAAATTGCATAAGCTTAAATAGTCTCTAACTGTTTAAACTGGTGTAAACCCTTGTGCATTTCCTAAATTAATCCCAGCCAGCTTTGAAATGAATCTTTCTTCTTTTTTTTTTTTTTTTTTAAGACAATAAAGAATTTTCTGGTTTAATTAAGCCACAGGGAAGGGGTGTATTGGGGTGGGAGCAGGAATTACCTTCAGCAGCAGCACCAGGTCACGTTGGCTTTAACGTGACAGCATGGCAAACGTCTCCGCAACCCCCTGCCTTGGGAAATGAAAACCCCCAAAGCGGGGTGTCCTTCGGCTGTGGGCTGGGGGTGAGCCCTGGGGCGGGACTGTGCGGCTGCTCAGGCAGACGCGGGGACAGGCAGCTCCTCCTGGCCTGGAAGCACTGGCTGCAGCAGGAGGGGAAGGGACGAGGGACGTTGTCACCCTCCTTGTGCCACCCTCAGTGACGGCCACCGGCGCTTTCGAGGCAGCGTGGTGTCCCCTCGGGGCTGGGCGTCCTGGTGGGTCTTCGTGCCTCTGCGTGAGGGCACGTCCTCGGACGAGGGGCCGTGGCGTCACGGAGGCCGCGCGCAGTCACTGGCCCCACGGTGTTCTACAGGCTCTTTGCAGAGCGCTCGCTCTGCTCTGAAACTAATTAACCTTATTACGACAACGGCCCTGATGAGAAATACACTGCTCCGCAATAACAATTAGGCTCTTGCAGCAGAGTGGCTGGCTGAGGGGTGTGAGGGAGCGGCTCTGGCCGCAGCAGCGATGCGGGCCCCTCGTTTGCTGCTGGCAGGACCTCGGTGGGCTCCGTCCCGCTGCCGGGTCGGCCGTTGGGACAGCGATTTTTAATAGGGGCCCCGTAACCCTGGGCAGCGGAGGGTGTCGTGCTTGGGGACGGCGCGTTGCTGTCGGTACCCAGGGGACAAGGGCCACCGTCACCTGTGCTCCCAGGGCTGTTCCCAAGTGGCAGCTGGTTAGCGTGGCCGGAGGGATGGGAATACCAGGGGGAACTTCGCCAAATATTAGCTCCTAACTGACGGCATCCGCTCACCCGTGTAGAGCCTCATCTGGTGGTGGGATTCAGCGGCACGACCACGGGGCTCCTCCAGCCCCTGACCCTCAAGGATGTGCCCTTGGTAGGTCCCATGTCATGTCAGCCCTGTGCAGGTTCCCCAGGCACCGTGCCCGGCTGTACAGCGGATCCCGTCCCCCAGTGCCCAGCCCTGGTCTAAAATCTCTGGTGTAATAAATCCCTCCTTCTCCCCGCTCCAGCGAGAAACCTTAGAGCCAAGTTCACCTTGGCTCAGAGGCTGACGTGGTGCTGAGCAGTATCTGTAGGGTCTGCAGCAAAAAACCCTGTGAAGTGTCCAGATGAGGATGAACGAGCGCTTGGGGGATAGGGGAGGGCCACGTGCAGGGTGTCTTCATGTTGAAGGTGAGTTATCTTGGGTGGTGAGCCCAGAAGAAAGGGTTTTGGTAGGTGCTCGTCGAGTGGGAAACAAAAGGGCTGGTGAAGCTTAATTTAGCTGCGCACGTGGCTCATGGAAGAATGGATGAAAATGCTGGGAGGTGTAAGCTCTTCTGTTGCTGCTCTTGTTGGTCCGGGAGATGTTCAGAGAATACAAAATCTTTGCAACTTGCCTGTCTTGCTCAGGGCTTGCTACGACATTGATGGATGCCACCACAGATAAGGACCCGCTAGTCCAGGAGCAGATCTACAATGCTTTGTGCTACCTGGGGGAATCCGAGCCGGAGGAGATCCTCAACTCCTGTGACGAATACCTCCGGCAGCATGACAAGGTAGGGGTCTGCTTGCCCGGTCCTGGGAATGTCAGCAGGATGAGAAATACTTCCCAGCGGCCTGGGGATATTGGCTCTGTCAGCAAGCAAGGGAGATACCTGGGAGGATCGGGGCTAAAAGAGGGCTGGACCAGCCGGCTGAGAAGTCTGGTCCGAGGTGCTGGAGTTGCACAGGTGAAGAAATGGCGATAATATGCTGTCGTGGATGCGAAACGGAGTAAAGCGGGTTGGTGGTTCAAATCATTGCCTTTTCCTGTGCAGGCTGCCCGGTGGAAATGCTAGCCAGTCCCTCGCCAGGCATCTCGCAGCCCGGGCAGCTCTGGGATGCGCAGGTTTTGCTCGCCCCGGGGCAGCCGCAGCGCCTGTGCGCAGCTTGGCTGACCGGCTGCTTTCTCCCTCCCTTTTCAGCTGGCCTACCCTCACCGGGTGATCATCCTGAAGGCAATGGAAACCGTGGTGAAGAACAACATTGCCCTCTTGGACAAAAGCACAGCGAAGGTGGTTATCTTCCTGGCGTCTAATGAAATGACCAAGTCAAAGGTATGACCTGAAAGCTCTGGCTCCTCCTGTCATTCCTGGCTGGGCCCTTTTCTGCCCCTGATGCCGTCGTCGCAGTAAATGCTGCGTGTCTGGGGCTGCCCCGGCAGTAGCAGTTACTGGGACCCCTTTCGTGGAAGGGAAGAGCTAGTTATGTGCCATCTTCTGGACTTGGGACGGCGAGGGAGTAGGGGATGGGCTACGTTCCTCTCTGGGGAGAGATGAGGATGGGTTGGCTGACGGTTTTCTCCCAGCACGGCACGCATGCACAGCTAAATGAAATTCAGATCATAGAATCATAGAATCATACAGGTTGGAAAAGACCTCTAAGATCATCGTGTCCAACCGTCAACCCAACACCACCATACCCACTACACCATGTCCCTAAGCGCCTCATCTACACGGCTTTTAAATACCTCCGGGGATGGTGACTCCACCACTGCCCTGGGCAGCCTGTTCCAAGGCCTGACCACTCTTTCAGTAAAGAAATTTCTCCTAATGTTCAATCTAAACCTCCCTTGGTGCAACTTGAGGCCATAAATGCTGAGAAGGACCTGGACAGGCAGGCGGGTATTGGAGCAGGAAGGAGGCAGTGCCTCGAGGGGCTGCAGGCCCACGTGGGGGAAGATCACGTCTGAACCTTGAGCCTGTTGTTGAGCCCGCCCTGTGCAATTCCCCACGGCATTTGGAGCCGGGCACGATGGCATTTAAATGGCCTCATGGGGAGGCCGCGTGTCTGACGCAGTCTCTGCTCTGATGTGGTTTCCTTCGTCCACACCAGGAGGTGATCCGGGACTGGCAGCAAGCCGCGAGCAACGTCCTTGTTGCAGTGGGGCAGCGCTTCATCAACAAGGTGATGGAGGAGGTACTCACCAAGTTCCAGCCGGGAATCCTGCCGCATTACTTCGTCATGCAGACGTTTGCAAACCTCTCTGTGTCGAACGGTGAGTTGGCAACCTGCCGTCTCTGCGTGCGGCTGCTGGTCTGCGTTGGAAAGAGCCGTGGAAGTGTCGTGTGCTTCAGGTGCTGTGGTTCACGCCGTAGCCAAATAGCTCTGCGGTGGGGCACCTCCACCTCAGCGTCGTGCGTGCTGAGCCAGCCAGCGTGCTTCAAAACAAACTTCTCGGGACCTTACAGCTTAGGCTTGATGCTGCTAAACAATTGATGTGTTTGCTCTGCAAAATAACTTAGTGATGAGATGCACTGAAAAACCAGTAAAGAGCAGTATGGCAAGGTGGAGCGCGATCAGTGGTACCCGGCACGTACCTGGCAATTCCCAGCGCGCAGAGGAGCTGAGTCCCTGTAAAAGTGGGTTTCACAGCTCAGCTGAATCTCTTTAAAATGTTTGCTGCTTAAAAGCAGCAGGAATTGGAGCTGCCTGGCCCTTGTCCTTAGAGAATGCCCTGCTGGGCTCTTGTTTCCAGCCATCCCAGAAAGACTGGGTTTAAAAACGATAATTCTGGGATAGGACTTCTGAAAAGAAGTCTGGCTGCAGAAAGATCTGATGATGCCAGCAGCAAGTGGGACATAGCCTGCAGCTCACCGACTTTGAGAAACAGTTGTGAACTTCAGGGGCTCGGAGGACTGAGCTGCTGCTGCGCTAGAGCTGTCTCCACCACGGGCTGGGGTGGCCAGCTCCCACCTGGGGCTGTCGGCATCTCTTGGGTGCCAGAATCGGGCTCCTGGCTGGCAGCGAACGCCTGGCTGCAGCGAGCTGGGTTTCTTCGGGTGCCTGTGCAGTCCTGCTGGGCCTGGGTCCGGCGTAGGCTGGGGCAGCTGCAGAGCGGCACGTAGGCATTCGCTGCCAGTGAGCATCTCCTGCTTCCTTCCCAGTGTTCGGAATGGTGCCTTTTCTCAACTCCATCCTCGGGACGATGCTGCCCATGCTGGGAATGGCCAAACAGGACCACATGAAGTCTGTCTTCTGCTACGGTAAGGTTTTTCTGGATCTTCTGAGACTGCAGTGATTTTAGATGTGTTGTGGGAGACTTTTTCCCTTCCCTGGAAAAGGAGGGACTGTGGATGGGGGCTGGAGAGCTGGCTAGGATGGACCTTTCCGGAATGTCTGGGAGCAGGGACCTGGCTGGCTCTGGGGAGGGATGGATAGCTGTCAGCTCTAGGTGACTGGGATCCAGCAAAAGTCCTTCTCCATCTCTTAGCTGATCCCTGTCACTCCCATTTCGTAGCCCAGTGAATACTGGCGCCCTTCGTTTTCTCCTCTGGCGAAGAGGACGTGGATGCTCCAGAGCTCTGACTCAGGTCGAGGTGACCGGGGATGCGCTATGCGAGACCCTCTTATAAACCAGGCTGTCCCTTTATTAAGACCGTGAACCTGGCACCTTGCAGCAGCGCAAGCGTCAGCCCTGGTAGGAATTGTGAGGAGTAATTCTCGTAAGCTGGTTCAGGATGTGACGCTTCTGGTGGGCTGGCAGGATGTCACGGGGCTCCCCTCTCGTGACGCCCTCCTCCAGCCCTGGGCTTGCCGAAAGCGGCCGCTTGTGCAGCGGGATTTGATGCAGAAGTACCGGCACTTACACAGCTGGCAAACAGCCTCCTGGGCTGTCCCTCGGTCTCTAGCCAGAGCTGACCCGTGGTGGCCCGCCGTGGTGTGGCTCCTGGCCCGAGTCGCTTTGTGTTTGTTCACCAGCGAGAGGCTCTCCCGAGTGCGGGGCGGTAGCGTCTGCATCTCAGACCGCAGGATGGTGCGCAGCCCCAGTCGGGCATGAAATGACAGCCTTGTTAACATCCAGCAGAGGATCGTCAGGATTTGTGGTTTTCTTTCCGTAGCTGGGCCAAAATAAAAGGTGGTCTGGGGGAGTGCAGGTTCAAGGGCTCTGACGGACACCGCAGGAGCTGCTGGAGCGTGCCGCTGGTGCAGTCGCTCTTATCTCTCGCTGGTACTTACACCCACGGCCTGGGAACGCTGATGTGGCTCTGTGTGTCAAGGAATGAAGGGGATGAGTGGGAGCCTCCCGAGCAGCCCTGTAAACTGCAGGGCTACGTTCAGCAGCATCTGCTTCTCCTGGGAACAATGCCGTTTGTGTCTGAACTCGTTACTGGGATCCAGTAACAGTTTTACACTGTTGGACACGAGGGGCTGCTTCGACCTTAAGAGCTCTTGTTCTGTTCTGTTGAGCTCCAAGCAGGAACGTGCGAGTCTCAAGCTGTTTCTGTACAGGCGCGTTCTCAGAACGCGGAGCCCAGGTCAGGCAATCTCTGAACGCGAAGCATCCTCCTTCGGCCGAGTACAGCCAAACCCCTGAGCTGGTTTAGCCGTGGGGGTTGTTGGTGTCGGCAGCTCAGGTCGTTTAGGCTGGCTGCAGGCGATCGCGGATAGCGGGCTACGTCTTTATAGGCGGGAGGTCTGCTGCCATTCCTGTCCGAGACGGCTCAGCAGCAGTGCCGGGCCCTGCGGAGAGGGGATCCTTCTGCTCGGGCACGGCGGGGAGGACCAGCATGGCCCGTGGGGCTGGTAAAACTTGGTTCTGGGGTTGGGGTGGCTCTTTCTGGAGCAGCCTTCTGCCATCAGCAGGTCTTTCTCCTTCATTGCTTCCAGCAATCACTTCTTTTGGCTTTCTGCTCCCCTCTCTCCTTGCTTGGTCCTGAGAAGTGTGACGTCCCGGCTCCGCACGTGTTCCTCCCAAAACGACTCCGTAGCTGCTGCCGCTGCGGCACAGTCAGTTTGTTGCTCTTGCAGAGTACTTGCAACCTCTTAACTCGTATCCTAGAGCACATGAAGTCTGCAAAGTGCTGCCGGCGCTGGGGAGCGCGAGGGGATGAGCATCTTTAAGCAGCCCCGTGCGGGTCTGGAGCAGGTCCTGCCCTGATCCCAAAACCCCTGCCTGCCCACGGTCAGCCCCTCGTGACCGCTGCTGACCTCGGAGCGTGCGGAAAACCGGGCTGAGGGCTGGGGCATGGGCGGACGTGCCTCCCCAGACCTTCCTGAAAGCACGAGGAGGCCATGGTGCCGAAATCGGGCTGCCAGGAGGGGATGTCTGTGAAACTCGGAAGACGTCGCGGGCAGGCGTGCTGGATTTCTGGCTCCGTATGGTTTCTGTATAATTTTTTGCCAAAGTTTTCAGTAACTGAAAGGCAGGTGAGGTAACTCGAGTCAGCACAACTGTGCAATGCGGGCGGCTCTTTTTGGGGTGGTTTTGCTGTTCCAGGGTGGCCCAGTGCAGAGGGACAGGGACAAGGAGGTCCCAGACTGCTGGATAGTTACATGGAGCTTGATCTGGGCTGAATGCAGGGATGGAGATGTGGATCTGGGGACGTGATCCTGGTTTTACCGCTCCGGAGGAATCTGCAAGGTACCACTTTCTGACTTGGGGGGTGGTGCTGCACTCGACGGCCCCGCTGTAGGGAAGGGAATGAACTTCCCAGCTGCGTCCTAAAACCTTGCTGGCTGGAGTAGCTGTTGCCCCTGGGCTCCTGGCTACAAGCTTTTTAAAAAAAAGAACAAAAAGAAAGTAAAGCCAGGCATAACGTTGCTCGTTGCCCTCACATCCACCTGGCTTTAAGCTGGTGGGTGTTTTGGACTAGACATGTTCACTTCTGTCAAGACAAACTTGTCACAGAAACTTTAGGAGGACTTAACCTGAGCCAGGGAGTTTTGACTCCAGCCTGGAGATGGAGTGAAGATGGGATCTAGATTTCACTCCCTGCGCCAGAAAGGCACTGGGTGTGATGGGGGTGAGCTGGGGACCTTCCTGACCCCTCCAAGGTGGGCATCAATGGGAATTCACAATTTCTGCCCAAAGAGCAGCCAGACCCTCCCTGCCATGGGTGGCTTCTCAGCAGCACAAGCTCCGCTGTGCAGCATCAGGCCCTTCTGCTGGTGGTCCGTCATCCCTGTGTCCCCTCCCAGCCCTTCCCATCCCTCTGAGCCGCGGGGAGCAGGCCGGGGGGTTTCTGCCCCCCCATTAAGGACAGCAGCAGGCCAGGGCTCGGCCCCGAGGGCAGCGGTCTCTCCCGGCAGGCAGGGCAGTGCTTGCAGTACTTCTTTCTTGCGCGCCGCCGGCGGGGTCGCGGCGAGGGAGAGGAGGCATGTGATTGAAATGATCTGGCTTTGGGACGAGGTTGCGGAGTGACTCAGCGTCTCTGATCCTACTGGGCTGAAAATAAACAACTGCCGTAGGCGAGGGGGGAGCGGAGGTTGTGCAACCCCTGCCCCTGCCGCGTCAGCCTCAGCGCGCGGCGCCGTGGGGCGGCAGGGTCCCGGGCTCTGCTCCTGGGAGCCCCCTCTCTTCCTCCTCCTCCTGCGGGAACCTGCTTCCTCCTCTGGGTGTGATAATGTGGGCGCATCAAGCTTGCGCGGGGGCCCGGAGAGCTGGCGTGCCCTCACGTCATCTCGCATCCTCGGGGGCCGTATTGGCCTCTCGGTCCCGTGGGCATGAGGCATCAGGCACGACCGGGCTCTGCAGTCCCCGGCTGGTAGCGCGGGCACCGGTCAGACCGCACCGGGCGGTTGTGCCAGAAACGCTGTGCTCCTCCATCGCGTCTTCCTGCGACGCGGGGCCAGCTGCTTCTTTCCTTCGGTCTTCTATCTTCTGCCGCGATCTTACTGCGGGAAACCTCCTGCCCAGGAGGTGGTGAGGTTTTTTCTTCGCCCCGTTAGTGCGGGACGTGGCTTGCGAGGCCTTCCTCCCCGGAGGAGCTGAGCAGGCTCCTCCTGACCGATTTTCTGGCAGGAGTGGGGCTGCTGTGCCTGGGGAGGGACGGCTCAGTCCCATGGGTACCCCATGGGCGCAGCGGCCCCTTCCCCGGGTGCTGCTGTAGGACCGCCCGCAGGAGCCGTCCCTCTCTAGCAGGAGAGGGGCCGGTGAGCCCGTCCTGGGCAGCTGCTCCAGGTGGCCCTGCCTGAGCCGGGGCTTGGACCAGGTGGGCTCCGGAGGTGCCTCCACCCTTGAGCAGGCTGTGATCCTTCTCCTCTGCCCTGTGCCTCACCTCTCACAGGTCCCACTCTGGTGCTCAGTGGCCCATGGCGGTGCCAGCAGCCAGGGCTCTGGCCCTGGCCGGGTCGGCAGCACGCTACCGGCTCTGCAAGCCCCAGGCGGCTTCGCTGGCTAGGGAACGGCGAGCAGAGGGTGAGGAAGCTGGAAGGGCCTCGCTGCGCAGTAAGGGGCGAAGGAAGGGAGCGCAGGCGTGCCCCTGGCAGCACGCGGAGGGAAAGCAGGGTCTGTGCACGTGCGCCCCGGTGCCTGGGGGTCCTGGGACGGGGCTGGAAGGAGCCGAGGGCAGAGGGGTGCGCTGGGGCTCTGGGGCGGCCAGGGTGGCCAGGCAGGGCTTGCAGCGCGCGGCGCTTCCCAGGGCTGCCTGTGAAAGACCAGTACAGGGACGCTGCTTGGGCAAACCTGCTGCGTCCGTCTTCAGCAGCAGCAGCCCGGAGAGGTTCGTGCTGAGCATCTGGAGCAACACCCTGTGCAGGAGCTCCTGAAGCTGGGAGCCCTTTCGGCGCGCTCCCCTGTTGGATAATTCCCCACGTAAAACTAAGGGGGTGTTTGCAGCCCTCGGGTGCTGTCAGCTGAGACCTGCTCCTGGTGTTAGGTGATCCCTCAGCTGCCCCAGGAACTCTGTAAAGCCTTGGGGAACCCTGTGAAACCGTGGCGAAGGCTTCATCGGGGGGAGATGGAAGGTGGGTATCCCCTCGCGGTCGGCGGTCTCTAGCTGAGCCTTGTGTCTGAGCCAGGACGGGTGCCTTTACACAAACATGCTCTCGTCACCGGTCCAATTCGCAAGTGGAAAAACAACACGTGCTCACACGCAACGCTTGCTGGCCCAGGGACTAGACGAACTCGTTGAGGTGCGGTGCTCTGGCTGCAGCACAGCCTGTGGCTGTGAGGCTGTAATTCTTGGCCGTCCTAGTCGTTAACGAGTGCGTAGAAATGACCCGTGTGGCAAATCCAGGCTGCCATGGGTCAGCGGAGTTGGGTCTCTGGAGTCGGTTACATCGGCTCTGGCCCAGGAAGCATAAAGCAGCGTGTGTCTCTGGCATGGATGCCTGCCAGGATCTTTCGTAGCCAGGGCACCTCTCGGGAAGTCTCTCAGCCTGCCAGGGAGAGTCCTGGTAGCATCTGCCACCCCTTGAGATGCTGCCCAGTGAAACAGCACGTCAGCCATCTGCCTTCTGGAGGGGCTAAAGCAAACACCGTCTTGTATGCGTGGAAAATCTAACTACGATCTGTCTCGTAGCTCTGCAGCACTTCAGTGAGAGCATCCAGGAGTACTTGGCGAACTTGGACAAGGCCCCGGACCCCACGGTCAGGAAGGACACCTTCTCAAACGAGATCTTCAGTGCGTACGAAGTGCTCTTCAACAACTGGCTGCAGCACCGGGAAGCCAAGGTGCGGATGTGGGGGGACAGGGAAGCAATGTCTCCGCTGTGCCCTCTTGTAAGGACGTGGCCTCCAGAAGAGCAAGCCCCCAGCTCCGATTTAGGGCTGGATGCTTTTCTTCTTGAGCCCTGCAGCTCTGCTCGGTTCCCTCTGTCCTCGTGTTCCGTACATAACGTGTGCAGAACGGGTCACTTGCTCCCCGTTGCTGGAAAGCAGAGCATGGGGTGCTTCTGCAGCCCTTTGGGGAGAGCCTGGGCATATGCCAGAGCTGGGAGATGGCCGGCCAGGTTCTGTCCTCTGCCTGCATGAGTGACATCTTCTGACGTCCCCCTTCTCTGCTGAGCACCTCTTGCTCTTAGACTGGCAAAGCCTCTGCTCAGAGGCTCAGAAGCATCAGGAAGAGCAGCGCTGTAGCAGTGGAGCGATGCTGCGGCAGGCCTCTCTGTTCAGGTTTGACCGCACCATTAACGCACAATCTCTCCCTGCAGCTGAGACTGGCCGTGGTGGAGGCTATGGGACCTATGAGTTACCTGATGCCCAGTGAGAAGCTGGAGGAGCAGCTCCCTAAGCTGATTCCAGGCATCCTCGCCCTCTACAAGAAGCACACGGAGGCCTTCTACATATCCAAGGTAAGCGGCTCCGAGGGCTGGTGTCGCTGGCCGAGGACCCGTCCCCAGTCCTATTCACTGGGAGCCTTGCTGGGGCGTAGGGTGGGTAGCGTACCTCTGCCTGCCGCCACGGGTTGGGCTGTGGTTCGGCGGTGCCGACAGCCGTCCGTGAAAGCAGGAGGGACGCTGATCAGCGGCTCTGCCCGTCCCAGAGAGCAGCGTGCGGTTGCGTGGGAAAGTGGCAGCAGCAAAACGATCTTAGTCCTTACCTTACCGATGGTGTCATGCAGCTCGCGCCGTGCCTCCGCCCAGCTGGACTGGGCTGCAACTGCCTTTTCCATGCGAGGTTCCCTCTCCCTGCATCGTGATCCCTCTTGCTACTGAGCCCAAGCCTTGGGTGGTTGTGCCCAGTGATCTGGGAGGGCGGAGTGGGCTGCAGCCCATCTCTGCTGCCGTCTCCTGGCACTGTGCCATGTGCCTGGTTCTCACCGTGCACCCAGCCGCGGCTTGCAGCAGCCAGCGTGCCTTTTCCTGGCCTCCTGCAAGGGCAGGGGGAAGAGGCAGCTCTCGGGAACGCCCGAGCTGTGTCCCCCCGTGGAAGACGGGTTGTGCTGCTCACTGCCGCCGTGGTGGGTTCGTGGTCACCGCTCTTGCCTGCAGTCCGTCCCCCGGGGCTGGCGTAGCACGGGGGCCGCGATCCTCTGTCCTCCTCTGGAGCCCAAGTATTTTCCCGCTGCTAACGGCGACCTGGTTTCTTGCTGAGCAGAGCCTCTGCCAGATCCTGGAAGCTTCTGTCAACATCGGCAGCCGCAGCCTTGATGTGCAGCTGGACTCTCTCCTGGGCACCCTGCACCCCCAGGTAAGGGCTGGGCGGAGAGCAGCCGCCCTCAGGAGGGTGCTGGGGGGGAAGGTGGGCTTCTTGTGAGGTGTAACGCTGGAGCCTGGCCGTGAGCTCGGTCTGCAGGGCTCGAGGCTTCCCCTGGATCAGCCTGAGATCAGGGCGTGCAGCCTGCTCGGCTTTTCCGTCCCCTGGTCGTGCCCCTCTGAGGCTCTCGGCTTCTCTGCTGCTCACCGGTGGTGTTGCCAGCCCTCGGGCTCTGGGGTGCGATGCACCGACGGAGTCACACGCACAGTCAAGTTGTCTGGAGTGAGAGCAGCGCTGGCTGCACGGTTGTGCAGCGGATTGAAAACAAGCACCTCAAAATCAATGGACCTTTTAAAAAGTTTGCTCTTTGAGAATAAGCGAGGGCATTGACTCACCACGGGGCAGTGAGCGTGCAGCAGCGTGCAGGAGCCCTTCTCAGGCTGCCCGGGCTCCTCCTCAGCCGTTCTTCAGCCGCAGGGGTGCGACGTCTGTTATATTACTAAACGCTTAAAATCATGCTCCAGGGGCTGAAAACAGGGCTGAATGCTTTTTTTTAATACTTAACTGACTCTGAGTCTTGGAAGTCTTCAGCAGAGAGGCTGTCCTTTAAAATACACACTTTACCAAAGTGATGCATAACAACCGAGTACAATAACGGTGCCGTTTGTAGGAGCTGCTTCTTGATGACGGGCTTGGACAGGCAAAAGCCGCTCGTGGCTGCAGAGCGGCAGCTCTGGGGCTCTGGGGCTGCGGGATGCGGCTGGCCTCACACAGCAGCTCTGGCTCAGTTGCAGACCGAAGTGTCATTTTGGCAGACCAGAGTAAGCAGATGCACGTTGTCCTTGCTGCAACGTAAATTGAATTAAGAGCCTGAATTATTTTAATAGCACCTGGAAGGGTTGACTCATTTTGAAGATGTTCCAGAGGAGGCAGCCAGTGGTCCCGGCTGGGTGGTGGGGCATGTTTAAACAACAGAGGAGCCCGCCGCTCCTGAGCAGGCACCGTGTTCCCAAGCGGTCTCCCTGAGATGACTTAACCTGCTGGGAGCGCAGGCAGAGCTCTGCTCGGCCAGCAGCGGGCAGAAAGCACCGCTCTGGGCATCCCTGTCCTGGGATGCCGTCACCCACCAGCCCAGGGCTTCGTCTGTCCCGAATCTCGGCGCCGCGCCTGTGCCGAGCACAGCTCTGCCTCTCCGGGGCTGGGTCTGCAGCCTGCCAGCGCCTGTTCCGGGTAACGTCCCTGACCCCAGCTGTTTCTCCAACAGATTTGTGCTCCTGCAGATCCATCTGTCCCCCTGACTGTTAAAAATCACACGGAGGTTCTTCGGTGCTTCACCGTCCTGGGTAAGGGATGACGTGGCGTGGCTGTCCCGAAGCCTGCAGGTCAGAGCCCTTGGAGAGGTGTGGGTGTGCTGCCTGTGGCTGGGGTTTACCTGGTGTTCCATGGTCCTCTCCGAGGAGTTGTGCGTGGTGAATGGAGGGGTTTGTTCCCCCTGGTCTCGGCTGGGCTTGGGGGATATCGTGGATGTCTTTTAGCCATGTGGGGAGACGCGAGGGAGGGGAGGGTGGTGGCTTCTGTCCTGGCTCTAGCCCATGGCTTCAGGCTTGCGGAAGGCAGAAGCTTTGCGTGTCCCTGAAGGCTGGCGTCCAGGGAGAGCATCTCTCGCTGGAGCTCGTTGAGGAAGAGCATGGGGCCAACTCCGCTCCCCTGGAGCTCACTGCTGCCTCAGGCCTGATCATCCCCTTCCAGGGACCTTCCCAAAGCGCCTGGGCTCCAAAGGTTTCTTCAGAGCCTTTTGGGCTGTACCAGCCCACTGAGACCTCTCCAGGCGCCAGGGTCTGCAGCATGCCATGCCTGTGGTGGATGTAGTTTGACTTTGGGGGTGCCCTGCTCATCCGTACTCCTTGCTGCTGTATCTTGTGTACAGCTAACGCTGGTTGCTGCAAACGTTCAGAGCACAGGGGGTCCCCTCTGGTCGGACGGAGCAGGAGGTGTGGGCTGACCTGCAGCTGAAGTGTTCCCAGCCTGCGCGTGGAGCTCTGGCTGGAGCCCTGTCTCCCCCAGTTCTGGCTCTCCTCACCGAATGGCTGTGGCACAGACGTGTGCAGTTGCCAGAAACAGAGCAGTGGTGTGACAAACCGCTGCGGAGTCACGGTTGGGTGATGTCCCTTTCTTGCCAGCGTTCGTGAAGGCAAAACTGCAGCCGAGCTGCCTTTGCCTGAGCAACCTTCAGGCTACCCTGCCGCGGAGCAGCCCACCCCTCCCCAAACACGCCTCTCAAATGCCCACGGGTGTTGCTCCAGTTTCAGCATCCATAGACTGGTTTTATTTTTAACAATCAAAATGTTTTGACAGACGGGGCAGCACTTGTTGGAAGGTATAATTTAAACTCCTTCAGCTCCCTAGAGAGCACAGGGAATTTGCTGAAAGCGCCCGAGAAGAGCGCAGGTCTGGATGTGAAGAGCAGGATGGGCTGGTTAGCCTGGCGCGCGGGGTGGCGTGGCAGCAGCTGCTTCCCGGGGAGCTGCCCGCCCCGCACGGCCGGGAGAGAAGCAGCGGCGCTTTCCAAACTCCCCGCCGTTTGATGCGGCAGGCAAAGCCCTGCACGTGTAGCAGGCACGCAGCCCCCGATCGCACGTGGGGATACGCGGGGCGGGATGCCACCACGTAGGGGATGCGCTGCCTGCATCCCGAATCTCTGGGCTGCGTGCCGTCCCCGGGATGACGCGTGTCCGTGACGGTTGATTTGGCTCCCGCAGCCTGCTCGTTCCCTGACCGTGTGCTGGCCTTCCTCCTCCCGAAGCTGGAGAGCAGCAATGAGAGGACCCGTGTGGGGACGCTCCTCATCATGAGGCAGATCATCAACAGTGCCCGTGAGTACCGGGGCGGCTGCCACCCGGCCGGCCACGGTCCCTGTCGGGGTCGCGAAGCAGGAGGGCGCGGAGCAGGTTGTGCACTTAGGGCTCCAGGCAGGCTTTCCCTTTCCTCCGATGGGGCCCGTTCCACGCGTCCCCTCGTTCCCCTGCTGGGACCTGGGATGAGTGGGATGAGGAGACGAACCCATCCTTGGCTGCAGGGTGAGGGGAGAAGTCTGGCGGCCCGGCCCGCTGGGAAGGGGGACAAGGGACAAAGCCTTCCCTGTCGGGGAAGGGGGATGTTCGGGAGCAGTAGCTCTGTCCTTGGCAGCTCAAGAGCATCACCGAGCTTCAGGGCCTGTTGTCTTTTTTTCAGCCTCTCAAATGGAGATTAAAAAGCCCTTCATTCTTTCGTCTATGAGACTTCCTCTGCAAGACAGCAACAATAAGGTAAGCTGACCTTCTGCTCTTCTGCGGGTCTACTGCAGGGGTGGGGGTTTATTTCTGGGGTCCTGCACAGCCATGCCCCCTGCTTCTGCCAGCCCGGCTGTCCTCCGCCGCCTCCTGTTGCTCATCTCTCTCCTGGCTGGGGTTTTGGCAGTTCTGCCGACGTGCCCAGAAGATACCCCTCCCAGTAACGGGGGAGCACATGGGGACTCGTTTTCCGTCTGTGCCCTGCGCAAAGAGCATGTCTGAGCGTAGGCAGCCCTGCCCAGCAGGGAGTATTGCCGCTGTGAAGCGTGGCCCTGCCTGGAGCGCTGCGTGTAAAGAAAACGCGCGGCGCTGCCAGGAGCACCAGACTGCCGGTGACTCAGCTCACGCGGTCGCAGGGCGCGTCCCGCTTGCCAAACACAAACTTTGCTCTGCCAGACCTAACCGCGTGCGGTGGGCGGTGTGGCCGTGGGCAGCTGACCCCGCTGTCCGGTGTGGAGCCCGGCTGCTGCTGGCAGAGCCCAAACCCAGTTGAAGGGCTGTACGTAAGACCCGTAATAACGTTCCCCGCTACCGAGGAGGAGGAGGTGGCGAGGGGCAGCCGTGAGGAGGACACTGCAGCAGGCAGAAACCCCCCTGCTCGTAGCTTCTCCCCTCCGCCCCGCACCGATGCTGGTGCCGCTGCTCTGCCCGCGCAGGTGAAGCGGGCTGTGGTGCAGGTGATCAGCGCCATGGCTCACCACGGCTACCTGGAGCAGCCCGGCGGGGAGGCGATGATGGAGTTCCTCGTCCGCCAGTGCGCCCTTCCCTCGGATGCGGTAAGCACATCCAGGTGGGGTAAAACTCCTAAAGAAAGGAACCCAGGTGGGACTGGGCAAGTCCCTGTCCGTAGCTGTGCACGTCTCTGGCTCCCCGCAGCACCAATTTAGGCAGACCCGTGGGGGAGGCAGCCCAGTACCCAGGTCCGTGGATGTGCAGTGCAGCCTGCAGAGCTCTCCCATCCAGCCTCTGGCCACCGCTGTCCTCAGCGGAGCGGTGCAGCTGGCAGAAGCCTGCATGCTCCGCTTCGCTTCGCCTGCGGCCTCTCCACCCTCCCCAGGTTGCTCTCGGACCAAAGCGTCCAAACCAACCGCACCCCCACAGTGCAGGCTCCCCACCTCCGACCCTCAGGATGCCCCCCTCGCCATCCCCACTGCCCCAGCCCTCATGCAGCAGCACTGCAGCTTCCTCCCCGTCTTTCCCCTGATGGCGTGTTGTGGCTCCTGCCTCTGGAGCAAGGAGGAGCGGGGGCAAACCTGAGGAGCAGGAGAGGTGCCATTGGGACAGCTGTCCCTGCACCCAAAGGACGCCAGCCTGGACTCGGGGGCTGCGCTGGCAGGACCTCCACCTCCTGCCAGCTCCGTGTCCCCCGCGTAGCCAGGCTGGGTCAGGCTGCTGCCCTCTCAGTGGGGGCAGCTCCCTTACGTGGGGCTTGGCTGCCTCCAGACCCACTTGTCCAGCTGGGCTGCAGAGACACGGGCGCGACTAAAAGCACCCTGGGGCTCAGATCATCCCTTTCCCCCTCAAAGAGGAGCAGGGGCGATGGTTTGGGCTGCAGGAGCTCTGCAGTCCCTCTGAGCTGGAGCACGTGCTGGAGATGGGCCATGAACCAGGAGGCTTTCGGGTTCTGCCCGTTCCTTCCAGCACGCTGTCGGCCAGGCGTGCCATTTCGACGGCTTGGGAAACGTGTTCGCTAAGGGAGTCGCCCAGAGCCGCTCCGGCTGCCGGCCCTGCCGCAGCATCCGTGCTGACCTGCGCTTTCCCTCTCCTCCAGCAGCCCAAAAAGCAGCCGCTGGATGCTGATGACCTCACTAGTGACAGCGTCCAGAGCATCAGCGTCAATACGCTCTTTCTCCTTAGCACGACTGTTGACAGGATGAACAACGTGAGTCTGAGTCTGCACAGTCATCTCTGCCTCTGGGGCTGTCGGTGCTGGCCCGGAGCCACTGTCCGGGTGCTGGGGGTCCCACACTGCCCTCGGCACAGCCCGCACCACCCGTGCGACCTGCAGGATGCCCCATATGCCAGGCAGGGTGGGTTGTTGCCACTCCCAACCCTTGTAGGAGCTATTGCCAATCCCCATGGGTCCGAGAGCCGGGCAGAGGTTTGGTTTGGGAAAGACCTGTAAGTACCCTCCCCGCGAGCTTCTCTAAGGCTGGAGCAAGGCAGTGGTGCTGGACGTCCTCGGTTCAAGGACTGAGTTCAAGGTTCTGGACCTGTTGGAGCAGGTCCACAGGAGGACACAAAAAAATCATCAGAGGGCTGGAACAGCTCTGCTGTGGAGAGAGGCTGAGAGAGCTGGGGGTGTTCAGCCTGGGGAAGAGAAGGCTCCGGGGAGACCTGATTGCGGCCTTTCAGTGCTTAGAGGGGGCTTGTAAGAAAGGTGGGGACAGGCTTTTTACCAAGGCCTGTAGTGACAGGACAAGGGACAACAGTTTTAAACTGAAAGAGGGTAGGGTTAGACTGGACACAAGGAAGACGTTTGTTACGCTGAGGGTGGTGAGACACTGGCACAGGTTGCCCAGAGAGGTGGTGGATGCCCCATCCCTGGGAACATTCAAGGTCAGGTTGGAGGGGGCTCTGAGCACCCTGATCTGGTTGAAGATGTCCTGCTCATTGCAGGGGGACTGGACTAGGTGACCTTTAAAGGTCCCTTCCAACCCGAACCATTCTGTGATTCTATGAAAGGGAACACCCTGGGGCTGGAGCTTCGGTGCTGCTGGAGTAGAGCACAGGCAATAGCACTGCATAAGGGGACTCGGCGATTTTCCCTGTCAGCAAAAGGCCTTTGACCTGGCATCTCCCCCTCCTCTCCCTCGGTCCCATGCTCTGGCACAGGGTCTCCATCCCACAGCCGGGCTCTTGCTGGGTGCCCTGCACCAGCAAGCAGGGCGAGTGCCGTGCTCCTCTTCTCCCGGCAGGTTCTGTGGCCGTACCTCCTGGAGTTTGTGACCCCGATACAGTTCACCAACGCCCTGACCCCGCTCTGCAAGAGCCTCATGTATTTGGCCATGAAGAAGCAAGAGGAGGGAGAAAACGCGTCCCTTATCCGTTACGACCTGAACGGTCAGTGCCGGCCTCCGCCGGCCGACGCTGGGGTGTGCGAGCCTGGGGCTCGTCTGCCAGCCGGGCAGTCTTGGCCTGCTTCGTGGGCGCTCGGTGGGAGATGCTGTCTTACGCTTTTTTCCCTTCTGTTTGTAGCAAATCTTCCTTCGCCCTATGCTCTAACGACGAGACTGCTGGTAAGTGGCCTGGAGGCAGAGCTCTTCCTTTCTCTGGTTACCGGCACATCCCAAGAAAGCACCGTCCCTGCCTGTCCCAGATGGACTAAGAAAAGGGGCAGCTTGTGCTGCGCTGCACCGAGCCCGCCCAGCAAACAGGCGGGGTGAATGCCCCGTTCGCCCCGCTGCTCCAGGCAGAGGTGCCCGTATCCAGAACCGCTGTGCGCCTTTGGGTGGGGGGCACCCCCATCCCCTCCGCACACAGGAGCGTCTCCGTCTAGGCTGTGAGAGCTCAGACTCCCTGTTAGCCACCCAGAGCCACGTAAATGGGGTGTGCTGCGGTGCAGGTCTCCAGCTGTTCTTACAGGGCTTTGAGAAACTGTTCCCCAGCCCTAGGGAGGCTGGGTTTGCTCCTCTTCGCCCAGGGATGTGTCCAGGAGACACCCTCTCCTGACCAACATTTGTCTATCAGCAGCTGGAGCAAAAGGAGGGAGCTGTAGTTTCGTTGAGGTGTGGATATCAATCACCCCCCAACGTTACCTTCCTGTGTTTTGTTTCATATTTTCTAACTTGCAACCTGGAAATTACTTTCTCTGCACTAACACCCTTTGTTCCGGCCCCAAACTTTCAGGTTGTATCTTCACAGCCGTATGTAGGAGACTGCCGGGGGGCGGCTGCCCTGCGGCTGCTGAACGTATTGCATTACAGCATCCACCCCGCGCTGGACCAGCTTTGGAGCAAGAAGGTCCCTCTCTTGGTGGAGCACATAGAAGGTAGGAAGGGGCTTCTGCTCGGGAGAAACTCTGCTGGAATCACCTTCTCCAAACTGGACTGTGTGTTCCCGGATGCCTGGGGGTGTCCAAGGATAGGGTGGGGTAGTGCCCACGTGCCTGGTGACCCTCGGTACATCGAGGCTCTCTGAAGAAGTGCCGTTTCCCATTTTATCAAGGACTTTAATCACCCTGGTGCTGCTAATTCCTACCAGGAGTGCCTCTGTGCCTCAGGTGGTTAGCCCCGCTGTGTCAAGTACAGGACAGACGGCATTTGAAGAGCGGTCTGCCCCTGCTGCGTGACGTACAGTGAGGATGAGAAACCAGTGTAAAAAAACGTGCTTTCTCCTAGAGAACACGGAGAAGTCCCTGTCCCAGAAGGAGTGGGAAGAGAAGCTGCTGCTGGTAAGCGTCCCTGTGCTGGGGAGGCAACGGGGCGGTGGGAGGGCACGCGGCAACCAGCTCCAGAGCTCCCCTCGGCTGGGCTCGCCGGGCTGGGTCTGCAGAGGCGGGTATGCCCCTTCGCCCGCCCTGACCGTGGTGGCAGAGATGGTCACTCGTTGTCCCGCTGCCGGGTCTTGCCGCTTCAGAAGCGGAGATGCAGGTCAGCGCAGAGGGTGACTTGCAGTTCCTGCAGGGAAAGTTAAAAAGGAGCTTTCAGGCTTGCTGGTGGGTCAGAGAACAGCGGTCCCAGGTGTGTCTCCCCACTTAACTGGAGAGCCTTAAAATAGGGCATGGAGAAGCAATTAACACTGGTCGGGGCTCATCCTGCTCCTCTGATGATGGCAGTGTTACCTGGGTGCAGTTATCTGGGAAGAGACCTGACCCTGAGGAAAAGGGCACGTTTCTGGAGTCGGGGGGACGGTGGCGCGCTGGCAGGATCCGCTCCGGGGCGGGCAGCCTGCCTTCCGCAGGGCCAGGCAGCCTCCCGCGGTGGTCCGGGGGGTGCGTGCTCGCGCGGTGCAGACAAGGGTCTGGGCACGTCTGACACGAGCCCCCCGTGTTTGATTTATTGCTCTCGCCCCTCCCGGCTGAGGCTCCTCGCTTAGCCAGGAGCAGGTTTGCTGCAGCCTGCGGCTGACGGCTCTTCCTTCCGCAGTTCCTCCAGGAGACGCTGGCGGCCGTTTCTGACAACACGTGGATTTGCCATTTTGTCACGGAGATGTGCAGGCAGCTGAACAGCTACAACGGCTTCCCGCTGGAGAAGGTGATGGTGTCGGGGAGCGGAGGGATCGACGGGCTGGCAGTGCCTGTCCTGCTGCGGCATGTTAGCCGGGGCAGGGCTGATCCGACCCTCGATGCTTTCTGAAAGCATCGTTCTGCCAACAGCTTGGCGCTGGAAAGGGGTGTTAGGAGGGAAGAAGAAAAAGCAGGAGGTTAGCGAGGTGGCTGGGCAGGTTTGAAAATGAAAGACTGGTCAGTCCACAGCCGAATCGCCGGCTCGAGAGGTCCCGGCCAGGCTGTTGCTCTGCCTGCGCTGCTCAGACCCGATTCGTGGTCTCTGCAGCTTGCAGTACCTCTGCTGCGAACGGGCCTGTAATTAAGCTGAGCGAGAAGCGAGCTGAACCAGGCAAAGAGCTCTCTGGTCCAGAAGGGAAGGAACCAAATGACCCCGTTT
The DNA here is from genome assembly GCF_964195595.1 of Calonectris borealis. NCBI lineage: Eukaryota > Metazoa > Chordata > Aves > Procellariiformes > Procellariidae > Calonectris > Calonectris borealis. The sequence continues at coordinate 678,164 of NC_134313.1, forward strand.
CTGACTGCACCGTGCATGGCTGGGCTGCGAGGTTGTAACCTCCAGGCTGGCGAGGGCAGAGGACAGGGGAGGTCTCGCTGTGGTGGGTCAGCGGGGAAGAGGTCTCCCACGTGGAGGTGGCTGCTGAAGGACTTGGTGTTTCTGCAGGGGTGTAGGAGCAGTCAGAGCTGAGCCCGGCTTGGCTGGTCACGAGGGGCTGTGGAGGCATCGCTGGAAAATCTGTCTTTGTGCTCCCTCTGTCGCGGTGACTTTGTTTCTCTCCGGGCAGGAACAAGGGTTTTGTTATACCTGTTCCTGGCTCCGGTGAATGCAGTTGGCTCAGAGCCCTTCCAGGGTTAATGGCGCGTTCTGACACTGAGCTGCTGGTCAGGCTTAGCTGAGAGCGCCTCGGTGGAGAGGCTCAGCCTTGGACCGAACGCTGCTCTGCGGTGGGACTTCTGTCCCGGTGCACTCTGGTGCTCCGAGTGTCCCAGCTGCTTACGGCCGGGCTCTGTCCTGCGCCTTCACTTTAGGGCACGAGCCTCCAGCATGCTGCGAGGAGTAATCTGTGCGTGACCAAGCTCAGTCTGCCTCCGAGGGCTCGGTAGGGTTTCACGAGGTGGTAACATTCCTCTTGCTCTTCCAGAACTTCCTGTATAAATGCATCGGGACAATGCTTGGAGCGTGCACCAGCAAAGACCTTGTGCAAAAGCAGCTCCAGGAGCTCCTGGAAACAGCCAGATACCATGAGGAGGCAGAAAGGGAGGTGAGGAGGGGTTGTGCTAAACATCCCAAGAGACATCCTGATGGACCAGGAGAGCAGTCCTACCATGCTGATCTCTCTTTTCCGGTTCCACCATGCCTGGTTTGTACCTCCTGGAGAATGGCTTGTAGGGCAGGTTGCAACATCTGGGTGAATGAGCCCAGAAAAATGAAGAGAGCCCACCTGCGGTAACCCAACAGCAAGAGGGCTCTGAAGCCGGGTGAGATGCAGGGGGTGCCTTGGGACACTGTCTCAAGTGGTGTGTGGCCCCAGACTGTGTAAGGGTGCTGTTTGCCAGCCCTTAGCATGTTGGCAGAGCTTCTTACTCAGGGAATCATAGAATCGACCCATAGAATAGTTTGGGTTGGAAAAGACCTTCAAAGCTCATCCAGCCCAAAACCCCTGCTGTGGGCAGGGACATCTTCACCTTGAGCAGGTTGCCCAGAGCCCCCTCCAACCTGACCTTGAATGTTCCCAGGGATGGGGCATCCACCACCTCTCTGGGCAACCTGTGCCAGGGTTTCACCACCCTCAGCGTAACAAACGTCTTCCTTGTGTCCAGTCTAAATCTCCCCTCTTTCCGTTTAAAACCATTCCCCCTTGTCCTGTCGCAACAGGCCCTGCTAAAAAGCCTGTCCCCACCTTTCTTACAAGCCCCCTCTAAGCACTGAAAGGCCGCAATCAGGTCTCCCCGGAGCCTTCTCTTCCCCAGGCTGAACACCCCCAGCTCTCTCAGCCTCTCTCCACAGCAGAGCTGTTCCAGCCCTCGGACCATTTCGGTGGCCTCCTCTGGCCCCGCTCCAGCAGGTCCACGTCTGCCTGGTGCTGGGGCCCCCCGAGCTGGCCGCAGTGCTCCAGGGGGGTCTCACCAGAGCGGAGCAGAGGGGGAGCATCCCCTCCCTCGCCCTGCTGGCCACGCTGCTCTGGACGCAGCCCAGGAGACGGGTGGCTTTCTGGGCTGCCAGCGCACGTTGCTGGCTCACGTCCCGTTTGTCACCCACCGGTGTCTCCCAGTCCTTCCGGGCAGGGCTGCTCTCCATCCCCCCCTCCATCCCCCAGCCTGTGCTGGGACTGGGGTTCGCCCCGACCCATAGAATCACAGAATCATTAAGGTTGGAAAAGACCTCTAAGATCATCGAGTCCAACCGTCAACCCAACACACCATGCCCAACTACACCATGTCCCTAAGCGCCTCATCTACACGGCTTTTAAATACTTCCAGGGATGGTGACTCCACCACTGCCCTGGGCAGCCTGTTCCAAGGCCTGACCACTCTTTCAGTAAAGAAATTTCTCTTAATGTCCAATCTAAACCTTCCCTGGTGCAACTTGAGGCCATTTCCTCTTGTCCTATCGCTGTTACTTGGCAGAAGAGACCAACCCCCACCTCGCTACAACCTCCTTTCAGGTAGTTGTAGAGCGATGAGGTCTCCCCTCAGCCTCCTCTTCTCCAGGCTGAACACCCCCAGTTCCCTCAGCCGCTCCCCATCAGACTTGTGCTCCAGGCCCTTCACCAGCTCCGTTGCCCTTCAGGACCCTGCGCTTGGCCTTGTTGAACCTCATGAATGGACCCACAAATCCTTTGGTGCCAGGAGGATCTCCGCAGGTTTCAGGGTTGGAGTCTGTGACAGCCGGGGATGTGTTTGGAGCTGCTCGGGCTCTGTTGCTGCCAGGAGCCACCTCGTGGGCAGAGCTGTCATCGCCGTCCTGTCCCCGGCAGCCTGCCTGGCTCTGTGTGTGTGACAGCCCAGCGAGCCTCTGCCTGCTGCCAGAAGGGGCTTTTTGGCTCTGCTTTGTCCTTGGGCTGGGGCTCCTGTAGCCCCACAGGTTTGGGGAGTTAAGCCAGAGCCACAGGAAAAAAGCAGGAGTTTTCTTCTGGCTTGGCTGCCTGTCCTGGCTTGCCGTGGGGTCAGATGGGCTCAGCGCCCTGCTTTGACAGCCAACTGTTAAATTAGCGTGGCTGAATTGTGAAATGTTCCCATCTTCTGCAGCCTTAACTCGTGTCTCCGGTGTGAGCTCTTGCTCCCTCGGACCCTCAAGCTTGCCCCATCCCTGCGGCAGGGAGGGGACCTACTTCTTCCCACTCCTCTGGGCTGCAGCCCACCGAGCTGGTGTCACCCTGGGGGGCTGCGGCAGTGTCTCCCCCTGCTCCCCAGAGCATCTCCACCTGGTGAGGCCTTTCTCTGGGCTCCAGCAGCTCTTGGCTGACACCTCTGTCTTCCTCTGCTGTGCTCCACTGGGCCTCGCACCCGCCATAACACCCCAGACCTGCTGCTGCCTTCGCTGGAGCAGCGGGGATGCTACTCCACCTTCCCTGGGCAACCTCCAGCTCATGTGCTCAAGTCATAGAATCATCAAACGGTTTGGGTTGGAAGGGACCTTTAAAGGTCACCCGGTCCAACCCCCAGCGTGGGCAGGGACATCTTCAACTGGATCAGGTTGCTCAGAGCCCCGTCCAACCTGACCTTGAATGTTCCCAGGGATGGGGCATCTACCACCTCTCTGGGCAACCTGTGCCAGTGCTTCACCACCCTCATTGTAAAAAATTTCTTCCTTAGATCTCCCCTCCTTTAGTTTAAAACCATTCCCCCTTGTCCTGTCGCTACAGGCCCTATCAAAAGTCATCTGCTTGTGGATGGCTTGCAGCGTTTTCTTCGCCGCCAGCTCAGACCCTCCTTTGCTACCCTGGAGCCGAGGTCGGGGTTGAGCTCTTCCTGCCTGGCCAGACTCGTGCTCTGGCTTCCCTTTAAACTCGGCCGAGCGGGATCCTGCACCGCGTTGCTCTGCCCGGCTCGATGGCCCGGCCGCCGAGCGCTCCCCCCGCCTGCAGCTGCCTTTGAGTGCAGCGCAAACACCAGCTAACGGTGCCTGGCTTTGCTCCAGCTTATGCAACGCCGTCAAGGGCTGCTCTTGAATAAACTGTTTATGGAGTTTCAGCCCAGCTTGCTAGACCTCCTGGAGGTATAGCAGAAAGGCAGGACCTGCTAAGCCTGCTTTGCTCTTGCTTCCAGCCAGAGCGCTTGACCGGGCTCCCGTCTCCCGCAGAGCGGCTGACATCTGCCCGCTGGAGAGCGTGCCGTGTCTGTCCGGCCCCCGTGGCTCCTCTCGAGCCGTGTCCCAGCCTGTCACCCAGACAAGGACAGAGCCGTGTCCCAGCCTGTCACGCAGACAAGGACAGCGTTCTTGTGCCCTGTATCCCCTGGAGGCAAGTCCCTGCCCTGGGAGAGGGGAGTGCTGGCTGCCAGGACTGCTCCCAGCTGGGCACGGCTCAGGTGCTGGGAATTAAACCCATAAACAGGCCCTCTTTGAGTGTCAGCTGGGGCTGGTGAATTAATAGCTTTCTGCTAATGTGTTTTCTCTGCTTCCTCCAGGGACTTGCTTCCTGCTTTGGGATATGTGCAATAAATCACCTGGAGGAAACTCTGGCCAAGCTGGAAGATTTTGTTAGGTCTGATGTCTTCAAGAAATCAGTGGGACTGTTCAGTATCTTCAAGGTAAGAGCCAAGGGCCCCTGCTGCGACACAGCCAGCAGCAAAAGGCTCATCCAGCCTTCTTCAGATACGGCGTGTGCTGGAGCGGTCCTCGGGAAAGGAGTTAATTTCCTGCCTCGGTGCATTTGGCTGGGGCTGGGGTACCCTCCGCCTCTCCAGAGAGCTGCTCTTGGCATCAGAGGCTGCTCGGCATCAGCTCCTCGCTCTCAGCCGTACGCTCCTGCAGACTCAGTCCCGCTGGAGCGGCTTGCTTGCTGGGTGGGCTCGGGTAAGCTGTAACTTGGCTTCTGTGTCCATCGGGGGACCCCGGCCTGGTGTGGAGCGTGGTTTGGCTGTCACCCACGTTGCTCCTTGACAGCGATCCCCGAAGCGGCTCCTGCAGCCGTGCGCACGCCCTAGGAGACGGGGGAGTTCTGTGCCCTGAGCGCTGGCAGCAAAAGCCTTTCCTCAAATTTTCTGACCCAGGAGGCTGTTTTAATTCCCAGTCCCTAAGACTGGATGTTTGAGGGACGGGATTAGTGCTGTGCGGACATGGAAGAGGCCCTGGCCCACGACAGAAAGGTGCTCGGGAGCTGGCCGAGGAAGCCCTCGTGCAGCCCCTGTCCCTGCCCTGCCGCTCGGGCCGTGGTGCGAGGGGTCGGCCATGAGCTGCTCCCCGGGACGGTGCAGGTGAAATCTTTCAGCAGCGCTGGTTGAGGGGCAGTGGATGCTGGTTCTAGCACGGTAGTTAACCAGCAGTTAACCTGGTTAACCTGGCCAGGCCGGGGCTCACGTACTTCCCCACAGGGCTCTGACAGGTTACACTTGATGGCAAACTGGGGCTCGTGCCTCGGATAGAGACGTGCTGGTAGTGCAGCTCGTGCTCGGACGCCTGATGCTCTGTCGGGCTCTGGAGGTGACTGCCACCACCAAAAGGATGGGAAGCGAAGGCCTGAAACCCACTCAGAGGGGTTCCAGGTTCTTCTGGGGGCACCTTCAGCTGGTCAGGCAGACCCTGCAGAAACCACCTCCCCGTGAGACCTGGGAAGAGCTGGCCCTGGCTTCCCCACCATTCCCCCCATTAACTTTCTCATCTGATGTAACAGGACCGTAGTGACAACGAAGTGGAGAAAATAAAGAGCACTCTCATCCTCTGCTATGGATACGTAGCTGTGTATGCGCCCAAGGAGCTGGTGCTGTCCAGGATCGAAGCAGACATCCTGAAGAACATCTTCCAGTACTTTAACACCAAGGTAAGCCGCTGGGATGCCCCGGCCGCCCCGGGGAGGGAGAGCGTACCCAGGTGAGCTGGAGCAGCCACTGCTCTGCCTGACGGGTGCTGCTGGGACCCGCGGGCAGCCCCTGGGAAGGGGTCATTCACTGCGGAGTCTGCTCACTCGTGCATTGCTAACGTGTTTTGTTTTTTTACTTGTTCAGGTTCTGGGAATAAAGGTAGAAACCAAGGTACAGTGTGAGGCACTAAATCTGAACTACTCTCTGCTCTTTCCTGCTGTCTCTGTCTGCCTCTTGCTCTGGGTTCCCCTTGAGAGCAGCCCCGTGCTGCACTCACAGCAGCTCTCCTCTGCCCGTGGGGATCGGGAGAGCTGCGGGAGCTGCTGCTCCTCGCCCTGAGCCCCCCAGCCCAGACCTCTGTGCTGGAACCGTTGCCTGAAAGTGCCAAAACTCACAGCAGAGGGGGAGAGAAAAATGCCTTTCTGGCAAGATAGGAGCCGTAGGTGAAAGTGTGGCTCGGGTGGGCACCACTGTGGTGAAATGCTGAGCTGACCAAAGGCCGCGCTGGCCTCCCACGGGTGCCTACGGCCGAGCTTGCTGCCCGCGGGCAGACCTGAGCCTGTCGCCTTCCACCCGTTCTGCTGAGGCCGTGCCTTTCCTGCGAGCTCTGCGTGGCTGGAGGTCGCAGAGCCGTCCCCAGGAGGGAGCGAGCCAGTTTGGGTTTTGCACTCGTGGCAAGACGAGCTGTGCCTGCCCTGGGAGGCGAGGGCTGGGGTTCCCTCCCCGGAGCCGCTCCGGGCTCTGGTGCGGTGCGGTGCTCGCCTCCCCTGCCCGCAGAGAGGGCGGTCAGGCAGCCCCTCCGCCTCCCCACACATGTGCTTCGCTGGGAAGCTTGGGGACTCCAGAGACCGAGCTGCAACCCACAGCTCGGCTAAAATCCACTAAACTAATTTTCCTGCTTCCCCTTGGAACGGTCATTCAATGGGCAGATATTAAAATCCAGATTACTGTCCTGGGGGCAACGAGGAGCTGTATTTTTATATTTCCCTTTTCAAAGGCTGAACAAGAAAAATGGCATTTGTCAAGTTGAACTGTCAGGCCAAGGACTCCCTCTCTGGGCTCCACTAATGCCTTTTCCTTCTGGGCTCCCGCTGGCACTAACAGCTTCCGCAGAGCATCTCCGGCCCCCGAGCTGGGGACCTTCTCACCCAAACCCTCCCCTGGCTCCCTGCCCTCCTGAGGGGCTCACCTGAGGGCTGGGACGAGGGGAGTGCTTTTAATTGGGGTGCCTCCTCTCGACCGCGTGTCAACTGTCCTAGACCCCAAGCTGTGTAGGAGGAAGAGCTCCTGCCAGCTTCTGGAGTAGCCTTGAGCATCTGCATGCTCAGGGTGCTGCCTCGGTGGAGAGGAGCGAGACCTGAGGACCGTCCTCTTCGACGTGCTGCCAGGGCAGAGGCTCCTGGTGTCCGCTGGTCTGTGACAGCTGGGACAGGGTGCCCTTCTGCTCCCCGGTCACCAGAGAGCCCCTAACATGGATAAAGAGCAGAGAGCTGAGCCCACACGCTACTAACAGCACAGGCCAAGCTGTTGGGCTCAGCCTGAGCAGCAGTTTTCTTGGAGGGACACCAGTGCTGGGTGGGATGACAAGTTACGGTTGTGTGGTAAGCCTGGTTTTCACTTCTCACCCTGGATTGTGCTTTCAGGACCTGACCCTGAAGCTGTGCCTCATCCGGAGCATCTGCATGATCAGTCAAGCCATCTACAACGGTGTGAAGTGTGGGGACTTCATCTTCTCCCGCAAAGCTGAGCTTGTGGCCCAGATGGTGGTAAGAGCAAGCCCTGGAGGGTGGCCTGGCTTGGGGCTGGTCTAGAGGACACTGGGAGAGGTTCCCAACCCACGTTGCGGAGGGTTAAGCGTAGGCATAGCGGCTCCATCCGGAGCCTTGTGGGAAGGACGGGTATGAGTTTGCCCTGTTGAGCCCTGTCCCTGCGTGTCTGCTGGGCTCTGCTGGGGCAGGGTGCTGACCCCATGGAGCTGTGGGACCTGCAGTGTGGGCTCTGCTGGGGCGGGGTGCTGACCCCATGGAGCTGTGGGACCTGCAGTGTGGGCTGTGCTGGGGCAGGGTGCTGACCCCATGGAGCTGTGGGACCTGCAGTGTGGGCTGTGCTGGGGCAGGGTGCTGACCCCATGGAGCTGGGGACCTGCAGTGTGGGCTCTGCTGGGGCAGGGTGCTGACCCCATGGAGCTGCGGACCAGCAGTGTGGGCTCTGCTGGGGCAGGGTGCTGACCCCATGGAGCTGGGGACCTGCAGTGTGGGCTGTGCTGGGGCAGGGTGCTGACCCCATGGAGCTGTGGGACCTGCAGTGTGGGCTCTGCTGGGGCAGGGTGCTGACCCCATGGAGCTGGGGACCTGCAGTGTGGGCTGTGCTGGGGCAGGGTGCTGTCCCCATGGAGCTGTGGTACCTGCAGTGTGGGCTGTGCTGGGGCAGGGTGCTGACCCCATGGAGCTGCGGACCTGCAGTGTGGGCTCTGCTGGGGCAGGGTGCTGACCCCATGGAGCTGGGGACCTGCAGTGTGGGCTCTGCTGGGGCAGGGTGCTGACCCCATGGAGCTGTGGGACCTGCAGTGTGGGCTCTGCTGGGGCAGGGTGCTGACCCCATGGAGCTGTGGGACCTGCAGTGTGGGCTCTGCTGGGGCAGGGTGCTGACCCCATGGAGCTGTGGGACCTGCAGTGTGGGCTCTGCTGGGGCAGGGTGCTGACCCCATGGAGCTGTGGGACCTGCAGTGTGGGCTCTGCTGGGGCAGGGTGCTGACCCCATGGAGCTGTGGGACCTGCAGTGTGGGCTCTGCTGGGGCAGGGTGCTGACCCCATGGAGCTGTGGGACCTGCAGTGTGGGCTCTGCTGGGGCAGGGTGCTGACCCCATGGAGCTGCAGACCTGCAGTGTGGGCTCTGCTGGGGCAGGGTGCTGACCCCATGGACCCGTGGGACCTGCAGTGTGGGCTCTGCTGGGGCAGGGTGCTGACCCCATGGAGCTGCGGACCTGCAGTGTGGGCTCTGCTGGGGCAGGGTGCTGACCCTATGGAGCTGTGGGACCTGCAGTGTGGGCTGTGCTGGGGCAGGGTGCTGACCCCATGGAGCTGTGGGACCTGCCGTGTGGGCTCTGCTGGGGCAGGGTGCTGACCCCATGGAGCTGTGGGACCTGCAGTGTGGGCTCTGCTGGGGCAGGGTGCTGACCCCATGGAGCTGGGGACCTGCAGTGTGGGCTGTGCTGGGGCAGGGTGCTGACCCCATGGAGCTGTGGGACCTGCAGTGTGGGCTCTGCTGGGGCAGGGTGCTGACCCCATGGAGCTGTGGGACCTGCAGTGTGGGCTGTGCTGGGGCAGGGTGCTGACCCCATGGAGCTGTGGACCTGCAGTGTGGGCTGTGCTGGGGCAGGGTGCTGACCCCATGGACCCGTGGGACCTGCAGTGTGGGCTGTGCTGGGGCAGGGTGCTGACCCCATGGAGCTGTGGTACCTGCAGTGTGGGCTCTGCTGGGGCAGGGTGCTGACCCCACGGAGCTGTGGGACCTGCAGTGTGGGCTCTGCTGGGGCAGGGTGCTGACCCCACGGAGCTGTGGGACCTGCAGTGTGGGCTGTGCTGGGGCAGGGTGCTGACCCCATGGAGCTGTGGGACCTGCAGTGTGGGCTCTGCTGGGGCAGGGTGCTGACCCCATGGAGCTGTGGGACCTGCAGTGTGGGCTCTGCTGGGGCAGGGTGCTGACCCCATGGAGCTGGGGACCTGCAGTGTGGGCTCTGCTGGGGCAGGGTGCTGACCCCATGGAGCTGTGGGACCTGCAGTGTGGGCTCTGCTGGGGCAGGGTGCTGACCCCATGGAGCTGCGGACCTGCAGTGTGGGCTCTGCTGGGGCAGGGTGCTGACCCTATGGAGCTGTGGGACCTGCAGTGTGGGCTGTGCTGGGGCAGGGTGCTGACCCCATGGAGCTGTGGGACCTGCAGTGTGGGCTCTGCTGGGGCAGGGTGCTGACCCCATGGAGCTGGGGACCTGCAGTGTGGGCTCTGCTGGGGCAGGGTGCTGACCCCATGGAGCTGGGGACCTGCAGTGTGGGCTCTGCTGGGGCAGGGTGCTGACCCTATGGAGCTGTGGGACCTGCAGTGTGGGCTCTGCTGGGGCAGGGTGCTGACCCCATGGAGCTGTGGGACCTGCAGTGTGGGCTCTGCTGGGGCAGGGTGCTGACCCCATGGAGCTGGGGACCTGCAGTGTGGGCTCTGCTGGGGCAGGGTGCTGACCCCATGGAGCTGTGGGACCTGCAGTGTGGGCTCTGCTGGGGCAGGGTGCTGACCCCATGGAGCTGCAGACCTGCAGTGTGGGCTCTGCTGGGGCAGGGTGCTGACCCCATGGAGCTGCAGACCTGCAGTGTGGGCTCTGCTGGGGCAGGGTGCTGACCCCATGGAGCTGCAGACCTGCAGTCTGCCCCCTTCAAGAGAGGGCAGGTCCCAGCAGGGAGCTGAGCGGTGGGAGCATGGCTTGCTGCGAGCAAAAGCAGACTTGCAGTGAGCAATGGCGCTGCATCTCCGTAGCCACGTTGCCCAAGGCGTGGGGTTGTTGTGCAGCGCTTGGGGTGTTGGGCTAATGCGCTGTGGCTCCCGGCTTGCTATCCTGGGGAGGCTGGGCTTCTAGGCAGCAGTCACCCTAAAGTTTGTCCCGTGCCCAGAGTGGGATGGAGGGGGATGTGACCATAACCATCACCTTGTTCTGCTTTCCAGGAGTTCATAAAAGCAGAACCGCTGGAGGCGATGCGGACGCCAGTTCGCCAGCGGGCGATGATCACCTGCACTTACCTGGTGTATCCTTCCTCTGTGCCCATCCCTGCGGGAATGCTGCGTGCAGTGCTGGCCGGAGCTGCTGCACCCGCAGAGCCTGACCCCGCTCCCTGGTTTGCCAGGGTCTGACGGCAGAGCCGAGGCGCTCTCCCTCGGTGGCACGTTAATAGAGCTGAGCTAGACACAGTGAAACTGGGCAGTCCGGTTGGCACGGCTGCCAGCTAGCCTTCCCCTGCGCTCTCGGGCTCCGTTCTCGTTGGGCTCTGCAGTAAACGTTCTTCGTACAAACCAGAGCCAAGGGCACTGCACTCTCAGTTACGCAAAGATGACTTCTGAGCTCCAGTTAAAAATACTCAGCACGTCACAGCTCCTGACACAGATGCTGGGAACACTCTGCCTGCTTCCGATTAAAGCTGGGGCCACTTAGTATGGAGTCAAGTCAGCAGGAGCGCGTATTAAAACCCTTGTTCCCTGCTTACCCAGGTGAAAGGCGCTCCCGTAGCGCTCGATGCATCCGTGTTGCTTCCTTAACCTGGGATCAGCATCCTGGAGCCCCACCTCAGTGACCCCGACAGGACGGAGCTGATTGATTCCTGCCTCGCTAGCGTGCTTGCCCTGCCGCCGCTGGAACTGGTGAAGGAGAGGGATGAGAACGGAGGCGATGCCTTGCACAAGGAGGTGCGGTATCCAGCGCCAGCAGGCTGAGGCAGGCCAGGAGCTGCCCGTGCTGCTCCCACGCCTGCCTGCCTCGAGCTAGCGTTGGGGTCGATGCGGAGCTAACGTGGGGTCGCTCACGACCCGGCGGGGTGATACGGCTTTGTTCCACGGCGCAGGAGCTGCGCTCACGGCCGCTCTGGGACACTGGTTTCGGGGCAGCGCACAGATGCCTTTTCACAGTCCCGTGAGCTGTCGGGTCCCGTGGCCCCAGCACCGCCCTGGCAGCAGATCAGCCGTGGGAAAGGCCTGTTTTCAATTCAGCTGGGCACCTCCGGGGGGATCACGCTGCGCCGTTTCCTCTGCTCGCTTATCTCTTGAAAAAGCCTGGCCCTTCTGTGCTCTGATAGCAAGTGAGAAAATACGAGCTTATCAGCAAGTCCAAATGCTGCTAATAAGAGCATGAACTCCCTCGAGGGAAAAAATCAAATGATCCTGGAAACCCTGCAGGGTAGAAGGGGCCTTTACATAACTAGCTTTTGAAAGGCTGCAGCTGCTTCTCAGTTGTGGTTGAGTGCTTAATGAATGAAAATAACATGCTGCTAATGAAGTTGTTGCAGCTGCTGGGTGGCTGCAGAGCAGCCCTGTGCTCCGCCGAATCGCCTGCCGCTGCTGCGGCTCCTTCGAGGCGAGCTGCAGAGCCGGATCCTGGGGCTCTGCCTGTCCCCGGCTAGTGTTTGCAGGCATCTGGCCTAAAAGTTTAAGTTAATAATCCTTTCCTTCTTCCCTTCCATCCTATGAAGCTTTGTAGTTTTTATTTTTTGGAGTTTATCCCAAAATAAGTCCTGGAAGGAAACTGTGAGCATCTTCAAAGGGCTCATTCAGACTGGGCTTGCTGGAACTTATCCCCAAGCGGGAGAGGGACCAAATTCCCTTCTGGAAAGTCTGCACTGAAGCATCTGTGCTAGGGCGCTGGGCTCTGGCTGGCACTCGGTGCAGATCACGGCCATGACTCCCACCTTGTGCCCGGCACTTCCAGTGAAGGTGGATTTTGCAAACTGGGTTTCAGTCCCTGCTGCATTTTCCTCCTAGGCTGGAGGTGGCTGCATCTTGGCACCCAACACCTGGGAGAGTCCTACAAGCCGAAAATAGGTGCAGAGAGAGATCTTTCCCTCCTTGTGTGCCTGGGCTGGCTCTGTGGGATGAGGTGCAGTGCTTGCATAGCCTGTGATCAGTCTTTCCTCCTTAGATGCTGTATGGTGACACCATCAGTGCCCTTAAAGACCTGCTGAAGAGCCTCCTGCAGAGGAACTTGACCCCCCATGGGCTGCAGGACATGTTTGCGGTAGGTGCAGCCTGGCTTTGGTGGGTTCTTCAGGGAGAAGCAGGGAAACCGCGGTGCCTGCCTGCCGAGCAGAGGTCACGAGGCAGAGACAGCTTTGCACCCAGAGCGGGAATTAGTGAGACTGGTCCTTGCTTCTCCATGTGACGTGAGGTCCAGTGTGACCCCAGTCCCCCTCCCGCAGAGGCTGGGCACGCAGCATGGCTGCTCTGGTGTGGTGCTCGTGCTGCCTGGTGGGGGCAAGCTCAAGGGGAGGAAGCACGCGAGTGCCCCTTTGGCACGTCTGCTGGTGCCCGAGCAGGGTGGCCAGCACCTGGCTGATGAGGGGGTCTCTGGTAGCCGGGGGGACGCACACGCAGCCTCACCAGGAGGCGGAGACCCAGTGTTGTCCTGAAGATGAGCCAGGGAAGCTGGTGGGGTCGGGGCCGTAGTTCCCACAGCCCACGCGTGTCCTTCACTGGGCTGAAGGACACCTTGCCTGCACGCGGCAAAGCAGCCGAGCTTCTGCTCTCCTTTCTGACGCTTTTCCCCTTGTAGCATTTAGGGCCCTGGATCAAGTCGAACAAGGAACACGAGCGGCAGCGAGCGGTGGAGGTCAGCGCCGCCTTGCTGGACTTCTACCTGAGCAAGCTGAACGTCAGCGTAAGTAACCCCCGCGCTCGAGCGTCTGTCTTCCTCCTGCTGTCAGCCTCGCTGCCGCTCCTGCGTACCTCCCTTCCTGCGGGGGTGTGGCGGTGGCCTTCGCGGCCGTCGGGAAATGCTGTACCTGCCAGAAGTGTCCCCGTGCTCTCCTTGCTAGCGTCGCCTGTCGTTGTCATCCCTGCAGACCGTCATCCCCTTCTACAACCTTGGCGTCCTGATCGCGCTCTTCTCCCCGCGCTGCTCGGACTCCCTGGCCAGCGTTCGCCAGCACGCCGTCGACTGCGTCTACTGCCTGCTCTACATCCAGCTGTGCTACGAAGGTGGGCGCGTGGGCGGTGGAGGGTGGTTTCGCCGCCCGGGCGGTCGGTGCCGGCAGCAGGAGCCCTCTTCTCCGCAGCTGGGCGGAGGGGTGCACATCCCATCCCTCCCTGTCCGCGATCCCAAAGGAGCGACCTGCAAACGCGGTTTGCTGCAGAAGCAGGGCTGGTGGAGAGCACCACTGATGCGTTTGGGTTTCAAAGGCTCTCTCCAACGCTTGGGTGCAGGCGAGCAGGTTTCGGAGCCTGCCGTTGAGCCTGGCATTCTCCCTCTCTCCAGGAGAGGTCAGTCCTCCACTTCAGATGGAGGCACTGAGAGAAGCACAGCCCCTGCAGCGCCAGGAGAGGACTCTGTCCGGCTCCTGCTCTCCAGAGCAGTGTGGCTCCTTGCAGGGAAGCTCTTCTGGCCCTTGGCAGCAGCTTCACTTGGCTCCTTCCTGAAAGCTGGGCCAGCTCGCAAGTAAAACCCAGCTCTCTGCAGCACGTGGGTGTAAAATATGAGGAATGCTGTTCACTGAATGCTCCTTCTGAATCCAGGTTTCGCCCGGGATCACAGAGATGAGATGGTGGAGGGGCTGAAAGCTCTGAAGAAAGGCCTGGAGGAGCCCGACTTCACCGTTCTCTTCCATACCTGCAACAACATTGCCATGGTAAGGTGGAAGGCAAATCCAGCACGGCCCTGGTCTTTGCAGGGTGGTGGAGCTGTGGAGCAGGAGCTGCAGAGGACTTGATGCCTCGTCTGTCCTGACCAGCCACACGGTGTGGAGGCTGCTGGGGAGCCCCAGTCTTGCACTGGGAAACAAGCCGGTGCAGTCTGCTCCTCCAGCCGGAGAATTCCCCTGCCTGGCCAGGGGATGCTCAGAGCATCTCGCCCCCGGCGGTCCCCGCTCGGGGCATGAGAGCCCCAACGAGGACGTCTGTGCAGACACTCTGGGGACGCAGAGGACACAGGCAGGGACTCATGGCTGGCTGTGCTGTGGCTCAGTGCATCCGTTCAGGGGTCTGACGGGCAGCCTGAACTCCAGCCATCAACGCTCCCAGTGCTGGGGTTGAAAACTTGCTTCGCTGTAGATAATGCAAATAGTTTCTGTCCGTGTCATCCAAAAGCAAAGGTGGAGGTGGTCTAGCTCAGCCGTATGGGACCTGCACGGGGCCTCAGCATGCTTCGGGGTGGAGACTTTGGTACGTCGTGCTCCTCAATGGAAGCTGCTGGCCAAAGGAAGCCCTTGAGGTCCTGTTGCTGGCTGCGCTCTCCTGTGGAGCGTGAGGTGGTTGGCTCAGGAGCTGCAGCTGCTGGGCTCCTGGCTGCCTCCCAGTATGGCAGTGGTGTTGGTGAAGCTGTTCAGTGCAACTTTACACCCAAAAGGGTCCAAATGTGGCTCTCAAACCACCGTGATTTGAATGATGTGGACAGCATCTGGGATCTTGTGGTGAGGGATGGGATAGGGGGTGACCACTCTGCTCTTGAGAGTTGCATGGGTCAACTCCTCCTTGATGGCCATTTTCTATGCTGAGAGCTCTGCAAGCATTGCTCCAGAAGGACTTGGATCTGTAAAGAAGCTGGTAGTATCGCTTTGTCCTGGAGAAGCTGCCATTCCTCAAATGTTGTCACTCCAGTGGACATACCTCCCACTAACTTTTATTCCCCCACTAAGTTTATTCCACCGTCAGGTCTGGAGAGCGTGATGAGACCTGGGGGAGCGTCCTCCCGGCAGTTGGGTGGTGGCCAGAGCAGAGTTAATGGCTTGGTTGTGCTGTCCCAACCCATCCCAAGAGATCCCCAGGTTATCTGGCCATGCTGGCCAACAGCGTGGGGCAGGTGGCCTCTTGCCTCCTTCGGGGCTGTGGCCTGGCCCTTGCTCCCCTCCGTTACCACCGATTTGGGCTCCTGGCTGATGCTCCTGCAGGGCACTGAGCCGAGGAATGGCCCTCCTGCTGCCTGCAGCTGGGGAAGCTGCGCAGGGGCCCTTCGTCCGGGCTCTGCCGGTGTCATCGAAGGCACTGCTCTCTTCAGAGAGTGACAAAAACCTGTGGCTTCACTCCGCTTGCCCTCTCCTTAGGTGATTGGGAAGCGCGTCCCTCCGGACCAGCTGATGAGCCTGCTGCTCGCCATGTTCGAGGGGCTGGCGGACCCCGATAAGAACTGTTCCCGAGCAGCCACCGTCATGATCAACTCCCTTCTGAAGGAGCGCGGAGGCGTCTTGCAGGAGAAGGTGAGCTGCTGCTGCTTGGCCTCGGCACTGCGCCCGCGTCCAAGCGCAGCCTTAGAGAGGCAGCTCCAGCCGGGTCTCGCTGCCTCCCTTTCTTCCCACGTGCGTAGCCTGATAACTTCCCACTTGCAGGTCCAGCAGCTGGTTTGCTGGGCGTGATGGGCTTCTCTGGTACAGGCAGGGATGCTCCAGTACGGGGCAAGCCCTTGGCAGGAGGGTGATGCCCAGCACAGGGAGGGGTCAGCCCTGATGGAGGAAGGGAGGCGTTTAACCCCTGTCTGAAGGGGCTGTGCATGAGCTGTTGCTGTTGCGTTTCTGGCCAGGTAACGCTTGCCCCAAAGCTTTCGGGGGCTGTCGCTCCTGACCCTCCTCGTTTCCCCTGGGCACGCGTGCTCACGCTCTCCTCCTGCGTCCTCGTGGTCGGGGAAGGCTGCTGTGTGGTAGGAGGCGGTGGCTGCTGGCGAGGCCGGCTCCGGTCTGGCTCTCGCTTGGGTTGAGGAGTTCAGAGAAGCTCACTTTACCAGAAGGGCTCGGGCTCCCTGTGAAACCTTTGCAAGCTCTGGGGGAGCCCAGGGTTCCTGGCTGGGAAGCCAGTCTGAATGCTTGCAGGGCTTAGAGGTGCTGGACACAGAAGGCTTTTTTGTCTAATCCACTACCTTTAGGGCTAAGCTCCCCCTTTCTCGTGCAGTAATTGGAAACACCAGGTCTCTAGCTACTCCTTGGGCTTTCTTTTGCGCTGGAGCTTCTGCTAAAGTCCTGCTCGCTACCTATTAGCCTCTATTCTACATGGGATTGCTCCAGCTTACATGACTCACCTTTTGGTCAGATCCAGTCCAGCCCAGATCCTGAAATCTGAACTGATGCTAAGCCTCGGAGTCTGTGGGGCAGACCCGAGCGCAGCTGGGGACGGAGCGCTCGGCTGCTCTGCGCTTAATCTCGGGAATTTGCTGCCAGGCCTGGTCTGTGCGTGAACTTCCTATTTGTCTTAACGTGCGTTTTATGGCTCGCAGCGAGGGCTGAGGTGTCTCCCTGCGTTCAGCTTGAGTTCCTCGCAGGAACTCGCTTGCTGAGCTCCTCTCGCTGCACCCGTGTCGAGGCTGGGGCTTAGCGCGAGTTCCTTGCCAGAAGGCTGCGGCTGGGGGGTTGAGTGTGTCCTTGCCGGGTCCTCTTTCCCCTGGGAACACCCTGCAGCCTCCTCCGTCTCCGGGGTGGCAGGGTGGGGAAGGATCCTTGACTTCCAGAGCGGTCTGTGGTTCTGCATGCAGGGAGACTTCCCTCAACCGGGAAGATAAACTGCTGTGCCTGATGGTCTGCCCACCCGTGCGGTCTCCTGAAGTCCGTTACCGCCTGGGCTGCGATCGAGGGGAAGGGACACGCGTGTCCTGGCTGCAGGGGCTGTCTGACGGTGACCCGAGCGCTGGGCACGTCCTGGCCCTCAGCTGGATGCCGCCGTCTCCTCTTCCCTCAGGTGCCCGACATCATGAGCATCATCCACAGCAAGCTGGAGGAGGTGGACGAGGAGCACATCCGGAAGGCGGCCCAGCAGACGGTTTACATCCTGGCCTCCCAGCACAAGAGCGTGGTGGTGTCCAGCCTGCTGGGCAGCTCGCTGCCCTTTGACAGGTCCTGCCCTGCTCTGCCACGGTGGCCCGGCCTGCGCGTGCTCTCGCGGTGCCTGGGCTTCCGAGCAGCTTTCGCCTAAGCTGCAGCTAATCTTTTGGCTCCTTACCCCCGTAACCAGACCCTGCTGGAATTTCCTTTGCGCGCTCAAGGAGCCGCACGGCTGCTTGCTGCCGGAGCTGCCTTTCGGGGGGCTTGCTGGGCTTAGAGGCGCTGGCAGCAGGAGCTAGCAAAGCCGGCCCCGGGGCGCCGAGCGTGGCTGGGGTGCTCGGTGCCGCTTTGCGGAGCAGGCCGCCTACCCCAGAGCTGCTGAACCAGCCGGCGCCAGCCCTGGGCTAAGCCTTGAGCAGACGTCGTCACCCTCCTTGTACCGTAACGGCCGCTCCGCTCCTACCACGGCACGCAGGCTCCCAAAGTGCACGGGGCAAGGCAGGGGCTCTCTGGCCGCTGGTCTTAGGGGAGCCGTGGGGTTTTGGGGTTGCAGGGCGGCTCTGGGTGTTGTCCAAGAGCAGCCACTGGGTGAGGATCGCACGGCACAGCCTCCGCTATCGCAGGAGGCTGCCGTGAGAGCCTTTCCCTGCACGCAGCTCCCCTGAGCCACCCAATGGCTCTCCCGCCATTGCAGGCTCCCGCTCTCTGTGCCGGCTTTGCCGGCAGCGAGGCGCTAGCTGCCGTCGCAGCGGAGCTGCGGAGCCAGGTGGCTCCTCTCCGGCGGTGACGCACTCCTCGCCCGCGTTCCTGTGCGGTGGGTGACGTGACCCAGGTGTTCCCTGGCCTGGGGAGGGGGCCAACGCTTGCCGCTCCTCAAACCGGGGAGCGAGTTAATGACAGCAGCCGATGCCAAAGCAGCGCTCCCTTCCCTCCTCCCCTCTAGCCACACGTGCACCATGTGGAGGTCCCTGGCCACCGAGCCCACCCTCACCTCGCAGATCCTGGAGCAGCTCCTGGAGAAGGTGAACAGGGACGTCCCGTACAAGGAGAGCAAGTGCTTCCTGCTGGGCAGCGGATCCGAACGCATCGCGACCCCTCTGCCCCTGGCCGTAAGTGTCCCGCTGCCGGCCCGGCCCCGGCCCCGCGGAGGATGCCGTTCCCCACACCAACACCTGGAATGCTTTTTTTTCATTTCCTTGGCTCGGGGGTTTGTGCCAGGGGTGGACTCTGGAAATAACGCATCGCTGTGTAATGCCTATTAGAGCTAATCCACAGGCTCGTAAAAAGCCTCTCAGGTGTCCATCCTCAAGGGAGACCACTTTGCATTTTATCCCTTCAGAAAAAATAAACCCAGCTTGGCAGCTTTCTAAGCAGTAAAGCAGCTGTGAAAATTTCCTCCTCCTCTGAAGGACCAAATGCAGATGGTACAGAACCAGCCGCACTGAAAGCAAACCCTCCTCCCCTCCCCGCTCTGTTTTTAACACCCCTCTATATTGTGCCGTGTAATTACGGCGTTTTAAATTGACCGGAATAGGGCTCTGCGAAGGGCTCTGTGTGTGCGTTGTCCTCCTGCCCATAAAACCCGAGCTCTTGGATCTGCTCTCCTTCCCCAGGTACAGACTTCAAACCTCCCCCCGCTGGGAGCACCCAGCTTTCCCGAGGAGCGGTGCTTTCCACAGCCCCTCAGCTCCGTCCGAGCTGCCTGTGGGATACGGAGAGGTTGCGCTGGGCGTAGATGCCGACGCTTTGTTAGACTCGGTGTTGCGGGAAGGAGAAAAAACCCTCTCGCTGCCTCGTTATTTACTAACAGATACCAGCGTGGTGTGGGAGATCCCCTCCTAATCCTCTTCTCCCGCGTGCTCGCTCTCTCTCCAGGCCACATGTGCTTTGTATGAGATCATGTCTGCTCCGGAGTCTGGGGCAGCAGTGCTGGGACTCTACCCGCCGTTGTTTGTGACTCTCCTGCTGCGCGTCAGCTGCACCGTGGGTGTTCAGCTACCGAAGAACCTGCAGAGCAGGGAGAGGAGGAGCAGCAGCCACGGCCCGGCCCCCCGGAGCCTCCATCCCTGCAGGTACGGCGGAGCCGGGGCGCTGGGCGGCCGGCGCGGAGGGAACGCGCCTACCTGCCATGTGGAACTCATTTTTGTTTGTACAAACACCACAGCGTGCGCTGCGTCTGCAATCGGAGGGCTGGGTAATAACACCCGGGCCATAACGCCTTAGGTATGACGGCCTGACCTCTGGTGCGGTTTGGGCTCTGGGGGTTTGGTTTTCTTTTTTTTTTTTGGTGTGTTCTCTTCTGCAGAACACAATCTCTAAATTGGGAAGCATTAAATCAGCCGCCTCTGCAGCCTCTGCAGTGAAAGATGTGCTTTTCAGAGCTCGGGCAGCCACAGTGCCAGAGCCCTGCCGGCTTGGGTTACTGCTGCAGCCTCCCGAAAAAGCCCCGCTGGCTTTCAGGAGCGCGTCTCGGCGGGGCCCCCCGGGGCTTGCTGGGCACGTTGGGGCGGATGAGCGTTTCTTGGGGAGGGAGGATGGCTCCGCTTCCGTGAAGGATGAGGAGGGGAAGCTGGAAAGAGCAAACTTTCTGGCTTCGTCACGTCGATGGCTGCAGCGTGTCTCGGTCGCGCCGAATTGCTGCCCATTGAGCGAACAGCGCTGGGCCACGATGCCGTCTTCCCCCACGTAGAGGTGGCAGTGCCGAGCCACCTCATCTGCCTTGTCCTCCTTCCGTGCTTTCAGCCATGGGGTCCCTCACCGCTGAGGAGAGCCGGGGGTCTGGCGGGGAGGGCTCGGGTCCCAAACAGCCGCTCTCCAGGCGCTGTGCCCCCCGCCTGGTTGTGGCAAGCTGCCCGGCCCCTGCTTCTGTGACGCTTCTGGCTTGTTCTGCTCCTGCTTGAGGGGCTCCCCTGGCAGGGGGCTTAGAAATTAGTGGTGTTGCCTGTCACCAGCCTTTAATGAGCTTTCCCTTTACGACCTGCAAGCCTGTGCGTGCCTCTGCGGTGCTGAGGATCTCCCCGAAGGTGGGACTTCCCTTCACGTGCAGGGACCTGCTGCTGGCAGCTTCGCCTTCCCCTGCCCTCTGCCCGCCGCATCCCAACTTGAGCAAAACCGTAACGGTTTGGCTACCTCCGGCCAAGGCTGTACCCAACAGTAACACTTCAGTGTCAAAGGTCGGTGGCAGAAATACCCTGGCCCGCTTCGGGCTTGGCTCACGTTGGAAAGGATGGGGCCTCGCAGGACCCCTTCGGTACGACCGGGGCTGGGGTATCTGCCTGCCAGGGCCGTGCTCCGCCCCGGAGGAGCTGCCCTGCCCCGGCGCGTAGGGTCACTGCATCTTCTGGTCTGGGCAAACGCCTTCAAATAGCCGCATCGAGCGGCGATGCGCCGGGCGGGCAGTGGGGTGATGCACCGCCCACCTGCGACGCCAGCAGCCTCCGCGCTGCCCGACCTGGCGGGATGCGATCAGCAGCTTTTTAAAAGGTGAGTTCAGGTCCTGGCCTCTCCCTGGGGCTGGCTCTTCGGGATTTTAAAAGAGTGTTGTAAAAATGATCTCTCTGTTGTGAGAGCCCCTGAAACCCCAAAGGGCCAATGGCTGGACCGAGGTGAGAGTCGCCGCAGCTGCTAAATAATCCTCTGCTCGAGGCAGACAGCCCGGTTCGAACACCGAAGGGTGTTTGCTGGCGCGGAGCAGCACCTGTGTTGGCCCTTTGTTGTCACCTTTAGAAAGCGAGGATGCTGAAAGGGCCTCTGCAGTGAGGCTTTCCCCTGGCTGCAGAGGAGGAGGAGACCGCTGCACCCCTCTGCCAGGGTCTGCGGGATCCGCAGCCAGCGCAGGCTGTCGTTCCACGTCGCTCTGAGCCTGCGAGTGCCGCGCTGGCTGACTTGCTGAGCATCGTCAGCTCCTGGACGTTTCCAGCAGAGCCTTTGTGCTGGGAGAGGTGGGGTGCTGTGAAGGCAGAGCCCACGTTAGGCAAGCTGCAGGACTCTCCCGCCCCTGGGTTTCGGCGCGTCCCCTTCCGGGAGCGTGAGGCTGTAACCCGGGGTGTGGCGGTGCTGCCGGACCCGTGAACGTGTCCCGTCGGTGTATGCAGGTCCCCAGCTTCTTGCAGGCGTCGCGCTGGGTGGGTGTGAAGTGCTGCTGCTCCAGCCGTTGGCCGTGCCCTGCACGGCTCCATCCAGTGCTTCTGCGGGAGCCTGCCTGTGCTGAGCAGCACGAAGGGGTTGCTCTTCTCTCCTGCACCTCTGGGCTACCTGGGGGATGCCTTGACCTGCAGGAGAAAGGACCAGGGCTTCTCTCTGCAGCCTCCATGGGTGGTGTGGCTGTGAATAAGATGCAAACAGCCCTGCTCCCGCACACAGTGGGGACCCTCATGGAGCTGCTCCGGGGCTGGGCTGGGTGCCGACGGGCACCAGCCATCCCGGCTGTCCGCCCTGCCTGCGCTGGATTTAGTGTCTGAAACAGCACTGGTGCCCCTCGGCCTTCAGCCCCGCTTCTGGCGGCTTGTCTGCCGCGGTGCAGCCCTGGTGTTGCGACCGCAGGTGCCCTCGTCCTGCAGCAAATGGTCTGGCTGACGAGCAGTACCTGCGTTAGATTTAAAGCGCTTTAAATTTATGGGGATGTTGGGGTTAAACCACACCCGAGGCAGCGATGGCAGGAGGTGCTGCAGGCTTACGGGGGGATCGGAGGGCAGGGACCCCTTCTCTGGAGCTGCTTCTGCAGCCACCTGCCTGCCCCCCCCAGCTCCATGTGTAAAGGTTCTCCTGGAACTTGGGTCGGCCCGCGGGGAGGGAGCTGTGCCCCGATTTTCAGTTTTATCCTTCTGGGGGTTTCCAGACTTGGGTTTTTTAAAGGCTATCGTTAGTCTTAGGGGGGAGGAAAAAAAAAAAAGCCTGGAGGAGCCCACAAAGCAGACAAAGCGGCAGCGAGCTAAAAGGGCTCTAGCATCACCTGACAATTCATTTGTCAGATCCCAGTGGTGAAGAAAGGCCGTTTCCTTACCCCGAGCGGAGCGACTGGGACGGCGGCGTTGGGCACACCGAGCAATATCCCCCCATCTGCCGCCGTACCGTGGTGGGCCCTGTCTTCATCTCGGAAAGCTGCTGCTCACGCAGAGGGTGACTTTTCCAGCAGGGAGATGTAATGAGTGGAAACAGGTTGTTATGCTGGATGGCAGGGCTGCTATCTGATTAGTGTTTTATTTAGACCACATGTTAGAATAAAATTAAACAAACCCGATGTGTTGGAGGAGCGGGCTGATTAATGCCGAGCGCGGGTTGCCCCGTGGCCGTTCTGGCGCTGGCCGTGTCACTTGTGGCACTTGCCCCGTCCCCTCGGGGTGTTTTGCTCAGCAGCGGCTGCGGTTCGGGGTGGCTTCGTGCAGATCCCCCCAACGGGAGCGGACGCTCGCGCTGCCTTTGTGGCTTTGGGCTCGTGCAGCCAGAACTGTCTGTTCTCGTCATGCTCTTCCCCCTTAACGACTCCTGGAAGGGAGGCACGGGCAGATCCCAGCCAGACCCCGTACCGTAACACAGGGAGTACCGAAGGAAACTCAAAGCAACTGGTTGCCTCCCAGGGAAGGAGACGCAGGAGCCAGAAATGACTGCTCTTCCTCCAGAAGTGTCTGGGCTCCAAACAGCATTGGGGACACAAACCAGAACGTGCTGAACTGTGGCCGGGGCCGCAGCTCCGTCCGTGGAGCGGGGCTGGGGCTGGGTGAGCCCACGTGCCTCCCCAGGCTCCTGTCTGGGCGCTCCCGCGGCAGCAAGGCAGCTGTCGATCCCAGGAGTGACCCTTCGGGATGCGGGAGTCCCTGGATCCTCGTTGCAGGGAGAGCCGATGTGCCAGCCAGAAGATTGGGAGCAGGCAGCAGCTCTTCGACACCCGCATCCCAGATGTGGGATGGGGGAGCCCCCCGGCCCCGCTCCTGCAGCCCCCGGGGAGCGGCGCTGCCGGAGGCTGGCTCCCTCCTGCTGCCGCTGGTCGAGGCGGCCACCTTGGTCCTGGGCTTTGCTGGGTGAAGCTGGGCAGGATTGTACCGGAGGGGCTTGCTCGCTGGTCCGAGCTCGCAGCTGGCAGCGCCAGGGCTGGTCCAAACGCGGGCGTGCTGGCGATGCTCCGCTTCGCTGCGGTGGGACACACGCGGCGTCAGTGTCCTCAAGGAGGGAAAAAGGCTCCTTCATCGCCGCTCCTCAGACGCGGCCGGCGCGCGTGCGCTGCGTTGGGTTTCTCAGCGCCGCTTCTCAAATCTCCACTTGATCTTGCAGCTGTTACAGAGCAGCCATGTCCTGGCCTTGCATCGGAGCTGTGAGTCCCCGGTGACGTCGCCTGCATTTGGGGAGCAGGGAGGGGGGCTGCCTCACGCCGGCCCCTGCCAGAAATCTCTGGGGACTGACCGGAGGGGCGGGGAGCGGCGCGTGGTTTTGCTGCGAGCCCTGTTCCTACCGCGCGTGGGTGCGGGCAGGTAGCCGTGGCTGCGCGTCCATGAAGTCATCGCTGATTGATGGAGGGGGAACAGTCTTTGTCCGACGCGCAGAAAAACCGCGGGGATGTGAAATTCCAGCCTTGTCCCAGGAGCTGGTTACAATATCAAAGTAATTTCCTGTACGCGTTTTGAATTCTAAGTCTTCATGATATTTAAATGCCAAAGAGAGATGGTAAAGGTGAATATGATAGCTTGGCAGGAAAGGGAGGTTGGAAGACACGGGCTTTTGTTGGAAAGGAAGGAAGTGTCTATAGGACACTGTGGAAAAAGCAAACCTTGTGAATGAGCGGCTTGAACCATCTGTCTTGCAGGAGCAGCCGCGGGTTGCGTGGGGGCTAAGCCGCTGCGCTCGCTCCAGGCTTTTTAGCTCCTGGTAAGGAGCGGGAGAGCCTGGAGTTGCGGGCTGGGAGCCGAAACCTCGGGGAGGTTCGAGCGGAGCAGGAATCCCGCAGCCGGCGCGGGGGCTTTGTCGGGAGCGGTCCCTCCTGAGGAGCCACCCGCGAGCACCCGGCTGGTGGGGGACGTTGCCTGGCAGACCTTGTCCACAACCAAGGAGCTGGTGGGGAGTTCCTCGGCCTTCACTGGCCTCTCTTGTCCGTGAGCATCTGCCAGGAGGCTTTTTTGTTGCTGTTTTCTTATGCTGCAAGAAATTAAATCCCACTGCAACTTTCTTGGACTGAATTACAGGTTCACCTGTGTGCAAGCTTTGAGTTTTGAGGCTTATGGAGTTTTCTTGCTCTGCAGAAATGTTAGTGGCCCTCACGATGCTGCAGGAGGGGGTTCTCCATTGCACCAAAGCTGAAGTGCGATTCAGGTTGGCTTTGGGGCGGGGGGGCTCCCTGCCAGTGAGGGCGAGAACCCCAGGAATGGGCTGAGAGGCTGGAGAGATACCGTATAAACACGGCAGGGTTCGGTCAACCTTGTCGTGGGGCGGGGAGGCTGACTCGGTCTTCTGGGGCTGGGCAGAGCGAGAGCTGGTAAATGCCCAGTGCTGTGGCAGTGTGCGGTGATGATTTGTGCCCTAGGGAGAGCGAGAGCACGGGGATGGGCACCTGTAGGCAGAGGTGCTGCTGAGCACCGGTGCCGGAGCCTGTGGAGAGCTCTGCTGTGTCGGACCCAGTCTGCAGGGCCGTGCTCGGCCCCGGCCGAGGCTGGCGGTGGATGCTCGGCTGCTGGGGAGCTGAGCTGCCCGCTACCGGGCTGGCAGAGCTGGCAGGTGTCTGGGTCTCCTGCTCCAAATGGGCAGGAGCTCGTGAAGCGGACGCTGTACCTCCCCGCTGAACCGACTGCTGTAATGAAAAAGGAGCCTGGGTTTTATTCCAGGCTGCTGGAAGGGATATTCGAGGTCAGAGACTTGCTCTGTGGAAGGGCCTCTCTAAATGGAGACTCTTGCACGTCACTTAGTAATTTCGGCTACGGCTCTCGGGAAGGAACCGCTGCAGCCGGCTCGGGGAGCTGCGCGCGCTGCAGCAGCTTGGGCGGTCTCCAGCTGAAAACTAGCTGAAAAACTCCAAAGGGCTGTGTGGCCGCACTTGAAAACGGTAAAACTAGGACTGTTACGTGTACCGGCAGATTGGCGTGGACAGACGGTGGAAGAATACTTCTGCCTAAGGCTTTCTTTAATTAGTAATTAATTCCGTGTTGTCCTGTAGTCTTCACGGTGCAGGGATGCTTGAAGCACGCTGAAAGACTCTCCGCCGGTCTGGGCTTTTCACAAGAGCTGAGCAAGCTGGCTCAGCAAGCGCTCGTCGTCCTGCTTTTCCGTTTGCCGTCACTAACGGAGCCAGCTCGATGGCTCCTCGGTGGGCTCCTCTGGGAGGGTTTTGCAGGACAGACTTGAGGCTTCTGCACCGTCTGCCCCACGGGTCCGGAGCTGCGCTGCCTGACCGGCCGCTGCGTGCCCCGTGCGTGAGCGCGGCGCGGGACCCGCCAGCGTCTGCTCAGGCTCCCGGGGGACGCAGCGGAGACCTCTTGCTTTCTCTAGACGTGGCTGCGCCAAGCAGAAAAGCAAACCTGCGTTCTTCTGCGTGCCGCCTTTCCTGCTCCTTGTGCTTTTGCCGTGGGCAGGTGCTCGGCTTTGGCCCTTAAGGATGCTCCGCTTGTGTGAGTTCCTCCGGACACTCCTCCCTGGGGGAACCCAGCCCCGGCTCCCGATAAAGTGTGCGGGCAAGGGCAGCACACGCTGCCGAAAGC
This sequence comes from Calonectris borealis, assembly GCF_964195595.1. Lineage (NCBI taxonomy): Eukaryota > Metazoa > Chordata > Aves > Procellariiformes > Procellariidae > Calonectris > Calonectris borealis. Next base: position 703,826 of record NC_134313.1, read on the forward strand.
CTCGGGGCTGGCCCGGCAGGGAGTGTTTTCTGTGCGTGTGGTGGGTCAGTGTTTATTTCCCATTGTTAGTCTCAACTTGGGACGTGCGAGAGGCGTGATCGGGGATCTCCTTCGTTAAGACAAGCCGGGCTCTCTGGGGCTCCTGCAGCTGCTGGGGGACGTGGCTGGGAGGACCCTGCAGCCTCCTGGGGCTCGGCGGGGGTGAGGGTCCCTCCAAGCGCCTGTCCCTTGTCACCACAGCGTGGCCCATCCCTACGAGAAGCCAGAATAGCAGGAACCCAGCTCATAAGCTGAGAAAGCCTCGTGTTGAGACACTCTTACTAAATTATGTTTTCTTTGTGTGTGTGGTAACTACATTCCTCTTGCTTGTATTGAAGGCTAAGATTTATCCATTGCTAATATTTGTTTTGTTTTGACAGGATAATGTATGTTTCCCATATGTTGCTCTGTGCTTGCAGCAAAATAATCCCTACCTATAAAATATTAATGCAAAAAAACCCTCCTTAAAGTAGTTCTGGACTTCTTTACTTTTCAGTCTATTGTCTTGGATCACTTTAACGGCAAACGTCATGGTGTAAATGGAAGTAGCAGTGAGTTATGGGCTCGTCTCACTCCAGCTAAAGCCCTCGCATAACTCATCCCGTCCTCAAGCACCCGAACACCTCCCGCGTGTCCCAGCACTCCCCGGGCAAGAAGGTCCCTCCTCTGCCGTCCTGCGACCTGCCGGACGGGCAGGGCTGCAGGCAGGGCAGGCAGCCTGCCCTAACCGAACCGCCGTGCTTCTCTCCCCAGCTGTGCCGTGGAAACGCTGAAGGTCATGCTGGCCCGGGGGGGCAGCGAGGAGGTCGCCAGGGCCGTGGGCAGCGCCGGCGGCTGGGAGCTGATGGCGACTCCGGAGAGGCACCACGATGGGATCACCGTGCTCGCCGGGTAAGACGCTTGCGCCGCGCACTGGTTCTCCGGTATCTCCTCTAGCTTCGGTGCAAGAGCTGCGCTGCGGCCGTTGGGAGCGGGACGGCACCCCGCAGCCAGCGGGGAGGGGGTGCGCCGTGTCCCGGGGGAGCTGCGATGCATCAAAGCCCGTGGAGGGTCCCACTGGCTTCCCGCAGCATCACCGAGGGACTGGCGGTGGGGCTCTGCCTTGCTGCCCGCCACGGGGTGGCCAGCTCTGTCCCCAGCTCGCTGGAAGCAGCCCGGGTGGGGGATGAGCGGTGTTCCTGGGAGCGCGGTGGGGCTGGATGCAGCTGGCGGCTGCGGCGTGCCCCGCTGCGGCGTGCCCCGCTGCGGCGTGCCCGGTGTGCCCGGCGTGCCCCTCGCTGGGCTGTGCGGCAGCTCTTCAGGCACGTCAGCCAAACCCTTGCTGCTATCACCTGCTTCGCTGCGCTCCTGTCAGGGCTCAGGCTCGCTGTTCCCGTCTGACCAAGGTAGGACGGACACCAAAAAGTCTTGGATGGAAATTTTTTTTCCTTTCGCTGCTGCTGAAATCTCCCTGCGGTTCATCGGGTATTGTGGCAGCATCCAACCTCTGTAGATGGCTGGCTGGCAGCTGCCTGTCCTTCCCGCGGCGGCTGCGCAACCTCGTGCCAAAGGCAGCGAGTTTGGCGTGAGGCTGCGAGGCCGAGGGACGGCCGCAGCCCACGGTCCGGTTCGGTGGAGCCTGGTTCAGCCGGGGACTTCGCTGTCCCTCCACCCAGTGCCGTTAATAGCTCTTGGACGGCTGCGGAGGAGACAAGCGGTTTGGGATTTTCCAGTATTTGCAAAAATGCTTTATTGAACCTCCCAAACACTTGAGAGTGTCTCATCCAAAACAAAAACCGTCCCTCCTGGCCAAGGTCTGCCGGAGCAGGCTCCTGCCAGGGTGCCCGGCGTGCACCAGGCGTGGGCTCGGTCCTGCCCTGCGCTTCGTGGCAGGAGAGGACGATGTCAGGCCAGGGCCACCGGCTTTTCCGTCCTGGACATCAAATTGCTGGTTCTGCGCAGCAGCAGGACGCAGAAGCGTGAAAGACGGGTAGCGCAGGCAGCTCCCGTGCGCTGCCCACTCGGCTGCCCGTGGCCCCGCTGCTGCTCACGGTGCCCGAAGCACCCTGGGCTGTGGCTGCCCGTCCTGTGGCACAGGAGGAGGTGGCGCTCAGCAGGGGCACGTTGTGGCAGCCCCACGGCACAGGGCTCGGTGCCAGCACCTCACTGCGCTTGGTGGCTCGCAGAGCCCTGGGCGGAGGGGCTCGCCAGCTTCCTTGAAGCCCCCCCGGGGTCCAGGGGCCACCTGTAGCCCCCGGTGTGGGCAGCCGGCACGGGTGACGCGTGCCGCTTCTGTTCGCAGCGCGATGGCGCGACACGCCGGCCCCCGGCTGCCCCTGATCGTGAAGAATCTCATCCCGACGCTGAGCAGCGTCTTCGAGAGCCAGAGGATCACCACCACCGCCTTCTTCGCCGAGGTGAGCAGGGGGTGTCGCGGGGAGGCACAGCGGCGCGGCTGAGCTCCTGGCCGGCCGGCCGCCTTTCCCTGCCCGGCTGGAGAGCGGCCGGGATGAGGGTTAGGCTGCGGCAGGGCTCTGCCTGCAGCAGGCTCTGCCGGTCCTCCTCGGCTTCCCGACCCTCTGGTAGAGGGGATGGCAGAGAAGCGCTTGCAGGAGTCCAACTCTGAACACATCACCGCCATGAGCCAGCAAACCGTAACTCCGTCCTTACGTACCACCCTAAGGAATGAAGTGACTCAAGTCCTTTCCCCTCGCCGCAGCGCAGCCAGCAGACTGTAACACTATCTCTCCGTACATACCACCTTAAAGCCCTGGGCCACTCGAGGAGTTTTCGTTACATAAAGGAGCACCTTATGCCAACAATGCAGAACTATATCCCCCCTTATAAACCACCTTTTAAATTCTCAGCTGCTTAAGCAGCCTGGGATTAAGGCACTGTTTTTATTTTCTGTTTGGCTGGGGGAGCTGCCGGCCCGGCTCTTGGAGCCTGTCCCAGAATCTGCTTTAGTTTTGGAGTGTGGTTGGCTCTCTGCATCCTTAAAGGGTTTAAAATAGCAGCTTTGCCTCACCGTGGAGCTGGAGGGGAAGGAAGCAAATGCCTGTGTCTCCCTCTCTCAAAACTGATGAGGTGAGAGCTCAGTCCCTTTTCTCTCGGCCGTGCCAGTGACGGAGATGACAGAGGGGAAGCGAGGAGGGGAACGGCCACTGGAGCAGCAGGAAGACGGGCAGCACGGGGCCGGGGTGCGGCAGCCGCTGCTCCCCCGGCCTCCGCGGAGACCCCCGGGCAGCAGCAGAGGTGCAGCCGCTGCCCCAGGATGGCTGTCGCTGCCTCGTCCCCGCAGGGCGGGGGGCTCCGTGCCAGCCCCTGGGACCCGGGGGCAGCTCTGGGGTGCCATCGGGGCCTGCACGTGGCTACCGGCAGCCCTCGCTGCCCACGGGCATCCGGCCCAAGCTCTCGGTTGCCTGTATGTGGATCAGGCTCCGGGGTGCTGGGTCTCGTGTCGCAGGGTCCCTCTCGGCCCCGGGGTCCCTCTCAGCCCCAGGGCTCCTGCCCTCGCTGCAGGGGTGGCAGGTGACAGCGGGTGCACGTGGGGAGCCCCCCGCCGTGGCTGGAGCCTGGACCCGGCCCCTGCCCTGGGTCTGGGCAGCAGCAGAGAGCAGGGCTCTGCCCGAGAGGAGCTAAAGCCCCGGGCAGCCGCGCCGGTGGTCGTTAACCCAGAAGTGCCCCGTCGGCGCTGGGCTGCTGCCGACCCCGCTGCTGCCGGCGGTTAAACCTCCTTTCCATAAAGCGGAGCCTGATCCATGCAGGATGAGCCGGGCCCCAGCGGGGAGGGCCAGCAGCGCTCCTTGGAGCACGGCCCGCTTCCGTACGTGGCTCTCCCCACGACCCGGGGGCTCGGTTAGGAAGGTCAGCGGGAGAGCAGCCCTGCTGTCTCCCTCCAGCCATGTCTCCTGCATCAGTCTCCTTGAGTCTCTGCCTGGCCGGCTCCTCCCAGCGCCGCTCAGAGCGCTCCGGGAACGAGGAGCCGCTCGCCAAAAGCTCCGGTTCTGCTGCTGCTCAGCCGCTGGGGATGCTCCCGGGGGCTTCGGGGAACACGGTGGCTGCTCTGGGATCCGCAGCCCAGGGGATGCGCTTTGGGCCTCCATCCCTGTAAATGCCCCGACTTCTTCACAGCCCACCTCATCTCGCCTGGCTGGGGGTCTCGGGGGCCAGGATTTGGCTTTTGTGTGGGTTTCGTGGGTTTCTCCCGGCTGTCGGTGCTCGCCCGGGCTTCCCGCTTCTTCCCAACTTGGGGTCCTCAGTTTTCTCAATTTACATCTTACAAATTCTTGCAGGTTCCCCACATCCAAGTGCCTGCCTTGGGGTGCCGGGGCTGAGGGCTCCCCTAGCCCTGCCTCTGGATGGCGTGGATATGGGGTGAGGGGCAGATCCCTACGGGGGGGGCAGATCCAGTCTGCTGGGGCTCTTCGCTGGCGTAAAGGAATAAGAGCATCCGAAACACAGCCATCATCTCCCTCGTGGCTCGCGGGGCCCCTGTCCTGTCGATGCTGAGGCTCTCTTCTGCTTTAGCTCCTGAATAGTAACGTGGTGAATGACCTGCTCCTGCTGGAGACCATGATGGACAACGTGACGGGGCGGCAGAAGGACGCCTGCATCTTGGTGCGGATGCTGGCTCTGCGGGGGCTGGGCAACATCGCCTGCGGCTCGCCGGAAAAGGTGAGTGCGAACTCCGCGCTGCTCGGCCCGAGAGTCCTGGCCAGGGCTGGGTGGGAGGAGGGAGCACGTAGCCACCGGGAGATGCGGCTCGTCCAAGACCAGGCGGGTCTCCGGACGGGACAGTCGGCCACCTCCTCGCCCTGGTGACGGCACCTCCAAAACGGAGGTGGCAGCTGTCCTGCGCGTCGCCGCCGCAGGCAGGCACTGCGGGACTGCTCCGGTTCAGAGTTCTGACTGCTTTAGGAGACACTTGTGTAAAAGCCTGGCTTTGGGGGGAAGCCTGGCGTCCCGGGGGGAGGCTGGCTGGCCCGAAGAAGCCGGGTCGCCTGTGGGGCTGCCCACACGGGCAGCAGCATCGCGCCTGTGCAAGACCTGTGAGCCCATCGCTCTTGCCTGCTGCTCTGGTGGTTTTGCCGGCTGACAAATGGATCCTTAAAAGCAAAGTGATCCCCTGATCCCGATGATGGGGTTCAGGTAGGCAGGAGTCGGTATCTCCACTCTCCAAAGCGCTGCGGTCGCAGTGGTTTGTGCCGGAGGCGCGTCCTGGAGTGGCACACGGGGAGGGCAGGCACAGGGCGCTCTGCGCCCGCAGCTCTTCGCCTTGAGGATGCGCAGGGGCGGCTGGTCCCCGCCAGGCTCCAGACGCACCTTGCAGCCGGGAAGCGGCGGCTGAAACCCCCTTTCCTGCCCGGGAGAGGAGCTGATGCCGCAAACCCCGCAGGCGCGGGAGCATCGGGCTGCCTGGGGCTGCCGGCCTGACCCCGCAGCTCTCCTCACCTGACAGCTGATCGGCGGCAGCGTGGGGGCTTGGCAGGCGCCCCGCTCCTCTGCTTGCCCACGCCAAACCCCGGGAAGAGGTCACGGACGGGCCAGCCCCGAGACAGACAATACGCTACCGTGATCTGCTGCTAAAATATAAGTAGCTACTAAAAATACCGTTGTGCTGGCATCGCCCGGTCAGAGCCGCTGCTCTCACAGCATCCGGCGCTCTGGGCTGCGCGAGCCGCAGCGCTGCCTCGGGTAAGCAAGAAACCAGCAGTGCTGACAGCACAGCCCGGCGAGGATGAGGAGGGTGGCGACGAGCCCGTGCAATTAGGGCGATGGCAGAGACGAGCTGTTGCCGGCTCCTCCGCTCGCCCCAGCGGGGGCACAGTGAGTGCAGCCGGGTTTCCAGCCCATCAGGAGAGCTGCCTCCCCGACCGTGCTGCGGGTGCTCCTGTCCCTGATCTGCTGGGGCAACCCGGAGCGATGCCAGCCCGGCGAGGCTGGGCGGGCGCTGGGCTCCAGGGCGCCTGTCGTCCCGGGTGGCTCAGGGACAGCCGTCCCTCTGTCCGTCCCTGCCGCTTCCCAGCCGGGCTCTCTGAGACACGCTGGGTAGCACGGCGTAGTTTGCAGAGTCGAGCGCTCAGAATTAAGTGACGGCAGACTTAACGTGGCTTATGCAAACTCACTTTCCCCCTTTGCTGTGTGTACACCAGCTCTAATTACACAGAGAAATCCTGCATTGATGGTTCCAGCGGGAGGGAACCGGTGGCTGCGGTAAGCAGTTACCGCGGGCAATGACTGGCCTGTGCCGAAGACACTTTGCCCGCGGCAGTCGTAATTTAAGTCTCCTTCCAGCTCCTTCTGGCTGGAAGCGCGGCGTGGGGCAGGAGCCTGCTGCAGGGCACCCAGGGGACGCGCCCCTGCCAGGCTGGCCCCGCGGGGACCGCTTTTCTCGCCGCTTCCCTTGCAGGTGAGGAAGCACGGGGCCAAGCTCCTGGCGTCCATGGTCAACGGCATGGATGACAAAGATGACCCCCACAACCTGGTTGCGCTCGAGGCCATGTCCAGTCTCTCCAAGCTCCTGGATCACGTGGAGGAGAGGGATATCCAGTCCATGCTCCTCCACATCGCCATCAGGATCCGGCCCTTCTTTGACAGTGTAAGGCAGCGCCCTGGCTGCACCAGGGAGGCCGAGCTCGTCTGCCGAGCCAGAGCCTGCTTAACGCAGGGGGGTGCGAGGGAGGAGCAGGAGTCTGCTTGGGTGCTGCATCCCGGGGTGCAGGCAGCGCTGCGGAGCTGGGAAGGAGGTTGGGGTGCCGTGTCCCCGGCTGGGAGCTCAGCACAGGCTGCGTAAGGACACGGCGCCGTTGGGAAGCGGCGGTGCCTGTTGTGTTGTCTGCTTGGACCTCGGCTCCCCCCGGGTAGCAGGAGGCTCTGGACGCGGGGTTGAGCCAGAGCTGGGTTACGGGGGTGCCCCGGGGTAGGAGCAAGGGCAGGGTGAGGCCGGGGGGAGCAGGGAAGTCCTCTGTGGGTGTCTGTCCCCGGGGGTTTTGCTGCCTTTAGCAGTCTCTGTTCATCCTCAAAACCCCTCAGCATCACCGCGGGGAAGCTTGGCGCTTTGGTGCGTCTCCTGCTCAGCTTGCAGCCCGGCCCTGGGCTTGAGCCTTCTCCTCTGCTCCTCCGCTGAGCTGCTCCTGTCCCGCCGGGAGCATCCCCCCTTGGCCAGGCCCTTGCTGCGCCCCACGCTCCGGCTTTGTGGGTGTCATCTTCTCCGCTGCTCCCTCTGGCCTGAGCGGAACTGCAGCCAGGCGTTCCCCAGCTCCCTCCCCAGCTGTGCGGCTGCGCTGCCCCTTCGGAGGGCTGGAGGGTGCAGCGTGGAGACCCCCGTCCTCAGACCCCAGCACCTCCCGGGTGCTCCCTGCCGGCTGGTGGGGGGCTCTGGACCAGCAGGAGCGAACGGGGATGATGGTGGCTGAGATTTGGGATGAAGAGGCGGGGGGCCGTGTTTTTGTGGAGTCATTAGATGGGAGGGAGTGAATTTACACCCCCAACAGAGCCTGTCCTCAGCCCATGGGTGGTTTTGTTATTTCCTGGTGAAGAATCACCTAAAATGGTTTTCAAAAACCAAAAAAAAAGCTGAAGTCCTGCAGCTGAGGACCGGGGCGTCCTGGGAAGGAGTTGCCGAGGGTTCAGGACAGAAGGCAGGGTTTCTCTTGCTGCTCCGATGCCCTCTAGCCTGAGAAGCGAGGCGGTGGGTGGTGGGAGCAGCACTGCCAGGCGCGTCCCCCGAGGCGGGAGATGCCCAGCGCGGGTCGGTCCCCGCTGAGCCCTGCTCGTCCCCTCTGCCTGCAGGAGCAGTCCGACCTCCGCCAGTCGTCCATCCTGCTCTTCGGCAACCTGACCAAGTTCAGCGAATGCAACTGCGAAGTCTTCTTCGAGCAGATCCTGAACGGGCTGGTGACGCTGCTGCTGCACCTCCAGGACCCAAAGCCGGAGGTTGTCAAAGTGAGTGCCCTGCTGCCCTGGCCGGCAAGAACGGGGGTCCTCCGCCTCGGCGTGGGGATCCTGCCAGGTGCCGAGCTCTCGAGTGCCCGCTGCAGCCTCCCTTCTCTGTGCTGCAGGCCTGCAAGTTTGCTCTGCGCATGTGTGGCCCCAACATGGGCTGCGAGGGGCTCTGCGACATGTTCCTCAACCACCTGCGGGAGGACAGGAGCCTGCACTATGGGGAGTTCATGAACAACGTCTGCAAACACCTGGTGAGCGGCTGCCAGAGCCCGTGGCACCGGTGCCAGCGCTGCCCGCGGGGCTCGGCGCAGCCCCGCGGGGCTCGTGCGGGGGCTGCTGGTCCATAAGGTCCTCTGGGTCCTGCCCCTGTGTCCGCACGGGGCAAGTCCCCCCCAGCCCAGGTGTGTTCCTGGCCTGACCTCGGCCTCCCTGGAGCTCCGGGCTTCCAGGAGATGGTGCCAGCGCTGCAGGCAGCCGGTCTCGTGTCCCGCGTGACTTCCTCGGCGGCTGTTTCTCTCCTAGATGCAGAGCTACCCAGAGATGCTGAACCGCCTGATCTTAACCAACCTGTTCTACTTCAAGAGCAACTGGGTGGACATCCGAGCCGCCGCACCCATGTTCATCGGTAAGGCTGCTGGCGTCCTGCTCCCAAACCGCGCCTCAGGCCTCGCGTTGCTGCCCTCTCCGCGGAAGGGGTGTGTGCCCGTCCCTGTTGTCCTGGGAATGCTTTCGGTCCCTGCTCTGCCGGGAGGGCACTGCTGGAAACGGCCAGGTCATGTGGTGCCTCCATGTCCTGCCGAGCGCTGACCTGCGCCTTGCTGTGCCCAGGCCTGGGGACGGGCACACGTGCGATGTCCCCAGGCGGTGCCAGCACCCCAGGAACTTTTCTCCAGCCTCCTGCCGCTAGTGCTGGCTCGGTGCACGGTGTCTGCTGTGACCAGCTGAGGTAGAAAGCAGGTGGCCAGGTCATGCCACGGTGTGGGTGACCACCGTGGGCAATGCCCGTACAGGCCTGGTTTGCAGCAGCAGTGGGCTGCTGTGGGCTGCACAGACGATGCCCGTCAGGGGCCTGGACCAGCTCGGTCCATCACTTTGAAGGTCTCCAGGCTCGGGGTGCAGCATGCGGGTGCGGTTACGGTGAGGCGAGCAGCACAGCCAGAAGAGCTGCCTCAGCCCCGCGCCCCCAGCTCAGAGCGTTCCTGCAGTCCCTCCTTTCTGAGGAGGGTGGGTAGCGCCCAGCCTTGCTTCTACCCCTCGGAGATTGCGCGGGGGGGGAGGTTTTGCCGCTCTCGGTGCAGACCTGAGCTGCGCTGTGCTGGGATGTGCCCAGCGGTGCTTTAGGACGAGTTACCAGAGCTGCAGGAGGCAGAAACGCTGGCAGTCGACTCCTTAGGGTGCACACGAGTCGGAGTTGTGTGTACAACGCCGGCGGTGGTCCTCATCTGAGCGCGTGTGGTGGGGCTTCCACTGAGACTGCGCACAGCGCGCCGACGCAGGGACGAGTGGCCCAGTGCCCAGCGGCGCGCTGCCGTTACCCGTCTTCTCAGGCGTGGGGCTCCTCAGGGGCATCCAGACCAAGCCCTGACTGAAATTCTTCCTCAGGCTTCCTCGTGCTGCACGTGGACGAAGACCACTGCCAGCAAGTGGACCTGGACCAACTCATTTCGGGTGAGTAGGTGCTGCCGCCACGGCTTTCGCCGCTGGGGAGCGGGGCCTCGCCTCTGCCCTCTGGAGCAGGAGCTCAGCCCCGCGAGATGGGGCTCCCCAACCCCTGGCGCTGCTGTGCCTGAGGCTCCTGCTCGGCGCTCGGGGCCGGCGCGTGGGCAGCCTCCCGCGGGCCCCCGGGGACCGGCAGCTTTAGGCCATCGCAGAGGGACGAGGCTGCAATGGGATCCCGCTCCCTCCCGGATGCGCCCGTGCGGTGAGATCCGGCGCTGCCCCCGGGCAGCACCTGGCTGCGTCCCTGGGTGAGCTGGGGGACACGGGGAATGTCCCCGACCTTCTATGACCAGGTGACCCGCCTCGTGGAGGAGGGAAAGGCTGTGGATGTGGTCTACCTGGACTTCAGTAAAGCCTTTGACACTGTCTCCCACAGCATTCTCCTAGAGAAGCTGGCGGCTCACGGCTCAGACAGGTGCACTCTTCGCTGGGTAAAAAACTGGCTGGACGGCCGAGCCCAGAGAGTTGTGGTGAACGGAGTTAAATCCAGTTGGCGGCCGGTCACGAGCGGTGTTCCCCAGGGCTCAGTACTGGGGCCGGTCCTGTTCAATATCTTTATCAACGATCTGGATGAGGGGATCGAGTGCTCCCTCAGTCAGTTTGCAGATGACACCAAGCTGGGCGGGAGTGTTGATCTGCTGGAGGGTGGGAAGGCTCTGCAGAGGGACCTGGACAGGCTGGATCGATGGCCGAGGCCAATGTATGAGGTTCAACAAGGCGAAGTGCTGGGTCCTGCACTTGGGCCACAACAACCCCAGGCAACGCTGCAGGCTTGGGGAAGAGTGGCTGGAAAGCTGCCCAGAGGAAAAGGACCTGGGAGTGCTGGTTGACAGCGGCTGAACATGAGCCGGCCGTGTGCCCAGGTGGCCAAGAAGGCCAACGGCATCCTGGCCTGTATCAGAAGTAGTGTGGCCAGCAGGAGCAGGGAGGTGATCGTGCCCCTGTACTGGGCACTGGTGAGGCCGCACCTCGAATCCTGTGTTCAGTTCTGGGCCCCTCACCACAAGAAGGACATGGAGGTGCTGGAGCGTGTCCAGAGAAGGGCAACGAAGCTGGTGAAGGGCCTGGAGCACAAGTCTGATGGGGAGCGGCTGAGGGAACTGGGGGTGTTCAGCCTGGAGAAGAGGAGGCTGAGGGGAGACCTCATCGCGCTCTACAACTACCTGAAAGGAGGTTGTAGCGAGGTGGGGGTTGGTCTCTTCTGCCAAGTAACAGCGATAGGATGAGAGGAAACGGCCTCAAGTCGCACCAGGGGAGGTTTAGATTGAACATTAGGAGAAATTTCTTCACTGAAAGAGTGGTCAGGCCTTGGAACAGGCTGCCCAGGGAAGTGGTGGAGTCACCATCCCTGGAGGTATTTAAAAGACGTGTAGATGAGGCGCTTAGGGACATGGTGTAGTGGGCATGGTGGTGTTGGGTTGATGGTTGGACTCGATGATCTTAGAGGTCTTTTCCAACCTGTATGATTCTATGATTCTATGACCTCATGGTCGGCCCATGAAGCCAGACCCATGGCCGAGATAGCCCAGCACCTGCGGGCAGCAGACTCGGGGGGCCTGGGAAGCCAAGGTGCTGCAAGGGGCCGAGCGGTGGGCGTGGGGATACTGAGATGGCATTTGGTTTGCACCCTGCGGGCATCCCGGGGCCGAGGTTGCAGCTCACCCGGGAGCGGGGCGCTGCTGGTGGGTGCCGAGCGAACCCCAAGCCCCGCATCCGAGCACGGCCCCACCGGGCTGCACCGCCAGCTCTGGTCCTCGGCCGGCGGCTCGCGGGGCATTTGCAGTGGCTTAGCGTCAGCAGGAGGGGACTCGCAGCGTTTGTTTGTAACGTGTTAACCGTTAAAAGGCAGAGTTAAAGCTCGTTATGAAGGGCTAATAAAAAGTCGACTTGAAGCTGGTGGCATTTTGGAGCAGAGTTAAGTAATTTTCCTGGATTTCAGGGATTTTTTCCCTGTCACTAGTGACCTCATAGTATATAGTAATGCATGGAAACTTTTGGATTGTTCCAAGGGAGCTTAAAAAACACTAAAAAAGGAAAAACTATCTTTCCGTTGGCTCCCTGAGCCCTTCCAGAAGAAAGAGGCCTGTCTGTTTGAAACAAGTGAAAGATAATCTGCCCGCGTGTGAGTAATCGCTGGAGCGAGCAGGCCTGGATTGGGTTGCGTGAGCTTCCCGTGTTGAGTGGCTCGGCCGCGCGGGGTTGGGGGGGCTTCGGCGTTGCAGCCCGCCCCGGGGCACCCCCACGGCCGGGCCCAGCGAGGCGCGAGGATGCCGCGAGCGGGAAGCAAGCGGGCGCATAAATCAGGGGAGCCTGGCTCGCCGCGGGAGCGGGGGGATCGGGAGGGAGGCGAGGGCTCTCCTGCGCCGGGTAAACAAGCTACTGGAAAAATATTATTATACTTTTACTGCTAGGAAAAACTACCTGGATTGTTTTCTTACTACCGGGAGCTGTTCCAGGCATTAGGAAATCGCGCTGATAGGGGAGGCTTGGCCCAGCGAGTGTCTGCACGGCCCCGCGGGCCCCCGGGGGCTCAGCTCCCGGCTCCGCTCTCCTCCCTGGCCCCTGACCCCCTCCCCAGGGCAGTGCAGGAGGAGCTCCCCCAGTTTGAGCCCCGCGCCCCAGGGAGCCCTCCCAGTCCCACCACCCCAGGGCACAGGGCAGGCAGGGCCAGCAGCCCCCACAGCACCATCCTGCTGCCACAGCATCGGTCCCCTGGGCTGCAGAGCTGAGGGGCTGCTGGGGGGCTGAACAGGACTTAGGGTGCCTGTTCTCCCCTGGGGTGTGTGGCGGGGCTGGAGCAGGGAGGGGGCCAGCAGAGGGGCCCAGCATCCCTGCGACTGGAGTGGAGTTTTTCCTTCCTTGTGTGATGGAGCGAAGCCAGGACGCGGCTGGGGCCAGGCGTGGATGGCCCTGGCCCCGTGGCCCCTGGCATGTCTGTGCTCTGTTCCTTCCAGCTCTGAACCTGCTCCTGAAGGACCCCGTCCCCGCTGTCCGTGTGAAGGTGGCAGAGACGCTGGGCCGCCTCGTCAGGATCCTGTGAGCCCCGGTGCACTCCAGCTCCACCGCAGCAATAGTTGGGTCGGCTCCTCGCCACGAGCCCCACAGCCTGGGGCGCCCACGGGCACTGCCACGTCTTCCTGCATCGAGCACCCGCCTGGGGCCCAGCTCGCCCGCCTCCGCGGCAGCCCCATCGTCTTCCTCCGCTCTCGCCAGCCGGCGGGAGCCCACCCAGCCCAGCGCCTCCACCACCCTCCTCCAGGACTGGCTCGGCCTGGCCGCGGTACTGCGGTGGCTGGAGGGCACGGTGGGCACACAGCTCCTCTCCACGGGCTGCTCTGCGGGGTCCTGGTTGACATGGGATGAGGGTCCTGGCCAGGGGACCTTGGGGGCAGCACGCGGAGGGAAGAAGGGGCCGCAGCGGGCCTGGAGCCGCGGGCAGGCGGCGTCCCTGGGCTCCCTGCGCGGCTCCCACTCAGCCAGGAGCGGGACGGAGCCTGAGCCCCCCCAGCTGCCTCCAGCCCCTCGTCCCACCCTGCTGCTCCCCGATGCTGAACACGGGGCCCTGCCCCCCTGGGGCCCTACTCAATGAATGTGAGCGTCTTCTCGACACACGTGTACATAAACGTATTTTTAAATAAAGCTCTTTGCTCCTCAAGCGTTGTGGTGGGATGAAGGGGAGGGGTGGCCCCCGTCACTCTGTGAGCGGGGGCGTGGGGGGGGTTTGGGGGGCCTGTGGGGAGCAAGCGGCACAGGGGAAACTGCCGCCTGCGCAGGGCTCCCCTTTGGCGGAAGATGCTGGGTCTCTTCTCCCCCCTTGCCAAAGGGGAGGCCCAGCGCTGGCCCTGGCTCTACTCATGGGGTCCCCCCCGAGCTGGTCCCGCCCCGGCTTCCCCTGCTCCTTGTCACGAGCTCCCGTCCCTACACTGGAGCTCCCTGCTCTGGTCACCTCCAGGTTCTTTTTCTCCTTCGGGTTCTCATCCTGTTTCCAGTTCCTCCTGCTCCCTGGGCTCCTTTGCTGGGATGTATGTGATATAGGGGGCAGGGGGCTGGGCAGGTGCCTCCGTGGGCACTTCGTCTGCAACCAGAAGCAGCCGAGGGAGGTGTGGGGTGGCGGTGGTCCCATAGCATGAACTGGCACCATCCTCCTAGCAGTGCTCCTCCTCAGCACTCAGTGACACCTGTGCCCTGCATCGAGCAGGGCTTGCAGTGTTGGTGGTAGTCCTGGTGTCAGTAGGGCTCAGAGTGAACAAGCCAGGGCAGAGAAGAGCTGCTGTGAGAGAGGCAGGAGTGGTTTGTGCCCAGTGCTGCAGGGAGGGTGGAGAGGCCACACGGGGCTTGGTGGCAGGAGGTGTCCTGTGAGCTCCTGGCCCTGGCCCAGGACAGCGGTGCCCGTGGGCTCTAGCGCTGCCTCGGCTGCTGCCTCTGCACGGGCCGGGTGGCTGCCGGGGCCTTCCCGTTGCTGTGGGACCATCCCTCAGCCCTACCTGCTCGCGGGGCCAGAACAGCTCTGAAAGCTCTCACAACTTCTCCAGCTCTTCAGCTCTGCCGTGGCGGGGGATTCCTGGGATGAGTGGGCAGGGAGTTGGGCTGCACCCGGGCTGGGGCTGTGCCAGGCCCTCCCACCCCCCCTGCCAGCCTCGGGGGCAACCGGGGGAACACCCTCCCTCCCCTCCAGCCACCTTCCACTTGGGAAGTGGAAGCCCTAGGTGGGCTCTTTGCCCTGGGTTTGGAGCCAGCCCTGGCCCATGGCCCCACCCTGGGACGAGCCCAGGCGATGTGGGACCCCGCAGTGGGGGTCCCGCAGGGTGCTGCGTGCCGGGGGCCGTGCTGGCTCCCGGCAGCCCCCAGCCACGTGGGTGTGTGGACCAGAGATCCCGGCTGGATCCCCCCAGGCCCGGCTGGATCCCCCCAGGCCCGCAGTGGGGAGGGCCGGTTCCCGTGGCCACCCTGGCCTGTGGCCAGCGCTGAGCTCATGCGCGGGATGAGCTCACGGTGGCTGTCGGACCGCAGGGTGCCGAGGGTAGCACGTGGGGATCCCCTGCTGGGACCACGGGCAGGGGGCAGCCGGGGCTCTGCCCCCGACCTGGGGTGACCCCAGGGACCATGTGGGGGTGATGCTGGGGTTAGAGGGGTGCTGGGGGTGGGGACCTAAAGCCTTTTGGGCACGGCTGGGGCTGGCTGCTCGCTGTTTCCTTGCACCAGGTGCACATGGGGCCCACTGTGGGGCAGGGGGGTCGGGGATCCTCTTGGCGGGTGCAGGTCCCGTGCCAGCCCTGCTGCATGTCCCCAGCCCGGGTACAGGGCTGCTGCAGCCCAGGAGCCACCATCCCCCCGGGGCTGGCGCATGGCGGGGGCAGCCTGGAGCCCCGGGCTGGGCCAGGTACTGCGGGATGTGCCCACTGCGGGGGGCACCACTGCAGGTCTCAGGTGATGCCCCCCTGCAGCCCCCCATGGCAGTGGGGGGTGTGAGTAGGCTGGAACTGGGGGGGCAAGCGGAGACCCTGGGGAGGGCTGGGATCAACTTCACCCCATCTTCTGCCCGCCCTTCCACCCTTCCACCCGTCCGTTCCACCACCTGGCCCTCCCTTTCTGTCCCACCCCCCTTCCCTCCACCTGGGGTACGTGGGGAGGGAGGGATGGCGACGTCCAGCCCGGCTGCCGCTCTCCAGCACGCAGCCAGCGTGGCGGGGTGGCTTCCCCACAGGGACGGGGCTCAGCCGGGGCTGGGACAGGACGGGTCCTGCCTGCTCAGTACCACCGTGCGGGAGCAGCTCTCCTGGCCGGGGCCGCGGCAGCGATAGCGAACACCGCAAGAGCTCCGGGGAAGGGCAGCCGTGCCGGCCAGGGGGCACCGCGCTGGGCGAGGCAGCAGCACCAAGCGGGTTTTGGCAGGCGCATCCACGCGTCCCCAACGGCCTCGGTCCAGCCTGGGCTGAGCTTGCAATGCAGGACAAAGGGGCGCAGGATTGTATCCAAAAGAGTTTAATGAGAAAGGCCCCAGGAGTCTGTGTGCAGGAGCGGGAGCGACGTTCCCGGCAGAGCGCGGTGGTCCCGGTGCTGCCCCTCGCCCGCAGGGTGCTGGTGTTGGGTTGGGGGTGCGCAGGCCCTGGGCAGCAGCTACGTGTAGAGCCGGACAGTGCCGTCGGCGCCGGAGGAGAAGACCCAGGGCTGGGTGGGATGGAAGAGCACGTCGAGGACGCCCAGGTCCAACGTCAGCACGTGGCCCTTCAGCACCTTCACGGGCACCAGCAGCGGGTTCTGCAGCAGGTCGCTGTGGTGGAGGAGACAGGTCAATGCAGGGCTTTGGCTCCCTCCCTCCGACCTCCCTGCGGTACCCCCAAAGTCACCCCACAAGCGCTGCCTCCCTGCCCGAGGCGCAGGCAGCACCGCACCCTCCCTGCCCCGCAGCTCCTCCAGGGCTCTGCCGTGCCGCAGTTGCCGGAGGAGAGGGGAGCCGGCACCCAACCCCCGTGGCTCCCCCCCCACGTACTTGTAGACCATGCCGTGGCAAACGATGACAGTCCCGTCGTCCGAGCCCGAGGCGAAGAGCGGGTAGTGCTTGTGGAAGGCCACGCTCCGCAGCGCTTTCTTGTGGTGCCTGCAAAGACGGCGGGTGCGACGTCAGGGCACGGGGTGAACGCTCTGCCCCGTCCCGACCCTCGGCCGGGGCACCTGGGTCTGCGCTCGGCCAGGCTTTATGGACCCCAAGCTCTGCTGTGATAACCGTATGTATGGGAGGTGAGAGGGCAACTGGGACAGACTGGGACCAGCTGTGGGCAACTCAAACCAGCCCAGCACCTACTGCTGTAGACGCCTTGACCTGCCCTGGGCCCCAGGAGAGCTGTGGTCACCATCCCCCACCCCGGCACACGAGAGCCGTGAGACACCAACAGGTTGTGGGCAGGGATGGCTGCTCCTGGCACAGCCCCGATGGGCTCCATCCTGCTGCCAGGTCCCAGGACAGGGAACAGCCCCGGGAAGAGGCCCCATGGGGTTTGGGGGGGCTGCGGGCAGGTTAATGGGGAGCAGGCAGAGGCCGGCCGTGGCGCCGGGGCTCACCGCAGCAGCTGGTAGGGTCTGGTGGAGAGGTCCAGGTCGAACCAGGCCAGCTTGCTGTCGTAGCTGCCGCAGATGATGTTGTCGCCTGTGAGAGGGAACGGGGTATTACTGGGGTTGCCAGCGAACCCCCCCAGTGTCCTGCCAGCACCCAGAGCCCTGCCTGCACCCCAGGCAGCCTGCCTGAGCAGGACACTCTGTACCGGCTTACGAGACCTGGCAGCTCCTCAGGGCACACAGGCCACGTACCTCCAGGGTGGATGGCCATGCTGGACACCCATTTGCAGTTCGTCATCAGCTTCTTGGTGAGCTCCTGCTTGAGGAGGTTGTAGACGCGGACGTAGCGCTGGGTGGCCACGAAGAAGTAGGGCCGGATGGGGTGGAAGAGCACGCACTGCACCAGCCCCTTGCTCTTGCGGAAGGGGTTCTGGCTCCAGCGCTTGCTGGTCTGGTGAATCAGCACTTGCATGTTGCTGTTGTCGGAGACGACGCTGGCGAAGTAGTCGCCCTTGCCGTGCCAGGTCACTTGCTTCACGGCCTGCGGAGAGCGGGGAGGGGGACAGCCACGGGTCAGAGCCATCAGCGGGACGGCCCCACGCCTCCCCAGGGAGCAGCCCCCGGCCAGCCTGGCTCCCGCGGGGGCCCCCCGTCCCTACCTTGCTGTGCTGGACGAGCACCCGGACGCCTTTGCTGTGCTCCTCCACGGTGGCCATCACCCACTGCACGGGCTGGACCCGCTCCTCCTCCGGCTCCACGTAGGACTCGAGCAGCTGGTCGGTGGCCCCGTAGAGCAGCTTGTCCCCGAGGCAGGGGTTCACCAGCAGCACCGACTGCTCCCTGCCGTGGGGGACGAGTGCATGGGTCAGGGCACCGCCGAGGAGAGGAGACCCCTCTGCAAGCCCTGTGCTGCCACGGGACGGCCCCAGCACAGGGCCAGGGCCACGGGGAGGGACGCGTGGGCCTGGGTGAGCGGTCAGGCCCTTCCGTAGGCCAGCAAAGAGAGAAGAGGGAGAATACAGGGCAGCTCTTTCATAGCCTGAATGCCCCAGGGAGGATGCTGGGGACTGACTGGTTCCTCCACAGCAGAATGACGGCCACCAAACGAAGCGGGAGGCAGGGTCACAGCGAGCAAAGGTGGCTTTGCACAATGCAGCAGGGCCATCCTCGCTGCTGGGGATGCCACAGGTTTACAGGTGGTCCTGGGAGGCTGGACAGGCTTTGGGAGAGGACGTCCAGCAACCGCTCCAGCGCAGGGAGCTCCTGGCTGGAGGATCGCGAAGGCCACGCTGGGACACTCACACGCAGATGGCCACCAGGCAGACGGTGGGGTTGGGGTTCCAGGCTACGCTCTTCACCACGCCACCCACGGGCAGGGTCTTCATGCAGCGAGCCGTGCACACCTCCCAGAACCGCACTGTGCAGTCATCGGAGCCTGCGGGACAGGACGGGGTGGGCCAGGGCCAGGGCCAGGCACGGCTCCCCCCAGGGACGCTGCGCCAGGGGCTGCCATGGCTCGGCTCAGCAGCACGGGGCTCCAGGGCACATCCCCAGGCCAGAGGGGAGAGCAGCCCCGTGCCCCGCAGCACTGGTCCTGCTCGCAGCCTTTGGGGAGGAACACGGGGAGCAGCAAGAGGACGCAGCAATGCCCCCGCGCCCGCGACTCCCCAGCAGCTTCTCCGCAGGACAGCGGCTCCAGCACCATGAAGGCGAGACGTGACCAGGGGCTGCTGCCGAGAGAACAGGCCCCCACCCCGCTCCCTCCAGCTCCGTGTCTCTGCCCGTGGTCCCCCCTCCTGACGCGCACGGCTCCCGGCACAGCTGCCGTGCTGGCAGCAAGCCTGGCTCAGCTCGGCACGGCATGGCGCGGCCCTGTCTAGCTGCGAGACGCAGGCAGGCAGCTCCCCGGGCAGGCAGCTCCCCGGGCAGGCACGGCGGGAGCAGGTAGCCGGCGGCGTGCGCGTGTCCCCGCAGGTTGGGTTATTTTTAACGCCTGATCTCAGCCACTTTCCCAGCCCAGGGCCAGGAATTCCACGTTGTGCAACCAACCGACACCGCGGCCACCGGGAGCTGGCAGCCTGGAAACTCCAGCGCTATAAAAAGCACATGTGCCTTTGTGGGCTGTTAAACTGCCATCTGCTCTCCATCTCCAGCCTCCGGCCGGCCGCGCAAAGCTCCGCGTTTACTCCTCCAGCCTCACTTTCTCCACTGCTGAGCGGGAGGGACGCAGGCTCCTGGGTGGGGTCCCGAGAGCGGCTGGAAAAACCCACGGAGCCTTCTGGAGGCAACGCGCCTTCCCGCAGGCTGGGGGACACACGCTGCCTGCTTGGGCAGCCGCAGGACTCCCAGGGATGCTCCCAGCCTCCTGCCGCGGCTTCCCCCACAGCTGCGCACCCGTGGAGGGGGCGGGCAGGCTCCCTGGCGCCCGACGGCTCGTGGGAACGCCAGCTCTCAGACGTGCACAGGGTGGCAGCCTGGCTGCCCCGAGCCCCGCACTGGCATGGGGTGACACTGGGACCAGCTCCAGCGCTGGGGCCAGGCCAGCAGAGCCCGGCGTATCGGGATGCCCCGCTCTGGGGAAGCGAATCCTCACCTGACACCAGCCACTGCCCGCTGGGAGAGATGCTGAGGCAACGCACCAGGCTGGTGTGCCCACGGTAGACCTGGGGAAGGAGACGGGAGGCGGGTGAGGGCCCCACACAGCCCAGCGGCTCCTCTGTGGGGACCTCTCCCCGCTGCCCCGGGTTCCTCACGGAGGGAGAGGAGGCCTGGGGTCATTTGTGTCTAGAGGAAGGCAGAGGTCTGCATGCGCCGACCGCCCTGCGTGCCCAGACCTGGGGCCCCTCCTCTTTTCCTGGGGCAGGTCCCCTGCGCTGCCCATCTGCACCGGCGCCGATCCCAGCCCTGCCTCACCACTGCAGGCAGGACCCCGCTGCCGCCTGGCTCTGCCCAGCACGGGCTGCAGGGCAGGTCCTCTCCCTCCGGGGCAAGCAGGCAGCAGCTCTGCCCAGAAGAGCCATTACGGGCACAAGGGCATGCCACGTCTGACCAGGGCTGGCTTGGGCACATCCCGCTGCCACCGGCGTGCTCACCAGCCCCCCGGCTCCGCACATCCACTCACCAGGGCCTGGGTGGTCGGGAAGGGCTGCAGGTCCCGCGGTTTCGGCAGCTTGGGGATCAGGTCCTCCGGGTCCACGTTGACCTGCGAGAGGCAGGCGGTGAGACACACCCAGGCTGCACCCGGGCCCCCCGGCGCTCCCCCGGCACCGGCGCTGGTGCCCTCGTGCAGGGGCTGTACAGCCCCGCAGCCCCAGGGCAGGCTCCGGCTGCAGAGCCCAGGCTCAGGGCTCTGAGCCAGAGCGGGTCACAGGACAGCGCTTTTGCAAGCACGGGCACGGCCCTGTCCCAGCTCAGGAGCTCTGCAGCGAGCTGGGACTGGCGTTGCAGGTAGGTGAGGGGCAAGAGGGCGTTAGGAGCAGCAGTTTGTGCCCCAGAGCATCGTGGTCCCCTGACCAGCTGGGTGGCATCGGGGCATACACAGGCTCGAGCAGAGGCCACTCTGAAACGTCCCCAGGCCACCCGGGGTAGGAAAAGCCCTCACCCGCATTTTCCTCTGGCGCGGGCAGAGGTAGAGGTCCAGGCAGCGCTCGAAGCGCTCGTGGATGAAGCGGGAGTAGGCAGGCACTGCCCGCAGGCACCGGTACTGCTGGGGCACGAAGTTCAGCTTCCGCTCGGCCGGCTCCTGCTGCTCCCAGGCCAGCTTCTGCAGGGCGGAGGGGACCCGGGTGAGCAGGGCTGGCAGGACCCCCGGATGGCGAGGTGCCGCTGCCCCAGCCCCGACGCATCCCCCCGAGCCCAGCAAGAACCATCCTCGAGCTGCTTTCTCGCCGGCCAGCACCGTGCTGCTCCGCGAGACACCGCGCTTACCCCCTCTGCCCCAACGCTCCCCGGCTGCCTCCAGCCGAGCCCTCCTCAGCCTGCCAGGGTTTTGCTGCCCGTTTTCGCCCGCGGGCTGAACGGGCCTCTGGGCGCAGCGTGCCAGGATGAACCCCACAGCAGGACACCCTGCAGTAGTTTAGCTTGGAGGCTGTACCTTGCCGTCGCAGGGACACCCTGCTCCCTGGGAGGTGGCCCCACTTCTGTTTTTATTCAGGGGGTTGAGGAACCTTTGCTTTCCTTTTCCTTGCAAGGTCTTGACTCATCTCGACACGACGTGGTCTCTAGGGTGCCCCTCCAAGGTGCAGCACTTCCCCCGCTGCCCTCCCCAGCACAGCCTCCCTCGGGTCCCGGCACCTACTGAGCCCCCCGTGTGCCCAGTGCTTTCCCCTGTGGCTCCTGGCCGCTCACGGCCCCCCCTTACCTCCTCCTCGCTGAGCAGGTACTCGGGTGGGGGGTTGTAGGACTCCTCGTGCCCAGGCAGCTTCATCTTGGGGGCTGGGACGTGCATCTTGTGGCGGCCCAGGATGGAGTTGGGATCCTCATGGGCCCAGAGGTCGTAGTACGTAGGTGTGTCGTCCTTGGGCTTCCGGGGCTTGATCCAGCCCATCTTGATGGCGTGGACTAACTTGGAGACCTGTGGGGCAGGGAGAGGTCAACCCCAGGAGCCACAGGACTCTGCGGGCTTGGGGAGGAGGAGGTGCGGGATGTGAGGATGGAAACGAGAGCCGCCGAGCACAGCTCTGCAGCCCTGGGAGCCCGGGGGGGCTGCGCAGGACGGGAGGACTTGGCACGGGGACACAAACTGCTGCAGCAGGAACAGTCGTGGGGGTGGGTGGGCCATGGCAGGGACAGGAGGGACTGCCGGAGAGGAGAACAGCCGCAGTCAGCAGCCTTCAGCACTGCTGTTTGCACGGGGGCTCCAGTCACAAGCAGAGCTTGGCTTTGTGCTTCCAGCTCACCCAAGGTGCTGTCAGACCGCTCACCTTCTCCTTCTCGATGAGGGAGGGGATGAAGCTCCGCTTGTCCGCTGGGCGATTCGTCACCGGGTGGATCATGACCTCGTGGGTGAAGAAGTCAACGGCCGGCTGGGGAGACACAGACCCGTGTGGCAGCGGCGGCCGCGCTGCCCCTGCCCATCCTGGGGCAACCCAGCGCTCGGAGCAAGCGCAGCGGGTGTGCCATGACCCTACCTCGTAGGGGTTGAAGTGGACATCCCCAAACTGCCCTTTCTGGAGCCGATGCACCAGGTCCACCTGCTCGTCTGTCAGCTTTATGTCTGCACCCGTCATCTTGTCCTGGACCGTTCGCCTGCAGGGAACCAAGTGGGGCAGGGTTAGGGCTGGACTGCAGCCTCCGTCCCTGACGGTGGTACAAGCCCCGCTACCTTGAAGTGAAGCCCCGGGCTCCCGAAGCCGCACGCCAGAGTCACACGGGGAGACCTCCACAGCCCTGCGCTCCGGGGAGTCGGGGTGTTTCAAGCCCCGGTGTGCGCGTGTGCGGACGCACACACTCCGCGCGGCGAGCACGTCGCACCGTGCACCGACGCGGCCTTCCCCGATGTGCTCACCAGTAGTCGGGGTTCTCCATCTTCTCCAGGAACATGTCCAGCTCGTCCTTGTTCCGGATGGGCTTGTAGATCCTCTTGCCCTCCAGGTTGTAGCCGATGTGCGGGAAGTCCTGGTACCACTCCATGGGGATGTTGCCCACTGTGTTGCGAATGTCCTGGAGGGGAGCGGAGGGAAGTGGTGTGAGGGGAGGGCAGGGGACGCCGTTGCAAGCAGATGCACCCCTGGGTGCCAGGAAAGCCGTGTGATGTCTGCCCCCCTGCCCAGGGAGGGCTGAACCGCGCTGCCCCCCCCTTCCCCATCTGCAGGCACTGAAGAGCAGTAACGGCACCCGGGAGGGGCTCTGCCTGCGCCTCGCAGCCAGGACGGCCCGAGCCCTCCCAGCAGGAGCCAAGCAAACCCCGGCTGCGAGCTGCCGATGCCCGCTGCCGCACTGCGCTGCCCCAGCACCCACACGCTGCAGGCGGCTGGGGCGGCACGAGGCTGGAGCGGGGTGCACGGGGACGGGGGAGGCTGGGAGGGCAATGACTGAACCCCAAAGCTGCAGTGGGGTGCGGAGGTCTGGCCTGCGAGCACGCCTCCAACCCCAGCACCCTGCACGACTGAGCTGCGCTTCGTTAGGGGGGTGCAGCCCCTTCCTCCAGGCAGAGGACGCAAGCGTCAAGGTAAGCAGCGCCTGGGCTCATTTACCGCAGCAGGAAGGGTTTAAAAACCTTTTCATGGCTCGATGAGTGGGACCGCCGGAGCGCGGCGTTGGCTGCAGCCAGGCTTCAGCTGCCTGCTGGGGCGCGCGGGCAGGGGCCTGCGGGCGGTCAGCAGCGCCGCGGCTGAGCACATTCCTGCGTCCGTCCCGCAGACAGGAGCGCGCCTCACATTTTCCGATCGCCAGCTGCCAGGCCTGCTCCCCCCGCACACGCACGCACGCGCAGGCACACGCGCACCTGGCCGGCCGCTGCCTTTCTTGGCTGCCCGTACCGGCAGCAGGCAGCTGCCCCCAGCGCACCGGTGGCTTCTTCCCTCCCCTTGGCTCCGTGGCCACCGGGGTCTGCACGTGGCCACGGGTCCCACAGCCCCGGGGCAGGAGCAGCCCCTGGCATCACGGCGCGCTGGTGGAGCGGGCCAGCCGCCACCACGGGCACGTGTCAGAGATGCTGCTGGGCTCCACATCTCCTGTCCCCGACACCGGTGGGGAGTGTGGGGGACGGCTGCCCCAGTCCCCACGAGCAGCTCGCATGGGGACACGCTGCGGAGATGAGCTGTCCCTGACCTGCTGTGGTCCTTGGACCGACGGAGGCTGCAGGAGACGGGGACAGAGGAAACATCGGAGCTGCTCTGCTTCCCTTCGTGAGGCTGGGGGCAGGAACCAGCCCGAGGGGGCTCGCACTCCCACCAGCTCCGGCTCCCCAGCGGGACCTGCTGCCCCAGCGCAGGGCTCGGAGGGCTCGGAGAGGAGCGGCAGAGACAAAGAGGCCCCAGAGAGCTCATCTGGGCACCGGGGCCTGATGCCAAGCCCACAGGCGGAGAGGGGGCAGACGGGGAGGTTTCGCTCTGCACTCCCCTGGACAGGAGCG
This sequence comes from Calonectris borealis, assembly GCF_964195595.1. Lineage (NCBI taxonomy): Eukaryota > Metazoa > Chordata > Aves > Procellariiformes > Procellariidae > Calonectris > Calonectris borealis. The sequence goes on from NC_134313.1 coordinate 727,638, forward strand.
AGGGGACGTTCGGCAAAGGGAAAGGGGGGAGATTCAAAATCGCTCTCACTCAACCCGCAGCCCGGCAGCAGCGCTCGCGGCCACGGCAGTCCCGGCGGCGACTGGGCGCTTCTGTGGGCAACGCAGACCTCCAGACTCATCACCATTGACAGCAAACCCACGGCGTGCCTTGGGGACGGAGCCCCTGCAGCTACACGAGGGCAGGGTGCGACCCGATGGGTGTCGGGCAGGTGGTCCTGCCTGGCCCCCAGCGCCAGCCCCTGCTCCTCGCCCGCCCCGGCCGCATCCTGCCCCTCGGGGCTGGCCGGGTCGGGCAGGAGCGGGGAGCGAGAGCCCTCCAGCCTCTCCCAGCTGCCCTCGCGTTGCAGAATGCAGAGATCCCGTCCCCAATTACAGCCACAGAGGGACGAAGGTGTGAAGGCGACCTGTGCCCCGTACACCCCGCAGTCAGGGGTCACCCTCGCCCCGCGGCACCATCTGGTCCCCATAAACACTTGCAAACGACACGGAGCCTCCCACGGAAAGGCGCCTGGAGCCCATGGAAGGCAGAGCCGGCAGGAGCCCCCGGGGCCATGCCGGACCCATCCATCACTCTCTGAGCAGAGTCAGCGCAGGATGTGCGCAACCTCCCTGGGGGATCTGGGCAGGAATTTTCCCCTCGGCATCAGCAAGGGCCGGCCCGGTCCCGGGAAGCCGCTGCTGCACTTGGCTGGAGGCTGCGTGCTGCTGGGGTACAGCCGAGAGCCCGGGGGCTTCCTGGACCACCTGGGACTGACCTGGCAGAGCCCCTGCATCTGCAGGCTGAGCTCCCCGGGGTCGCTGCCCTCTGCAGCTGCCCAGCTGAGCCCGTGCAGACAGACAGACAGCGGGATGCCGAGGCTCTGGAAGCCTCATCCTGCGGCTGGCAGCGGGAAAGCCGTTATCCAGAAGGCCTCCGGGAGCCCGGCCCAGGCTGCTCTGCACCCACCCGTCCCTGGGACGCCCCAGCACGGCCCCAGGAGACGCCAGTGAGGTGCCCGACACCCACAGCTCTCCTGGCCGCAGGCAGCCACACCACCTGTGCGGTGGTGCCAGCTCTTGGCCAGGCAGGAGCTTGCAGCCGTGTCTGCCGGGGCTGGAGCTGGGATTTCTGCAAAGAGCAACGGGGCAGCAGCCGCCAGCTCCCCGAGGGGCTGCCAGGCAGAGGCAGGAGCCCCCACAGGCACAGGGACGGCTCCATCCGACTGCCCACTCACAGCAGCGCCTTGGACCTGCACAGGACGAGGGAACGGCGACGGGGTCAGTGACAACGGCCACTTGGTGCGGGCTCCTGTTCGCAGCACCGAGTGTGACACCGACGCTCCCGGGCGGCACGAGGCACGCTCGCCAGGCAGAGGTGTACGGCTGTCCGTCCAGCCGCACCCCGCTGTGTTTCTAGCAGAAGTACTTGCTCCTGGAGCAGCGTGCTCATGTGCTCACACCGCTGCACCGCTCGCTCGGTTGCAGGGGTCCCTACCGGCAGCGACGAGGCCGGGGACGCAAGGCCCCGGCAGAGCAGGAGTTCAGCAGCCACACGCGGCACCGAGCCTCTGGGGAGAAGCAGGGGAGGGGACGCAGCAGTCCTGCCCGTGCGGCCTGCAGGCAGCGATGCTGGAGCCGCTCTGCTTCACCTCCGGGGATGCAGACAGGCTGGGCAGGGACAGGCTGGGCAGAGAGCGAGAGGGCACGAGAGGGTCGGCAGCACGGATGCCCAGGTGATGACACAGGTACGGGGATACAAACTGTTTCTCTGGACTCTGTGGCCGGGGGATCACAGCAGCTTTGCCCTCCCTGCCCTTTTACCCTGTGGGATGCTCTCGTCACCCTGATGAACACACGTTACAGCTCCACTCACGAAAGTCTTGAGCGGGGCCGGCTCTCCAGCCGTGGCAGAGCAGGGCTAGCTGCAGCCTTCAGCTGCAGAGACACAGTCAGCGCAGAGACAAGCAAGTATTTTTAACACCCCGGGCTGCTGCGCAGGGAGCGCTGCCTTGCCTGGAGCCTGGAAGCCCAGACTGGGCGTCTCTTCCCGAAGGCCGGCTCAGCTCCGCCAGGAGCTGCGGACTTGACGCAGGAATCCCTGGGCGAAGCTCTTGCCAGGAGCACAGACAGGATCCCAGCAGGCCTGGAACATTTTCCCCTCAGACGCCAGCCCCAGGGTCCCGTGCTGGCCGTGCGGGAGCACACCCCGGCTGCACGCTGCGAGGGTGCTCGGGACCTCCTGCCCCAGCCCGGACCTCGAAGGGGGAGATGCCCCATGCGGCAGCGGCCAGGCAGCACCTGCCGGCATGGCCCGGCAGGGATGGGCTCAGTGCCGGCAGGATGCCCCGTGCACTCGTCCCATCCCCGCTGCTTACGTGCCCGGCACAGACACCCCAGTGACTGCTGGGGAGGACACGAAGAGGCCCCGACCGGGCGTCCCTAGCTCTGGTTGTTCTGGGGCAGGGAGGAAACCCCAGAGCCATCGGGTAGGTCAGGACCAGGGTCTCAGCCCCGACAAAATGCTGTACACGCCGGCTGCGGCTCCCCCACGGGGCTAATCCCCAGCGGTGGGATCCACGGCCTCCCCCAGCCCAACCCCCAGCGGTGGGATCCATGGCCTCCCCCAGCCCAACCCCCAGCGGTGGGATCCATGGCCTCCCCCAGCCCAACCCCCAGCGGTGGGATCCACGGCCTCCCCCAGCCCAATCCCCAGCAGTGGGATCCACGTCCCCCCAGCCCAACCCCCAGCGGTGGGATCCACGTCCCCCCAGCCCAATCCCCAGTGGTGGGATCCACGTCCCCCCAGCCCAACCCCCAGCGGTGGGATCCACGTCCCCCCAGCCCAATCCCCAGCGGTGGGATCCACGGCCTCCCCCAGCCCAACCCCCAGCGGTGGGATCCACGTCCCCCCAGCCCAACCCCCAGCGGTGGGATCCACGGCCTCCCCCAGCCCAACCCCCAGCTGTGGGATCCACGGCCTCCCCCAGCCCAACCCCCAGCGGTGGGATCCACGGCCTCCCCCAGCCCAACCCCCAGCTGTGGGATCCACGGCCTCCCCCAGCCCAACCCCCAGCGGTGGGATCCACGGCCTCCCCCAGCCCAACCCCCAGCTGTGGGATCCACGGCCTCCCCCAGCCCAACCCCCAGCGGTGGGATCCACGGCCTCCCCCAGCCCAACCCCCAGCGGTGGGATCCACGTCCCCCCAGCCCAACCCCCAGCGGTGGGATCCACGTCCCCCCAGCCCAACCCCCGGCGGTGGGATCCACGGCCTCCCCCAGCCCAACCCCCGGCGGTGGGATCCACGGCCTCCCCCAGCCCAACCCCCAGCGGTGGGATCCACGTCCCCCCAGCCCCACAGTGCAGTGGAAGGAGCAAATTCCTCCCAGACGGAGTTTCTTAACGGTGCTGAAGCAGCCCAGTAGCAACAACCCCGTCCCTCCCCTCCGCTCGCCTCCCACCCACCCACTCGGGCGGCGCGGCTGCCTCCCGTGTCGTTAACACATCGCCTCCGGCGAGCCGCGTCCTCCAAGCGAGCGCGGGGGAGTCTGGAGCCCCGAAGCGAGGGACTGCCGTCACTCAGCCTCACGTCTGGAAGTTGTTCTTGGATGGGCCCTGGGCATTCCTAGACGCACATTCCTGGCAGCTGGAGGGCCTCGTAGGAAAGATTCTTCTCTTGAAAATATCCGGTCCACGTGGAGCAGAAAGGGGACGGGGCAAGCTCAGCCCTCCCACCCCCCACCCTGGAGACCACGGCAGCGTGCCCGGGCACTGGCGGGGCGCAGGGGATCCCGGGACCACGGCAGGAGGACGTCTCATGTGCTCCCCGAGGCGACCGCAGCCCAGACTCCAGCAGTGCTGGAGAGGGCTCTGCACCCCCAGTGGCACTTCCCGTAGGAGGGGGGTCCTCGAGGGGTCCCGGCATGGGCATCGGGCACCCTCTGTGGGGCGGGAAGCTCTACAGAGCCCGGGGTCAAGGTGTCTAAGCCACCCCAAGCACCCCACGCTCTGCAGGGCTGTCAGCTGGGGAGGGCAGGTCCCAAAGACGGGGAGAGGCAGATTTAAAAGGGACCAGGAAAGCCCAACTGCACCTCGGCCCAGCACCTCGGGCCAGGGAGCAGGGCGAGGCAGGCAGCCGCTGCGGGCAGCAGGCAGCCGCTGCAGGCAGCACCTCCTCTGCAGCGCAGCAGTGGCGTCACTGCAGGCAGCCAGGCCAAGCTTCCAGGTAATAAAGCCGTGGCAGGGGATGGATCGCAGCAGGGAATTTCAGGCTTCTCGGCCATGGCTCCGCAGCTGTGGCCTCCCCAGGAGAAGGCGCCCACACCAGGCTCTGCTGACCTGCCAGGCCTGGGAAGACGATGCCCAAATCGGGACATCATGGAAGCTCTCCGGGAAGCCAGGAGAGCCGCAGAGCCAGGGGTCGGGACGCTGCGATCTCCAGCGCCAAATGCCTCTGCTTATTTAAGACCGAGCCCGTGCCAGGCCTGGTGCTCCGGCCCGACCCAGGGCTGAGCGTCACCTGCACGCAGGACTGCTCTCCATCCCGGTCCGGAACCGGAGGAGCTGGGCCGCAGGGAGACGGACGTGCGTCTCCCCAGGAAGGACAGCACAGGGAAAGAGCCCGGGGATTGCACTTGGATAGAAGGTGCTAGAGAAAAGCAAGATCATTAGCGGAGCTAAACGAAAGCAGATGCCTACAGGAGCCTGGGTTTCCAAAGCACACATGGTGAGCGCCCAGCGCTGTGGAAGGAGATGACAGTGGCTTGGATTTCAGAAGCTGCTGAGACTGCTGATGAACTGTGGTAGCACACTGCAAAGGTGAAAAACACTGGCTCGGAGTGACAACACCCCGCGCAGAGCTCCTGCAGGGGAGCGCGCTCGGGGGGATGCACTGCTCACCGCCGAAACGGAGGGGAAACCCGAGACTCCACAGCAAATGGCAGCTCCCATTTCTGGCCACGTTAAAACGCCGCTTATCAACACACCACAAAGTGCACTCGAGGGCCGTGACGCGGCTGTACCAGCGGAGCAGCAAGGTCTCGCCCGGCTGCCCCCGGGGCTGCGTGCAGGCAGGGCTGGAGCTGCCGCTCTTGGGGCTTGCCAGTGCCCCCCTCACCAAAAGCAGCCGGTGCCCTCCCGCTGGCAAGGGGAGCGCAGTCCATGGGGCTCAGCCTGGCCGACCCTGCTGCAGCTCCCCAGGCTGGGGTTTGCAGTCGCCCTGCGAGGGGACGACGCTGCCCTGAGGGACCCCCGAGCAGGGCCAAGCGGCAGGAGCTCTGCCGGGTGGGAGATGTGCCTGGGCTGGGGCAAGAGCAGGCTTTCTCCAGGCGCCGATGCGCAAAGGCAGAGCGCGCAGCCGAAGGGGGCAAGCTCCCGCTGCCACAACTCACATTTTCCGAGGTACGGGGCTGGGGCAAGGCAGCCCAGAGCTGAGGCAACTCCCTGCCGGCTCCGGCACGACCTGCTCCGGTGCTTGGAGGCCCACAGGTTCCCTGGAGCCATCCTGGGTGCGGGGTCCCGGCTCCACACCTCGGGGACAGCTCTGTGGCCCAGGATGCTGTGGGGACTCCCACGTGCCTGGCCCCAGAGGAAGAGGCTGATGGCCTTCACCAGGGCCGAACCCCTCTGCGGCCCCCTGCCTCTGGGCCAGCAAGCTCCGGAGCAGCCTTGCAGCACCTCCGTGGCTGCGGGCCCAGGATCTACGCCATGAAATCAAGCGGCCCTGGGGCTGCTCTGAGCCTGCCTGCCTGGGGCTGCCACCGAGCCAAGAGCCTTGCAGAGCAAAGCCGGGGCTGGGTCGCCGGGCTCTCCGCACGAGCCCCTAAGCTCACCTGCAGAGCACAGAAAGGCCTCGGTTTCCTTTGGTCCCGGGTCTGGGCACAGCCAGCCAGGACTGCCCTGCCGAAGCGGCAGCTGCTGGGGACCCACGGGGACCCTTGCTGGCCCCCCCAAGCCCTCTGTCCCCAGAGGAGCCTGCTCGAGCTGCGGGCGTGGGCACGATGGGCCGGCGCGGGAAGGGGAGCAGGGGGTAGTTTGGGGCAGGATGCAAAGTCGACCCTGCCAGCAGGTGCTGGTTTCTGCGGGCTCAGCAGAGCCGGCGCGGTTACGGGGACACGTAACGGGGAAGGAGCGGGCTCCGCACCCGCACACACCTATCAGACTGAGAGGGACACAAATGCCGTTCTTGATATCTGGGGAGGAAGTTAAAGCAAATTAAAGCAGCAGGCGTGCACCAGGCAGGAGCTTCAGCGGAGGTGTGCTGGCGGGCAGCTCCGCAAGGGTTAATTCCTCCTCTCTACCCCATTAGCAGCAGCAGCAGCAGCAGCAGCAGCAGCAGCAGGATGGATTTGGTCATGCTGCGGGAAGGGGAGGGAGCACTCTCAGGGGTTCTCTTTGCAGGGACTAATCCTGAACAGGAGCCCGTCTCCCCAGCCCCGGCCTGGGGGTGACGCAGCCCTGTCCCCAGCCCTGTCCCCGGCGCAGGCTGCCCCTGAACCCCGCAGGCACGGGACCGGGGGAGCCTCCCTCCCGCCCCAGCACGTAGGGTCCTCTGGGGACCTCTGGGAGCCCCCATGGACCCCACTGCCAGTGCCCACCTCCCCGGCAGCGCGGTGCCCACCCAAGCCCGCACAGGTTGTGGGCGAGGATGCTGCTCGAGCCTCCATGTGCCCGCCGCGTGCTGGGCCGGCAGCGGCGGCTGAGGCCCGCAGCTGGCAGGTGAACCGCAGCGAGCGCTCCCGTCCTCTCCAGCTTGGCTGCAGACCCCCGGCCATGGGCAGGACCCCCGGCCGAGCCCTGAAGGGTTAAGTCCCCTGCGGGGATGGAGGGTGAGCTCAGGTAGGCGTGAGCCTGTTCGGCTCCCACTTCCAGAGCCGGAGCAGGGCTGCCTGCCGGAGCCGGAGGAGGGGCCTGGCTGACCACTGCTGCTGCTATAAAACTCCCCGCTCCTGCCACACTCAGCGTCTTAAGATGCACATGTGTGGGGAGAGGAAACAGGCAGCCCTGCCTGTGAGCAGCCCTTAACCCCTTCTGCGCGGAGAGAGCCGGCGGGGAGCTGGGGAGGGGGACCCCCCGCCGCACCACCTCCCAGCCGGAGCCTGCCGGGGAGGGCGACGCGAGCCGGGGCTCCCCGGACCCCAGCGGAGGAAGCAGCATGAGAGCCTGGAGCTGAGGCCGCCTGCAGCAGGAGGTCGGCAGAGCGCGGCGGTCCCCACGCGGCTTCCCCGGTGTCCCCTCGCCGCCCAACATGTCCTTTGCCATGCTGCGCTCGGCCCCCAGCCGGTACCTGTACCCCGAGATCAGCATGCTGTCCGAGGACGAGGAGAACGGCAGCGAGAGCTCCGGCTCCGACGAGAAGCCCTACCACCTGGACGCCGACGGCTACGGCATCAAGGCCAGCAAGCGCAGGAGCGGCAAGAAACCCAACCGGATCAACAGGGAGCCCCGGCAGCGTCACACGGCCAACGCGCGGGAGCGTGACCGCACCAACAGCGTCAACACTGCCTTCACCGCCCTCCGCACGCTCATCCCCACCGAGCCGGCCGACAGAAAGCTCTCCAAGATCGAGACCTTGAGACTGGCCTCCAGCTACATCTCCCACCTGGGGAACGTGCTGCTGGTGGGGGAGGCGTGCGGGGATGGGCAGCCCTGCCACACCACCCCTGCCTTCTACCACCACGGCGGCAGCAGCCCCCCCGCGCGTGACACCGAGAACTCCCAGCCCAAACAGATCTGCACTTTCTGCCTCAGCAACCAGAGGAAGCTGGTAAGTGGCCGCTCGCGCCGCCCCCGCGGGGCTTTCGGCTGGAGGGGGCTGCGCCGGCTGTGGCAGGGGACCCCCGGGTGTCCCCAGCCACGGCCGCGCGAGGAGGGAGTTAGGGAGCGCCGGGGCGCCGGCTACGGCTCCGCTGCCATCGGGCCGGTGCGAGCCGAGGGGGAGGTGGGATGGCTGGGAGAGACGAAGCAGCTCCGGTGGGAGCTGCATCGACCCAGCCAGAGAGCACGCCAGACCCCGTCGGTGAGCCTGAAACTCGGGTGTGGAAAATACGGTGCCTCCCTTTAGCTTGTCTAGATGTGCTGCCCAAAGCCCCCAGCAGCTGCGTCCGAATCTCGCATGCGTTTGCTGAAAGGCAAAGGGACAGGAGAAGGAGAAACCCTCCGAGGGCGAGAAACAGATTTTAGGAGCTAGAAATCAGAGGCACAGGGAAAGTAAGAGTCTGGAAAGAGTCTGCATCTCCCCCCCGGCAGAGTCCAGGCAGCAAATGGAGAGGCGAGAGCGATCTGGGCGCAGGGCTGGCTGCAGCCGGGGCTCCCAGCCCCCCGATGCCGGCGGCTGGCGGCAGGGCCGGCTCCCCGGGCTGGTCCATCTGCCTGGGCGAGGGCTGTGCTGGCTCTGCACACCCAGCCGAGGGCCTGGTGTCCTGGGGAGCCGTGCCGGGACAGGGATGGGGGGAAGCCGAGGCCAACGCTATGGCACGTAGGTGCCCCTCAAGCACCCCGGAGGATCGCGGGGACCAGCAGCTCTGCCCCACGAGCTGTCCCAGCTTGCCAAAGGCACCAGCGGGTCTCTACCACCGAGCAGGAGCCGTTACGTCCCGGCCAGCCAGGTTCACCCAGTGTTCCCTGCTCCCAGCTCTCGACCCCGTGCCTTTAGGGGAGCACTCTCCTCCCGGCGTTCCGGCAGGCAGCACCACCTCGCGCCAGGACCAGCCTTCCGGCAGAGGCTGTCTCCCTGCCCGCCTGGCACCGGCACTGGCCAACGCCTGCCATGCAAGCCCACGGCTCCGGTGGGGTGGGCACCCCTGCCCACGAAGGGTGAGGGGGCAGGTGGAGTAGGACACGACTCCAGCAGCCAGACTAGGAAAATCCAGCCTCAGCAGCAGCTCTGCCGAGGCTCCGGAGGCCGTTTGCGCGACTGCCACCGGCTGGGAGAGGCCGAGAGCGGCTGCCTCGCCGGCACGGCCCTGCCTGTCCCAGCAGACCTTCTCCGGTGGTGTGGGGAAAGCAAACCCACCGCAGGGAGCGGCGATGCGGTGCAGGGCTGCAGCCTTTCTCGGGGCTCTCCTGACGTACGGGGCAGCTCTTGCCACGCACACGCAGCCACGGGGGAGCGGGGGGACAGGGAGGAGGTGGCTGCCAAGAGCTTCAAGCCCTGCTCAAGAAGGCTGTGCCCTGGGTGGCTGGGTTTTAAAAACCTGTTGGTCTCCTGCACGGTGCAGATGGTCTCGGGCAGGGTAGAGGTAAAAGAGAGTGCAAGAGCCGAGGCAGAGGCGTCGGGATGGCAGCCGGGGCCATGCACGCACGCTCCAGCGTTTGAACCCGTTTAACCCCAATGAGTAACACCCTGAAGAGGGAAAAGTCTTTGTTAAGGATTCAAGGCTCATTAAGCATGAAGCAGTGGCGGTAAAACCAGTCACGAGCAAACTCTGACAGCTTGAGCATTTCAGAGCAGGAAAACCCCAGCCCGTGTTAATCCCCCTTGCACGTCCTTTCCAATTCACTAGAGAAGGCGACAGAGCTGGGAGCAGCGGGCAGGAGGGAGGGTCAGGAGTCTTTGCATCTCTGGGATTTACACCGCTAAATCTTAGGTCTTCAAAGACGAATACACGGGGCGCTTTCCGCTTGGGCAGTGGAGACCAAGCGCTTCCCCTGTCCACAGCTTTCATGAGCACCAGTGTCAAACTCTCCCCAGTGGGCGAGGGATGCAGACCACAGGCTGTAAAGTCCCCTCGTGCTCCAGCAAACTGCTCAAGCCAGTGCTATCCCAGTTTAAAAACAGGAACTGCAGGTGGGGAAGCTCCTACAGGGCTGAACTGGAAAACTCCCCCGTCTTCCAGTTACCAGCCTGTTCGGAAGCCTCCTGTAGCAGCTTCAAAGATCAAGTTCTCTGTCTTTTGCTGGTATTGCCGCTTTTGCATCAATTCCGATAAATTCCCATTGCCACTTTTACATCAATTCCAGTAAACTCCCATCACCATTTTTACATAAATTCCGATAAATTCCCATTGCCACTTTTGCATCGATTCCGATAAATTCCCATTGCCACTTGTGCATCAGTTCCCAGCACAGACTCCCGTGCGGGGGCAAACCCCAGGACAGGCACGTCTGTGCCAAGGCGCGTGGAAAGGCTAAGCCGTGCGGGACTCCTGGGCCAAGATGGGCCACCTCCCTTCCTGCAGCTCTTCTGGATAAACCTCCCCAAGATTAGATCCCCAGCGGCTGTCAAAGCGGACAAGATACTTTGGTTTGGTTGAGAAAGAAGCTAGGTTGGGCTCATGCTGCGAGAAGGGGACCAAACAGACCGTGCCTAAGCAGCGCACTTGGGCTGTGCTTGAGATTTTACAGCCAGATAACAACTCCGTAGGTTTTATTGTGTGCTAAAGGAATAAAATAAACCATCTTTTATCGGGAAGGTATTTTGACAAATGGCGAGGAAATGAAAGCAATCTCCTCTGGAGTTGCAAACACGGCGCAGCTGGGATCTCACAGCCTGTGTGACGTTGGGTGGAAGGGACCCTGCCTTGGCTCCGGAGAGCCAGATGGCCATCGTCCCGTGCAGGAGAAGCCAGCTCCACGCCAGACCACTCGCCTTGCTGAGCGCCCAAAGCTGACCCAGCGCCAACGTGCGTGGCAGCTCCAGCCCTTCGCCTCGGCGCTTGCAGGCTTGTGCGCTCAGCCAGCGACAGCGCGCAGCTCCTCGGAGACCCCCTTCCCACCCACACACCCCACGAGGGAAGGAGGCAGAGCCCCTTCTCCTCTCCCAAACGCACACGCACAGCTTTGCTCCATGCCGAGCTTAGAGGAGAGCAGCTCGATCATATTGAGAATATAAATTGTCTTGCGCTGCTGGGTGCTCAGGTCAAAACAGCCCACCCACCCCCATCCGAAAGGTCTGCTTTTCCACCATGTCTTTTTGCTCACGTGTAATGATGTTGTTTCAACCAATGCGACCTTGTAGTACGTGATTCTGTCCGTCTCCGGCTTTCTAGGCTTTGCCAAAGAAAGGGTAACCTCGTGAGGGATCCCCTTCACGGTGCCCCCCCGGCGAGCCCCTGCACCCTCTGCCCCTCTGTCACCAACTCTGCCCGACCTTTTTGCGCCAGACGTGCCGTGCAGCTCCCCCCGAGAGCCGGCCAGCCTGCGGTGGGAGACACCCCGGCCTGCAGGCGCCTGCTGCTCTCTAAAACCTCCTCCTTCCCAAAAGGCCCCAGACGCGCCGAGCCTGCCCAGCTCCCAGCCCTTCCGCAGCCTCCATCCGTGCCGGGCACGCCGTCTCCATCCCGAGCCGTGGGAGGCTGCGCTCAACCCGTGACTCCGAGGGAGAAGCCGATGCCACGGCTCCCCTCGTTAAAAGCCTGACATGCTCTAGAGAGGCAGGAGATGGCACATGAGGCACTGAAGCCCCGCGAGACAGCGTGGGCAGAGGCCAGATGCCACCCCGTCCCCAGGCACCCTGGCCGGGAAGGCAGGAGCACCAGGGAAGTTGCGGGAGCGCACGTGCGGTCGCTGTGAGCGGGACCCGCCGCAGGGAGGGGAGGAACGGGGCGGGAGGCGCGAGCTGCTGTGCAGAGGCTCTTTCCAGTGAGAGGGGTCCCAGGACAGAGCTCGGGTGGGACGTTTGGGGTTGCCGGCTGCTGCGGGCACCCCAAGGGAGAGCCGAGTAGGGCAGCAAACTTTCTGCGAGCCTTCCTAGCCGGGCCTTTGCCTTGTCCCGCTTTTGCTGGCCGAGCAGCACCCCGGCAGGCGAAGGGGCTTGCCCAGATTCACGCTGCATGACTCAGCCTCGCCTCGCACCCAGGCGTCCCGACGCCGCCTTATCCCGGGGACTTTCCCATATCGGGCTGAAACCAACACCATCTCCCTGGAAAGCTCCTTCTTTGAAATGACTCATTGTAGGTGTCTGCCGCCCGCCGGAGAAAGGCTGAGCTCTGCTGCAGGGGCTGCCTAGGCTGGCGGCCGCTCCGGCTGTGCCAGCTCCCCCCGATCTAACCAAGAGGTTGAAAACCTGCCTGGGGACAAGGCCCTGGGCTGTGCCCCAGGCAGGAGGGAGCATCACACTTGCCACAGGCGCTGCAGGACAACGTGTGGGCGGGTGGCAGTGACGGACGGGACGGTCCCCGGCATTGCCAGGGAGCAGGCTCGTGCCATTCCCGTAAGCGAGCGCTGGGAGAGGGGGGCCCAGGGCCATGGTGCCCCGGACACCCCATCCCTGCCAGCCCTTGATGGGACTTGTGCTTCTCCAGGTTTTCCTTTGCGGCTGTTGCCTGCGTCACCGTCCCCGCCAGGACACACAAGCGCTGGTGGGGAAAAAATAGGACGTTCCTCTTCCAGTGACCGTATCGGCTGGGAGAGCTGCTGGGAACAGCCACGGCTCGGGGCAGCTTGCAGACCCGCTTGATTAAATCCCAAAAAGCCCAAATCCAAGCAAGACCTCTTGGTGAAACTGAGGACCCGCACAGCGTCCTCTGTGTGCCGACAGCCCTCACAACGCGCTCGTCCCCACTGCCTGCGGTGCGTAGAGCTGTGAAGGACCACGGGGCGAGCGGGCCTGGGGACATGAGACGTGGGGGCAGAGGGGGGGTCACCCCGAGCAGTCAGTGCTGGGATTGCACGGCAGTTAAAGTGACGAGGGACGAGTGTCCAGCATCGGCCACCCTGTCTTCTGGAGCGGGAGCACGCATTTGCATGGAAAGCAAACTGGGGAGGGGGCACCGAGACCACCGGGGAGCCAAAACGTGTCGCAAAAGCGACCACGGCTGAAACCCCCAGCCCGTTCCAGGCCGTGCGGCGGGAGCAAAGGCTGCCAGCGCCCCGCTCACCGGAGGGCTGACCTGTCCCGTCACCCGTGGGGCAGGAACAGTGCCGACGGGCACCCCGTCCCTTCCCAAGCCGCAGCGGCAGCAGAGCATCCAACACCAGCCGGCAAAGCAGAGCCGTCTGCCTCCCGCCATTGCCCCCGCGGGCACAGCTCGCAGCAGGGGCCTCGGGAGAAGCTGGCGGGACACGGGACACAGCTCGCGGCTCTGTCCCATCCCTGCCCTCCCTGTGGGCAGGGGGCTCCCTGCCTCCACCTCGGGGCGCAGGCAGAGCGGTGCTGAAGCCGCCCCTCAATGCGAGGGCAGGATGGGTGAGGACAGGCTCTTCTGGGAGCCCGGACCCGCACAGACCACACAGCCCTGGGGGAGCCGGATCGCCCCGCGGGGGCTGCAGCCCCTCGCTGGGGGCCCTCTCCTGATCTCGGGGCAGCGCGCCCGCCCCCGCCAGCCCTTTGGAGGCAGCCGGGACCCCCGCAGAGGGCAGGCCGGGGTCACGGCACAGACGTGGCGTTAATCCCCCGGCACCACCAGCCGGGTGACGTGTGAGAAAGGAGCAGCCGAGCCTGGGGCACGGCAAGGCTGTGAAACAACCCCTGCGGCCCCCCGGCCCCCCTGCCCGCCCCGCGGGGCAGGCGCTGCTCAGAGAGCGGAGGGGAGGGTACGGAGGGATACGCGCGGTGCGTGCACGCTGCCCCGTCCCGCGCAGAGGAGCCGGAGGGGTGCAGGCAGGGGATCGGTGACCGCCAGCTTTGTGCAAGGGGCCGGAGCAGCTCCGGGTCGCGCTGCTACCCCTGAGGGCAGAGCAGGCAGGCAGGGAGGGAAGACCCAGGTGCCGCAGGCTGGTCCAGCCTCGCCGTCCCCCAGCCGACGTACGCTTCTGGAGAGGAACAGGCACGGGGCGGACAGGGGCCACAGCGCTCCCCGCCAGAGGGGAGGGAGGAGGGCGATGGCTGTGCAGACCCCCCGCTCCTGCACGGTGCCTGCCCCGGCCGGGGGCACATGGGGCAAGTGTGGCAGCAGCGCTGCAGCAAACTCTTCCAGAGCATCTCCCAAACCAGCTCCGGTCCCAGGGGAAGAGAGGAGTTCTCAGCAGAGATAAATGCAGCAGGGCACAGGGCTGCAGCAGAGCCATGAGAGGACCGGAGGTGTTTCTGTGCAGCTAGGACAGGACCCTCGGGCGGGGGCCTGGGTGGGGGTTAGCCTGGCCTGCAGGGACCTGTGGGGCTTGGCAAAAGGGCTGGGGCTCGTGAGGAGCCCTGCCAGAGCCAGCGGTGTCACCGCGCCGAGCAGGACCGGAGAAGGCGGGCAGCAGCCGAGTTCTGGGAAGGCAGCGCTGGCATGCCGGATCCGGCTGAACCGCCACCGACAGCCCCCGCCGTAGGCACAGCGGGCGAGGGAGGCGGCAGGTCACAGGGGGTTTCATTGAACGGACCTCGTGCGGCCGCGGGCGCCTGGCTCGGACCTGCCGAGCGGCTCCGAGAGCGGGTCGCCGCTGGCTGTTAATGCTCTGTCCCTCGGGAGGCAAAATGCTGGCAAAGGTTTTTAAGGGCAGCCTCGACCGAGCGGGCTTGTGATTCAGCACTAAGGGAGGAACTCGCAGCCCTCGTAAGGGGTAAGAGTGGCTGGGAGGAGGGGGAGAGGAGGAGCGGGATGACGGGTTTGGGCAGAACCAGCTGATCCTGTCACCCGCTGCTTGCCTGCACCCCTGGGTTTTATTGCTGTTGTAGCAAAACTGCTGGCAGCCACCCCTCCTGCAGCGCAGAGTGCCACGCTGGATGCAGCCGCTGGCAAGCGCAGGAAGGGCTGAGCCGAGCCCCGCACCGGGTGTTCTGCGCAGAGCACGGGGAAAGCCGCCCTCGCTCTGCCGTGGCTGGCAGTGCCCTGCCCTGACGGGTCTGCGGAGGCGACCGGAGCTGCACGGCACCCGGAGCCGTCCCGCACTCAGAGCAGCCGCTCCGGGCTCCAGCGCAGGCGCGGGTGAAGCTACCCCGGGGCAGCGCCAGGGCTCAGCCTCCCCGGCCCCATGGCCGAGCCCCCCCGCCCTCGCCCCAGGCACAGCAAGGAGAGCTGCGGAGCTCAGTGTCCTCATCACAACGGCCCTCCCGCCGCGACCCAGAGCAGGGTCACCCTGGCACCAAGCCCACGGGACAGCCAGGGCTTGGCATTAGCCAGCGGGGACCGGAGTCTGGACCCGCCTGCAGGTTTTGTGCGAAAAGACCCATAATTTGGGCACGGGGCGGCACGTCAGCGGGGAGCGCTGGGCTGTAGGGACGGTGCTGGGGAGCAGAGGGCTCCGTGCACACCCCCAAAAGCCTTCTGCAAGCGTGGAGCCATGAGCGGGCGGCAGGCTGCCCAGAGCCACGGGCAGAGCCCAGGAGCTCAGTGCCTCGCCCCAGCGCCGTCCCCCCGCTCCCCCCACGGTATCTACAAGATGGGACGGCTCCGCAGCCCTGTAATTTACTGTTCCTGCTGCACTTAATGGCAGCGGAAAGGCAAGGTGATAGGGGAAAAAATATGAGGCGGGATTTTCCGAATCCCCATTTCCTCTCCAGACAGCACAAGAACTCCTGGGGCCTGAACATCTGGGAAATTTAATTTTACCATTTCTGAGCTGAACTCCCCTTCCCCTCCCCTCCCCACCCCCGGTAACAAAGGAAGAGTCAGAGCAGGGGCCGCACGTGCAGCCGTGGGGGAGGCTGCACCACAGCAAGTCCTGCGGACCAGCCCGGGGACGTGGCCTCGGCCGGGCCACGCTGGCAAGCCACAGGCCAGCAGAGGAGAGGTGGAAACGTCACCTAACACCTGGTCCCTGGGACCTGGGATCAAACCCCAGACGGCCACAAATCCCATCAAACTGGAAATGAAAAGCACCAGCTCTGCCTGCGCACACCTGGCTGGGGCAGCGGTGGTGCTGGTGGTAATGGTGGTGGTGCTGGTGGTGGTGGCAGCGGTGGCGCTGGTGGTGGTGGCAGCGGTGGCAGTGATGGTGGTAGTGGTGGCAGTGATGGTGCTGGTGGTGGTGGCAGTGGTGGCAGTGATGGTGGTAGTGGTGGCAGTGATGGTGCTGGTGGTGGTGGCAGTGGTGGCAGTGATGGTGCTGGTGGTGGTGGCAGTGATGGTGGTAGTGGTGGCAGTGATGGTGGTAGTGGTGGCAGTGATGGTGCTGGTGGTGGTGGCAGTGATGGTGGTAGTGGTGGCAGTGATGGTGGTAGTGGTGGCAGTGATGGTGCTGGTGGTGGTGGCAGTGATGGTGGTAGTGGTGGCAGTGATGGTGGTAGTGGTGGCAGTGATGGTGCTGGTGGTGGTGGCAGTGGTGGCAGTGATGGTGGTAGTGGTGGCAGTGATGGTGCTGGTGGTGGCAGTGGTGGTGGCAGCGGTGGCAGTGATGGTGGTAGTGGTGGCAGTGATGGTGCTGGTGGTGGTGGCAGTGGTGGCAGTGATGGTGGTAGTGGTGGCAGTGATGGTGCTGGTGGTGGTGGCAGTGGTGGCAGTGATGGTGGTAGTGGTGGCAGTGGTGGTGGTAGTGGTGGCAGTGGTGGTGGCAGCGGTGGCAGTGATGGTGGTAGTGGTGGCAGTGGTGGTGGCAGTGGTGGCAGTGGTGGTGGCAGTGGTGGCAGTGATGGTGGCAGTGGTGGCAGTGATGGTGCTGGTGGCGGTGGCAGCGGTGGCAGGGATGGTGGTAGTGGTGGCAGTGATGGTGCTGGTGGTGGTGGCAGCGGTGGCAGGGATGGTGGTAGTGGTGGCAGTGATGGTGCTGGTGGTGGTGGCAGTGGTGGTGCTGGTGGTGGTGGTGCTGGTGAGCTTTTCTGGCGCCCGGGGAGCACAGCCTGACTCGCAGCGTGGCTGTCACCAAGGGGCTGGCCGGGAGGACCCTGCGATGGCACAGGACGGTTTCCTGCAGGCCGCGGATGGCGACCGGTCGGACGGGGCGGATCAGTGTCCTCAAGGCCTCAGCAGGGCGCGCGAAGGGCCTGCCGGCAGGAACTCAGGCTGCAGAAGAGGGACCAGAGAGCCCCGAACCGGGCGCTGGTATCGACAGTTTGGTCAGCGTAGAGGGTTTCTGTCCTACCGCTACCTCAGTCCGGGGGGCGGCTCGGGAGGCCGGCGGCTGGACGAGTGACCGTGGTGGGGGCACGGCGCACGGGGCGGACGTGCCGGGCGTCCCGAGGAGGGCAGAGGGGAGGCAGCAAGGGCAGGGCCAGGGCAGGGCAGGGGAAGGCACCTGCAGGAGCAGGGCTTTGGGGCAGATGCAGCTCCCGCTCCTGCTGACCCCTCCGGAGCCCCAGAGAGACACGGAGGGATGACGATGACACCTCGGGAAAGCTGCCCCACAGCTCCCGAGAGCTGTCGGAGCGGAGCTGCCGCAGGACTCTCCTGCCAAGCACCGGCGCGGGGAGGAGCGAGAGGCTCCCGGGCTGGAGCCAGCGCGCTGGCAAAACTCCCAGCCCCAGGTGTGTTTTTTTAACTTCGCCTTCTCCTTCTTCTCTGCAGAGTAAAGACCGAGACAGGAAGACGGCGATTCGGAGCTAGATGATCATCGTTTTCAGGAAGGACAGCAAGGAGGAGCAGAAGGAGGAAGGATGGAAAAGCCACACACACAAAACCACAGCCACGGACACTCCTGCCTTCACCCTGCTGCTGGGGAGAGCTGCACGGCGTCACCCGGAGGACCTTGCCCTGACCCGGACACACGCCTCGGGAGAGGCCGGGCGTCCTCCCGGCTCGGAGGGGTGACTGCAGACGGGAGGCGAACACGGACGCGGGAGCGGCAGGACTTTGCAGGACCGCGCGTGGCGGCTCAGAGGAACGCTCGCTGCGCAGGGACGCTCCGCGACGGCGCAGGCAATGCAGCCGCTGCCTGGCGAGCCAAAGGGGCAGGGGACCTGCTCTGGGGCTCCTTGGAAGGGGAGTCCCTGCCCCAGTGTCTGCGGAAGCCACGCACGGCTGCTCCCGGGGGAGAGCCGGCGCTCGGACGTGCCCCGTCCCAGGTCTGACTTGAGGAGCGCTGGTGAAACCGCTTACGGAAACACCCTGCTCTCCCCGTCCCCTTCCAGCTTTGAGCCACTCCATCCCCTGAACTCTGAGTCCTGGGGTGCTGCATTTGTTGAGTTTAATCAATACATGCTGGTGTTTCATGTCATTGATATGATAATATAAAGCCTGAGCAATTTGTATAATTAAAAATGAATATGGTTCAGACTCACGGCAGGAGCTTCCTTCCTTCCAGAGCCCCCAACCCCCTCACGCAATAAACCTCTGGTTTCACCCTCACCCACGCTGGCTTTAGACACCGTCCGGCCAGCAAGGGATTGAGCTGCAGCTCGAGGTCTGCTCCCCCGGCGCAGCCCCTCCACTCCAGGTCTGCTCCCCCGGCGCAGCCCCTGCACTCCAGGTCTGCTCCCCCGGCGCAGCCCCTGCACTCCAGGTCTGCTCCCCCAGCGCAGCCCCTCCGCTCCAGGTCTGCTCCCCCGGCGCAGCCCCTGCACTCCAGGTCTGCTCCCCCGGCGCAGCCCCTCCGCTCCAGGTCTGCTCCCCCGGCGCAGCCCCTCCGCTCCAGGTCTGCTCCCCTGGCGCAGTCCCTGCACTCCAGGTCTGCTCCCCCAGCGCAGCCCCTGCACTCCAGGTCTGCTCCCCCGGTGCAGCCCCTGCACTCCAGGTCTGCTCCCCCGGCGCAGCCCCTGCACTCCAGGTCTGCTCCCCCGGCGCAGCCCCTGCACTCCAGGTCTGCTCCCCCAGCACAGCCCCCTGCCCTCAGGACTGAGCCCCAGCGCAGGGTCCTGGGGGGGAGCCCTTCCCGCAGGGTGGCCGGGGGCGAGCACCGACCCCGTCTGCCAGGCTCAAACCCAGCTGGAGGACCAGGTAAAAAGCAGGGACTCGGTGAAAACCAGATGCTGCAGCTGAGCCGAGTTTCCTGGGGAAATAAATTACACAGGTACGCCTCAGCATCTCAGCGCTGGCCGGCGCTGCTCCGGCAGCACTCGCTCTGAGACTTCACGGGCCTCTGGCTGCAGGGCAATGAAATGCTCCTTCTTATGTCACCTCGGCGTCCCGAGGTTATAAAAAGCGCGAGATGGAGTAAAGGTTGGGCCCCGGCCCCCGCGAGCAGCCGGTGAGGGGCTGCTCGGCTGTCAGCACGTCTGCCGGCCCCTCCTCGCTCCGTCCCGCGGCTCGGGAGCCCAACGGGGGTGAGCCCCGATGCTGAATGGCTGCTGAAGCGTGGGGCCCCGGTGGGCTGGGGCTCTGGGCTCTGCCGCAGACACAAGCAGCCCGCGCGCACCAGAAACGCTGGCTTCTCTCTGCCCTGCCAGCGGTACCCGGCCCTCCTCTGAGGGACACGGGGTGCTCTGGCACCAGAGCGGTGCTCCCCGGGGGATGCCCACGCTCAGCAGGGAGAGGCACGCCGGCACCGTGTGCCTGCAGGAGGGCTGGGGGAGGATGCGGTGAGAGGGGGATGGAGAGGAGAGAAGAAGAAGGAGGGAGGCAGCGCAGGGCGCCGGGGCAGTGGGCTCCACGTGCTGCACCAGGGGGAAGGAGGCCACAGCCAGTGCTCCTCCTCGCAAACATGGAGAAGACCCCCCAGCACATGGGGAGCCAGCAGACCAGGGCACACCCCTTGCCAGCGCTGGCGAGTCCCCGCGGTGCAGAGGGGCCCAGCCTTGATGGCTAAAATGTGCCGTGAAGCATCTCCCTGTTCAGCACAGCACGGAGCCAGCCACTGCCCCGGGAGCTGAGACGAGATGGGAAGTCGGAGAGGTGTCAGCCAGTGTCCCGAGCCCCCGGGGACCCCGCACCTCGTGCCCGGCTGTGCGTGGGACACGGTCTCTGAAAGAGGGGAACTGTTGTGAGCCCCGGAGAGCCCAGTCCCCTGGGACCCAGGGCTGCTCCATGCCAGTCGCAGGCGTTCCCCGAAGATAACCAAAGGCTTTTGCAATTTGCCTGGGATGAATTACGAGGGCTGCGGGGGGGTCTCGGGGGGGCTGGGGGCCACGCTCTGCAGCAGGGAAGGCGAGGGGGGAGCAGCAGGACTCAGGGGTGCTCAGCACTGGGAAGCCGTCGGGCTGGCCAGGCATGACTGTCCACAGCTCCTCTTTCCAAACACACCAGTTCAGCCGAGGTCGGGAAATACGGACCTCTGCCATCGGCGAGCCACGGGCTGGGGTGGGGCAGCGTCCCCCAGCCGGGCTCAGCGCAGGCATCGGCGGTCCTGCCAGCCGCGAGGCGTGCTAGCTCCCCGGCCGGGAGGTGCGGGAGGGTTCCCCCACCGCTCTGCACGGCCCTCGGACGCAGGAACGTCAGAGGCAGCTCACGCCAGGGCGGGCGAGCGGCAGCACGGCTTGGCCTCGCTCCCCAGCATTAACGGAGCGGGAAGAGGCCGTTTGCTTCACGCCGCACGGTTCAGAGGTCCCGAGCGGCTCGAGCGCAGCGCTGCTGGTTTGACACGTCTGGTGCTTCACTCGCAGGGAGCCCGGCTGGGCGCAGGGGTTTCATGTAAGGATTTGGAAGTGCTCCGCTTTACAGAGATGGAAATTTTTATATTTTTAATTTCAATATTAGTGGTTTCGAAGCTGGAGAAAGAGGTTTGGAAAGCCTCCCTGCCTCTCAGGCAGGACTCAAAGGTATACAAAAGCAGTGACGGATACTGTTGAAATGAAATTTGGAGGCGTTGGGGAGGAAAACTTCGATTCAGCGGAGTCCTTTCGAGTCCTACAGATGAGGTCGTAACACTCAACACTTAAATGATGCTTCACCAATTCCAAGGGATGCTGCCAACTTGTCCCCACCCACACCGAGGCTGCTGCGGTCATGCAGGGACAGGGGGTTGGTGCTCAAGCAAACAAAAACACGGCAAGGCAGTGCAGCTGGCCTTCGCGTGTGCCTGGCAGAACGGTGCTGGCGATCCGCAGGGTCCCTGCACTGCTGGAGCATCCGAGCCGAAGCAAAGCTGCCGAGCCGCAGCCCAGCACCAACAAGGTGCAGAAGGCACCGGTTTTAGCCGCGGACAGCAGAAGAGGAGGGCTGGAGCAGCAGTGCCCTGGCAGACGGCACGCTGCGCATACCTTGGCAGGCAGCAGCTCCGAGATGCTGCCACCGGATCCCACAGGGCCTCTTCCAGCCACGCATTCCTCTCCCAGCTCATCACCGCGCAGACACTGCTCTGGCCAGGCGGCGCGGGGACAAAGCTCCAGAGCCGGCCAGGAAGGGACGTGCTTGCACAGGTACAGCTGCGGGAGATGCAGCTTTCCCCCTGTTTAACAGCACTCACCAGCTGCGCTGCTGGCAGCACCGGGCTCTGCGCAAAGCCAAGCGCAGGCGGGTTGCGTCCTGCGGGCACAGCCCGTGAGCGGAGGCAGCGGCCAGGTCCATTCCCCGGTGCAGCTGCTCACCTCCCTGTCCCGCTCCCGACTCACGCGGGGCACGCGCCAGGCTGCAAGAGGTGAAAGCTCCCAGGACCAGCAGAAAAGCGTTCCGGCTCAGGAGGCTGTTTCTGCTCGCCGGTTGGCGCCGGGGGGACGGGCGGACATCCGCAGAGAGCCGTGCGGCAATTACTCTCAGCTGTGTGATAGGGCCTGCCCGGGTGCAGAGCAATTTTCCACCACATATTTGCTCTGTGAAGTCACAGGTAGCTCCAGGATTCGCACGTCTGCCCACGTCCAGGACGTGCTGCTGGCTCGGGGGGACGAGGAGACGGGCTGCAGCTCCCTCGGCAACCGCCTCCCGCGGGACTGGCAGCAAGCCTTGGGCAGGCTCCCACGAGCCCCGCGCTGCCAGCCCCGGGCACCGCAGCTCTCCTCTTAATTCCTGCTCCAGCCCAGCCCTTGCCTTCAGCGCCTCGGATGTGCCCCGCAGCGTGGTGCCCAGCCCGCAGCCGCGCTGTAAGATCCAGGAGCAAGGCCCAGCTCCCGCTGGATGCAGAGGAAGGAGCGGAGGGCTTTGGGGCTGACGGGCAGCCCCTGCGGTGCTACCCACCTTCGGTCACCCGAGACGTGCTCCAAGGGACAAGAGCTGCAGCTCCTGCCTTCGCTGCGAGCCCAGGAGACCCCTGACGCAGAGGGCAACGGCCCTCCCTCCTTCAAAGCTCCCAGTTCCCAAGCACGAGGGACACCCAGCAAGCCTGCCGTGGGACTGCGCCGCCACTGCTGCCCAGGACCCAGCCCACGGCGTCCCACCACGGCGCTGCCCCGCCGTTCGACAGCAGGCGGGGAGGAGGCTGGGAGGCACCAGCCCGTTTCCCCGCCACCTTCCTCGCCTCCAGGCAGAAACGCTCATCAAAACTACCGCCGGTGGAGAGACAGGAGCTGACGAGGCACGCTGATGTGATTCATCTAGCACGAACAGAGCTCCGCTGAAGGCTGCTTTGCGCTGCGCTCGCTTTGGCCCCCCTCAGCGAGCAGAAGACCTCTGGCACCTCGCCCTCCATGCCAACAGCACCCAGCGCACACATGGATGAGATGGCACGAAGACATTTCGCAGCAAGCCGCTCCACCTCGTGCAACCAGGAATGGATGGATGCTGCCTCCGTCACAGCCCTCACAGAGCAAGCTTCGCCCGTCCCACGGCGCAGGCTGAGGCTACAACCTCCACGGGATTTGCACCCCTCCGAACCCCGGCTGTAGCCCCGAGCCGGTGCGGACCCGGGCCACCCCAGCACCAGCAGCAGCCTGAGACCGAGCTGCCGCCAGCCCTGCTGCAGGAGCTTTCTGCCCACCATGGCCATACCCCTGCCGACCCCCGTGCTCCCCAGAGCGACGGGGATGTCCCAGCAATGATCTCCAAACCAACAGCGGAGACCCCAGGCCCGCTGCCAGCAGAGCAGCTTTATGGCACTTCCATACCCGTTAGCCAAACGATCGCCCGGGCCCAGGACAGGGGGCCTGCGCGCGGCTGCCACTGCCGCCGCTCCCGATCGCTTCCATACACCTCCCCCAGCCCCTTCTCTGTCGCCCTTCAGCAACACGTGCAGCTGGCAAGCGATTAAAACAATGCAGGTGAAAACGATAGGTTAGCTAGTAAAGCCTTACGGAGGTCTTGGGGAAGAAAGGAAAAGGGTCTTTAAACGCACCTTTCTGGCGGCTGGGGAAACAGAGCTGCCCCAGGGCATGCGGCAGCGCTCCGAGCTGCGAGGCCGGCCAGCTGCAGGGCCAGCACAGCTCGGGCACCCCTTCTCCTCGCCTGCCCCCCAGCATCGCACCCTGAGCACCCCTTCTCCTCGCCTGCCCCCCAGCATCGCTCCCTGAGCACCCCTTCCCCTCTCCTGACCCCCACCATCACTCCCTGAGCACCCCTTCCCCTCTCCTGACCCCTACTATCACTCCCTGAGCACCCCTTCCCCTTGCCTGACCCCCGACATCGCTCCCCGGGCACCCCTTCCCCTTTCCTGACCCCCGACATCGCTCCCAGAGCACCCCTTCCCCTCTCCTGACCCCCGACATCACTCCCTGAGCACCCCTTCCCCTCTCCTGACCCCCACCATCGCTCCCTGAGCACCCCTTCCCCTCTCCTGGCCCCCAGCATCGCTCTCTGAGCACCCCTTCCCCTCTCCTGACCCCCGACATCGCTCCCTGAGCACCCCTTCCCCTCTCCTGACCCCCGACATCGCTCCCTGAGCACCCCTTCCCCTCTCCTGACCCCCGACATCACTCCCTGAGCACCCCTTCCCCTCTCCTGACCCCCACCATCGCTCCCTGAGCACCCCTTCCCCTCTCCTGACCCCCAACATCGCTCCCTGAGCACCCCTTCCCCTCTCCTGACCCCCGACATCGCTCCCAGAGCACCCCTTCCCCTCTCCTGACCCCCGACATCACTCCCTGAGCACCCCTTCCTCTCTCCTGACCCCCAGCATCGCTCCCTGAGCACCCCTTCCCCTCTCCTGGCCCCCAGCATCGCTCCCTGAGCACCCCTTCCCCTCTCCTGACCCCCAGCATCGCTCCCTGAGCACCCCTTCCCCTCTCCTGACCCCCGACATCGCTCCCTGAGCACCCGTTCCCCTCTCCTGACCCCCGACATCACTCCCTGAGCACCCCTTCCCCTCTCCTGACCCCCGACATCGCTCCCTGAGCACCCCTTCCCCTCTCCTGACCCCCACCATCACTCCCTGAGCACCCCTTCCCCTCTCCTGACCCCTACTATCACTCCCTGAGCACCCCTTCCCCTCTCCTGACCCCTACTATCACTCCCTGAGCACCCCTTCCCCTTGCCTGACCCCCGACATCGCTCCCCGGGCACCCCTTCCCCTTTCCTGACCCCCGACATCACTCCCTGAGCACCCCTTCCCCTCTCCTGACCCCCAACATCACTCCCTGAGCACCCCTTCCCCTCTCCTGACCCCCAACATCGCTCCCTGAGCACCCCTTCCCCTCTCCTGACCCCCGACATCGCTCCCCGAGCACCCCTTCCCCTCTCCTGACCCCCGACATCGCTCCCCGGGCACCCCTTCCCCTTTCCTGACCCCCGACATCGCTCCCTGAGCACCCCTTCCCCTCTCCTGACCCCCGACATCGCTCCCTGAGCACCCCTTCCCCTCTCCTGGCCCCCAGCATCGCTCCCTGAGCACCCCTTCCCCTCTCCTGACCCCCGACATCACTCCCTGAGCACCCCTTCCCCTCTCCTGACCCCCAACATCGCTCCCTGAGCACCCCTTCCCCTCTCCTGACCCCCAGCATCGCTCCCTGAGCACCCCTTCCCCTCTCCTGACCCCCAGCATCGCTCCCTGAGCACCCCTTCCCCTCTCCTGACCCCCAACATCGCTCCCTGAGCACCCTTTCCCCTCTCCTGACCTCCCTGCTCCCCGCAGCATTGGCTCACAACCGCTCGGGGAGCCAGCAGGTCCGCACCCACCCTCCGGCCACGGCAGCAGGGGTTCACCGTCTCGAGCCCACTCCTCACGCCCCCGAGCCGCCTGCCTTGCCCCGGCCCTGCCGCCGGGGGCTCAGACAATCCGGGAGCACCCCCGCGGGCCCTTGATGCCTGTCACCGGGCACCGGCCCAGCGGGCTTGTGAAGTGTTTTCCTCTCCCTGCTGTTCTGCAAAAGGCCAGAAGCCGAAGAGGAAAACGAACGAGCGGGTGAGACGCCGAAGGAGGTGACGCAGCCGGCCGGCGGGGTATGAGAGGAAAAGGAAGGCGAGAGGGAAATGTTCTTCTACTCCTCGAAAGGGGCCCAGCCGCCCCCCGCCACGGTGAGCACAGGAAAAATCCTGTCCCAGAGCTTTAGCTCTGCCGGGTGCGGGCCCTACAGTGACCGCGGTGTGCTGAGCCAGCCCAAGCCGAGGCGCGGACACGGGTCCTCCGATCTCACTGGGAGTGCGGGGGTTTAGGACTGACGGGACAGCCGAGGCTGGCGGGGTCTCCGGAGACTGTCCACTCCAACCCCCCGCCGCAGCAGGGTCAGCTGGAGCAGGCTGCTCAGGACCCCACGGGACAACGGGGCCACGTCCAGTTGGGTTTGAACACCTCCGAGGATGGAGACGCCACAACCTCTCCGGGCAGCCTGTGCCAGTGGGAAAGGAAAAAAAGAGATGAAGCCTCCCTTCCCCGGAGGAGCTCTTCCCAAACGCTCCCGTACCACCGATGCTGCAGAAACCTGCGCTCCAGGGAGGAGCCCGTCCGTCCCATGCACGCTCCAGGCTGGCTGGGTTCAAGTCCAACCCATTTATGTCTTGCATTTACCAGGAAGAACGGCTCCAGACGAGCAGGGGGGGATGCTGCCCCTTGCACCGAGCGGTCTCAGCGCTGGGGGTGCCCAGGGCTGTCCCTGCGGGGCACCGACGGCGCAGCACGATGGGTGAGGGGTGGACGGAGCCCTCTCACAGCGACGACGCCCAGGGGATGGAGGCAGAAGAGTTTTGCCATCGCAGGGTGAAAGCTGGAGGAGCAGCACCACTCCAGCAGCCACCTCTGAGCCGAGCGCGATGCCTCGGGGAGCTGCCGGGGCAGCAGCCGGAGGGGAGCGCGTTGGCCGGCTCTCGGGGAGGGAGCGGGGTCAGCCCTGCCCGGCAGCGGCCGCTCTCCAGAGAGCTCCAGCCCCAGGTGCCAGAGAGATTCCTGCCCCGCCAGCTTCAGCTGCAAGGAGAGGAAGCGGCTGCGTGCTCGCTGCTCGCTGCTCTCGACGGCAGCCAAAGCACGCTTGGAGCCCACTGGAAAAAGCAGGGCCAGGGCTCTGGGAGCACGGGCAGGGGCAGCCCCCGTGCCTGCACTGCTGGGGGCGGCTGGGCTGCTCCTGCAGCCAGGAGCGCTGCTGGGAGCGCTGCTGGGGAGCTGGGAGCGCTGCTGTGGAGCTGGGATCGCTGCTGGGATGCTGGGAGCACTGCTGGGGAGCTGGGATCACTACTGGGAGCGCTGCTGGGAGCGCTGCTGGGGAGCTGGGAGCACTGCTGTGGAGCTGGGATCGCTGCTGGGATGCTGGGAGCACTGCTGGGGAGCTGGGCTCCCTGCTGGGAGCACTGCTGGGATGCTGGGAGCGCTGCTAGGATGCTGGGAGTGCTGCTGGGACGCTGGGAGCGCTGCTGGGATGCTGAGAGTGCTGCTAGGATGCTGGGAGTGTTGCTGGGGAGCTGGGATCACTGCTGGGAGCACTGATGGGATGCTGGGAGCACTGCTGGGGAACTGGGATCACTGCTGGGAGCGCTGCTGGGATGCTGGGAGCATTGCTGGGGAGCTGGGAGCACTGCTGGGGAGCTGGGAGAGCTGCAGGGGAGCTGGGAGCATTGCTGGGGAGCTGGGATCACTACTGGGAGTGCTGCTGGGGAGCTGGGAGCACTGCTGGGGAGCTGGGAGAGCTGCAGGGGAGCTGGGAGCATTGCTGGGGAGCTGGGATCACTGCTGGGAGCGCTGCTGGGGAGCTGGGAGCACTGCTGGGGAGCTGGGAGAGCTGCTGGGGAGGCTGAGTTCGCTGCTGGGGAGCACTGCTGTAGAGCTGGGATGTTTTGGGGCAGCAATGCCACTGGCTTTTTCTGCTCCACTACCTTTCCAGATCCCCAGTTAATTGCTTACTGGTCTTCTACCTGCTTACAGATCCCTAGGGAAAGCCACACAGGTCTGCAGCCTGGAAAAATGCTTTCCAGCGAGCCCAGCTATGGTGACTAAACTAAGCTCCGCGTCAGCTGGCACAGTCTGAGAGCAGCTGGGTCCGTGTCCGGCTGCAGCGCTCGCCAGTAACCAGCAGCACGTTCCCCAGCCTGGGCACTGGCCTGTGCCGCGCAGCGGGGCTGGCTCGACGAGGGACCGGGCTGGCGGAGGTGTGGAGGTGGCTTGGCCGTGCCCACCCAGGGAAAGCAGCCAGCCCTCCAGGGCCACTGGAGGGATGCTGGGAGCCACCAAAAAGGCAAATGCACCGTATCACACGTGCAGCAACCTGAGCCCAGCAAGCAGGCGAGGCGCAGCATCACACGTACAGCCTGACCCAGCCGGAGGCGGCTGCACCGAGCACCGGCTGCGCAGCCCAAGACAGCCCCGAGCAGTTGCTTCTGCTCCCAAGTGTACGCTGGTCTTGGGAGCGAGGAGAGACAACCCGTCACCGGGGAAAATCCCCGCGCGCAAGAGGGCAGGACTAGGGATGAAGCACTTGAGGTTGCAGGTCCGGTTTCCTACAGAGAGACCGTAGCCTGTTAGCACACCTGGATTTGCACGCAGACGGGTTTCAGAAAGAAGAGATGGGTCTCGCCACCCCAAGGACAGCTCCAGAGGCAGGAGCAGCGGGGAACCTGGCCCTTCCCTGGGCCACCGTCCATCCCTGTGTACGTCCTTGCAGGGCCCCGGCTCCTCCTCCCTCTGCACCCCAGCGAGAAGAGGAAAGCGCCGCTGCAGCCTTGCCAGGCGGTGGGATTTTCTCCTTGCGCAGGCACGCACTAACTCTGTTTATGAGTGCTCAGCCCTCGGCCCCCGGGGGCGAGTGAAACGATAAAAAAAAGAAAGAGAAGAAAGCCCAAACATGCCCGCGCACACCCACAGGCACGGCAGGACTCAAACGCTCCAGCTCAGCTCCGGGGATCAATTTCCCCAGCTATTCCACACGGCTGCGGGGCTCCGGGGAGCTCTAAAAACAGGAAGCCAGTGGTGTAATTTTGAAGGAAATTCTCAAAGCCAAGCCATTAAGGGCTAAAAAGGAGGCTGCATCCAATTCGATCGGAACAGAACAAAATAAAAAACATCATAATGGCAGGTTCAATATTGAGAGTAACCCAATTCCAGATTTCCTCCGCTTAATCCTGCAGGAACCCGCAGATGGCTGGGGGAGGGGACCGTGCCCGGCCAGTCTGGCGGGGCCGACGCTGCCATTCCCGCATCCCCCGTGCCGCCGGGAAGCTGCACAGCACCGGGGACAAGTACTTCCTGACGCCGGTATGGGTCGGGGTGCTCCCCTGTGTGGTCAGCCCCGCTGCCGAACGACCCCGTCCGAAACAGCGGCTGCCTGCGGCTCTCCTGGTTTACGGCTTAAGGCAGAGCTCTGGCTTTGCACTGAGCGAGCGGGGGCCCTCCGCTGATGAAAATCTCCTGCTGCTCACTAAAGCCGACGGCGGGCTGCTCCCCTCCTGCTGCAAGGCGAGTGCTGCGCCCTCGGACGCTCTCCCCTCCGCGGCCGCGGGCAGGAACGGGCTGTTTCCCTGTGCCCTTTCCCACCAGCCTGGCCGAAGCCGCGCCGGCCGCTCCACACTCTCCCGCTCCGACGGCCCCCGTGTGCAGGGAGGGCTGCTGGGGCACGCCAAGGTGGGAAGGGCGAGAGGGGTCTGGCCCCCCACCAGGACCCCTCCCCAGGGCACGCCGTGCCCGACGTGCAAAGGTCCGCACCCCCTAACGAAGCTCCCCCCTGGGGCTGACGCATCTCTGTCATTCACTGCATGGAGCGATGCAACCGTGCTGGAGTCCCCAGCCCGAGCGAGCGGCGCTGCGCCTCCATAACCCCCCTCTCGCAAGACTGCGCCTCCATAACCCCCCTCTCGCAAGGCTGCGCCTCCATAACCCCCCTTTCGCAAGGCTGCGCCTCCATAACCCCCCTCTCGCAAGGCTGCGCCTCCATAACCCCCCTCTCGCAAGGCTGCGCCTCCATAACCCCCCTCTCGCAAGACTGAGCCTCCATAACCCCCCTCTCGCAAGACTGCGCCTCCACAACCCCCCTCTTGCAAGGCTGCGCCTCCATAACCCCCCTCTCACAAGGCTGCAGGTCCCCCGGGACCGGGAGCAGGTTTTAGGATGCGCACTGGGGCAGCCAGGGCCGGGAGAGGCGGGGAAGTCACTGCCAGGTCAGCACCTGAAAGCAGTCAGCGTGACAGCCCCTTGCTCTGGGACGTGTTTAACGCGTCTGTCACGTCAGTGCCCTGGAATCTGGGGACGGGAGCTGGAGCCCTGGCTCGCGGCCGGGACGCTGCCTTCCCCTGCCCGGCCCCGCCAAAGAGCCGTGCACCCCGTGTGCACCCCGTGTGCACGGCGGGGAGCGGGACGGGCTGGGAACACGCGGGAAAGGACGTGCTGCCCTCCTGCCGCAGCCGTGCCGCCGGTGGCTCCCAGCCTCCGTGGGCCGACGGGGTGGCCCAGAGCAGCACCAGCCATCCCACCGCGGGCTACTCGGAGGGGTCCCACGGCCGCGGCAGCAGAAAGCCTGGCCCGGGCGAGCCCCCCGCTCACAACTACCTGTCCCCAGGCTTGGGGGAATGAGCTGCCGCACTCACCACATGATCCATCACAAGGTGCTCCCTGCCTGCATCCCTGCTTAGCACCTGCGAGGCTGCCAGGAAACACATGTGACCCCGCTGGTACGGCTCGGCAGCCCTTTCTTCCTCTGATTTAGTTGCTGTTAGCTTTTTTTCCACCCTCCCCCTCGCCTCGCTCCGCTGCCTGCCCTCCTCGCTGAATGCTTGCCAGCTGGGACTCACCGGCCCCGCTCCCCCGAGCAGGGGCAGGTGCCGCCCCGAGCCCCCACCCCGGAGCGGGGCAGGAGCCCCGGGGGCCGCGCGGGGAGCCGGGACCCCCTCGCCCCCCACCGCACCGACTTTAATCCTATTGTTCGGCCGCACAGCCGCGCTCCCCGGCAGCGGCGATCGCTCCCGGTTCGTGCCGCGCGCTCTCCCCGTCCCCGACAGTGGCCTGCGTGCCCCCTCCCCACCGCCGCCCCCCCCCGGCCCCCTCCCAAAGCAGCTCCAGCTGTCAATGGCTCAGATGGGAAGTGCAGGTACGCTGCTGGCTCCCTGCCCGTCTCCCCTGTGTCTGTCTGGTGAAAGAGGAAGCCAGTCCACCTCTGGAATCCTTCACTCTCTCCTCGTTCCTGCTCTCCCCGCGTCTCCCCCGGGGATTCGGGGTCAGCCTCTCTCTCTCGGTCTCTCTTTTTTCCCTTGCCCCTATCGGATTACAATGCATGCAGTGTTCGCTCCAAATCCCCCACTGCACGTTAATTCTGTTCCTCTGTCTCTAACTACCAAACTGCTTTCCTGTGCCTCCTGTCTTTCCATTCCTCCTCCGCTATTTTTTATCTCTGACAAATAGAGCACGTCAGCTCCAATTGGAGTGAGCGGGATGGGGAAGGGGCTGCGGGAGCAGCCAGAAGCCACGGAGGAGGGCGAGCGAGCGGGGAGCAGAGGCAGGCCGGGGCAAGGGACGGGGAGCCAGCAAGAGGGGTCCCAGCAGGCAGAGACACGCAGGTCCCCCCTCCGTCGGCCGAGTCCCAGTCGCTTCCAGTGCTCAAACGGGAAATCCCAGAACGAAGAGCTTAGAGCATGGCCCCGGGGCTTGGAGGCCACCTGAAGCAGCCGAGACCTCCCACGCGATCCATCATCCCCATCTGCCTCAGTTTCCCTCTAGCACGCCAGGCCGGCTCTCCTCCGAGGGCTGGGGAGGGAACGCGTGCCTGGGAGCGTGAGCCCGGCTCCTGCCACAGCTTGTCTCGAAGATCTTTGCTGCCGCCCAGAAGCTGCGCCGGACTGCAAAGCAGGGCGCAGAGCAGCACAATTCAGAACAGATTTGTGACTCCCTGGCCTGCACGAGGCACGCCGGGCCCGCGAGGGGCACACCGGGCCGCAGAGGGTCAGCCTGTGGCTACAAGGGGTAGCGGGGGATCTGGGGGGTCTCCTACCAGGGGAGGAAGCCCAGAGCGGAGCACAGGGCTAGGCATAGAGACTTCCACGCTTCTTGGTGGGACAGATGGACGGAGCTGGGTCTGAGCTCCTCCTCCCAAAGGAGCAGCAGCAGCACCGCTGCAGCCCAAGCCCCAGAGCTGGGCGGCAGCAGGCAGAGCTGCCAGGGACCCTCCTTCCCCGCAGGGCAGCCGCCCCGCTCCCTGCAAGGAGCACTGACACACGTGTCACCCTGCGTCCCCTCCCCAGCCCTCCTGCGGTGCAGGGGACGAGCCGCGGCTGGGCTGGGCAGGGGAGCAGGCTGAGGACCCAGCCTGCGACGGGGCGGTCTGGGGGGCAGCAGCCTCCGCAGCCCCCCCGATTCGTGCTGATGCCTAAAGATGCTGCTGGCACTTGTGGAGCAGGAGCGCAGGAGCACCCTGGCCCTGACCTGCCTCAGGATGGACGAACGGCGAAGCTGAAGGAGCAAGGGGGTGCGGACCGGCGGGGAAGGCAGCAGGACGTCACCCCTGCGCTCCTGTTACCTCCTGCTCTGCGGGCGCTGCGGCAGCATCCGCCTGCTGCCCCTGGCAGGGACGGGGAGCAGAGCGAGCCAGAGCACGGAGGGCGACGGAGGGAGGTGGGCTGGGATTCCCTGCACCGCACACAGGAACCGCGGAGCGGTTAATGAAGGGGAAAGCGCTCGCCGGCTTCCCCTGCTCGTGGGCTGGGAGGGGGAAGGCAGAGGCTGCAGCGTGCCCTCCCCCAGCCCCAGCCCTCCCTGATTTATGGAGGGTGTTTTCTTTAGCAAACCCAGCTGTCGGTGGCCTTCCTGCCGATGGCTTTTACCCCGCTCTGCACCTGGAGAGGCTGGGGGGACAGGACGGACCCGTCCTCCCCCTGCACAGGGCTGGGAAGGAGCAGGGGGGATCACATCTAAGTGCGGGAGGAGGAGAAAGACGGAGCCAGGCTCTTCTCAGCGGTGCCCGCTGCCAGGGCAGGAGGCCACGGGCACAAATTAACACACGTGAAATTCAACCTGAACACGAGAAGACACTTTTTTACTGCGAGGGTGGTCAAGCTCCGGCTGGGGTAGGGTCTCCATCCTTGGAGATACTCAGAACCTGCCTGGACACGGTCCTGGGCAGCCTGCTCCAGCTGACCCTGCCCGAGCAGAGGGTGGGACCAGACACGCTCCAGCAGCCCCTGCCAGCCCCAGCCATTCCGGGGTTCAGTGACGGGGGATGAGACCCCAGAGAGACCCCTCTCCTCCCACAAGGACGGTGAGCTCGGGCCCCGAGAAATTTAGATGGTAACCACTAGGTTTCAGAGTAAACATGGGCTCACGTGACAACGGATGGCAGCCTGTGAGTTGCTGCAGCCACACAGGCCCAGCAGCACAGCTGAAATCTGCTTCACGTCCAACAGGAGGAAGGACTATAAACCTCCATAAAACAGCTGACATATTGCCCCAGTCAGGGCAGATCTGGGTCCGGGCTCCTGCCACCGCTCCAGGAACCTCTCTTCAGCCGGCAAGTCGGAAGCGTTTTGGGATGTGCCAGTGGGGAAGTCCTGGGACTTCCTGGCTCGACCTCTCTCACCAACAGCACGTGCCAGGAGATAAGTTCTGTTGGGGGAGGCAGCAAGGAGCCTGATGGTGGCAAACGGTGTTTCATCAGCCGGCCTCCTCCCCGAACACACCACCTCCCTCGCTGCTGCTCCGCCACGGCCATCCCGGGAGGCCGTGCAAAGGGCGGCAGCAAAACCCGCCGTGGTGGCTGCAGCTGAGCCACCGGCCGGGGCAGCTGCCCGCGGGGAGCGGGGCCGCCCCAGGACCGGCCACGGCCCACGCTCGCACCTCTGCCCGCTGCCAGCGGCTGCGGCGTGCGGGGGCCGGTCTCCCCCTCCCTCCCCACTTCCAATCTTTCCGTGCTGATTTACTGCCCACAGAAAAAGTTTCCCTCTTCGAATCCAAGATTCCTTGCGTTTTGGCTCCTGCTCCCGCAAACCCGAATCAACTGTTAATTTTGGCAAGTCCCCTTCTTTGCTCTGACCGTGGTCGGACTTTTCCATTCTCAACACCTTGGGAGCTGTTCCCGGGGGGGGCACAGGCATCCCCCTCTCTTCCTGGGCACTCTGCCCTCCCCGTTACGGACCAGGAGGACCTGCTGCTGCTGCTGCTGCCACGAGGGCTGACGCTGCACAGCCGAGTGAAACCCAGGGCCACCCGCTCCCCGCCCTGCCCCGGACTGGTGTTTACTGGCAGAGCTCAGGAGCGAGCCAGGTAGGTCTGGAGAGGTCCCGCTTCAGCGGCCAGCCCGGAGCCGTGGTCTTCTCTGGCCCAGTGGGCAACCGCCCAGCGCGGCAAAGAGGAGCTCAGCTCGGCTCCAAGCGGGGAGCAGCTGTCTGGCAGGGAAGGCCATGGAGATCCACCAGCAGAGCTGGGGGAAGAGAAACCACAGCAAGCAGTTGCTTTGCGGGGGAACCTGTGGTTAAGCCGACTTGCAAGCTGCCCCACAAACACCTCCAGCACCAACGGAGGGCAAGAGGCAGCCGCCGCACCCTCTGCTCCTTCCAGATGCCGAGGACTGCGGACCTGAAGAAGTGCCGGAGCCCTGGAGGTGCTGCCTCGTCCCTCGCGGGGATGCCAAAACCTCGCGCTGGCCTGTGAACAGATTCCCCCTCCCCACTGCTAAGTGCTGCCTTATAAAGGAGCCGCCCACATCTCGCTTCTGTGCAGAGCAGGCCCAGCTCGTTAAAGATTATGAGATGTAAAGGCAGAGCGCAGGCCCCCTGCCTCGGCGCCTTCCCAAGCAGGGCAAGGGGGATGGGAGAGGGGGACGGGGCGACGGGGCCACGAGCCCGGGGCGGCCGGAGAGCAGCACCCTGGGGACGCGCAGCCCCCACTGGCAAAGCGCACGCTTCGCACTGGGGAGCGACGCTTCCCCCCCTCTCGGGGAGCTCAGAGATGCCCCTGCTGTCCCTTACGCCAAGTTTCCCCTAGAGAAGGGAAGAAGCCAGACGCAGGCGGGCTCCATCCTCCAGCTGGTTTTCATCATGCCCAGCAAACCCCTCCCGGGACCCTCTCTCCCAACCATCTGGGAGCAGAGCTAAACCCGGATGAAAGGAAACCCTGTGCAAGCCCTCCCTGCAGAATGACGGGCGGTGGGTCTGGCAGAGGCGGCAGAGAGCCCCTCTCGCCCGGCCGCCCCCTCCAACACGTTAGATACGCACCTGCATCCCCCCCAGCTCCCCCTCCTCGCCCAAGCCCCGTTCCGCAACCCAAGGAAGGATTAGCCGGCGCAGCAGGAGCAGCACGCGATCCAGCACTGCTGCTCCCAGGGACCTGCCAGAAAGAAAGAGCAGAGTCTTCCATGTCAACATTCCTCCTGCTTAGGAAAACAC
Source organism: Calonectris borealis (assembly GCF_964195595.1). NCBI lineage: Eukaryota > Metazoa > Chordata > Aves > Procellariiformes > Procellariidae > Calonectris > Calonectris borealis. The sequence goes on from NC_134313.1 coordinate 761,892, forward strand.
GGCCCCGTTCCCCTGAATAGCCTATTAAAGAGAGATTTCCTGCCGGGTGGTGGAGAGAAAGCAGAGGGAGGTACCGCAGCCCGGCCAAGACCAGGGATGCGTGGTACGACTGACCGACGGCCGCCGCGCCGGCCCCAGGCAAGGGCCAGCGGCTCCTCCGCATCTCTAGAGGTGATGCTCTGTAGGCGGGGAGATGTAGTCAGGAGCGAGCGGAGAGGGCTCCGGCTCCATCTCCATCCCGCGCCGTGCCAGCTTCCCTCTCCGCATCGCACACCAGGAGAAACAGCTCTGACAAGCGCAGGGCTGTCCTGCTCAGAAGCCTCCCCAGCTCCGTCTTCCTCCTGCCCCACGGGACGGTTTTCCCCGCACTGTCCTGGCCGTATCACAGGTTTAGTCACGCAACGGAGAGCATCGAGGAGGGATGGGGCCAACGCCAGGCACGTTTGATCTGGGCCCCTTTTGGAGGCTGGTCCCAGTCCCTGCTGACCTGGTCCTTGCCTGCAGCCACACTGTCCTGAGCCCTCACCAGCCCGCAGGCACGTGAGGGGCTCTGCCCTCACCCCCAAACTGGACCGCGTTATTGTGGACGACAGGGGTTTGTCTCGGTTTGCCCAGCACAAGCACCAGCTTCCAGCAGGACGGCACCAGGGTCGCGCGCCCAGCAGCTCCGCACATCGCTGCACTGCGATTCCCGAGGGCACGGTGCAGAGCTGAGCAAACCGAGAGCAGTAAAACGGCAAAGATCCCTGGAGCGACCTGTGGGAACAGGAACAGCAAGAGAAAACAAGCTCCCCTGGAAAAAAGGGCACACAAAAAGCATCACAGCTCTACAACAAGGTTTCTCCTGGAGCCTCTGGCCACCTAACCCTTGGCAAAGGCGAGATGAGGTGCAGCCTCTGTTACCGTAGCCCAGAGCCCTTCTTCCAGTGCTTACAGATGAAATATTTGCACGTCAGAGAGCACAAGCGACGTGCGATGCTGCTGCTCTCCCCACCTTCAGAAGGCAACGGCTCTGCCCAGGGAAACTCGGGGTCTGCGCTCACGGCCCAGCTCTCTGCCCAAGCTCCCACCACGGAAGGGGAGGCTTTCGTTCTGCCATCTCCTTTAAATGAAGAAGTCAGTCGCGTGCGTCCTGAGCACAGCCGATGGGATCTCGGGTGCTCCCGGCTGGCTCTCGGCACAAGCCCTGCCGGCCTCCTGAGCTGCAGCAGAGGCACCGGAGCCTCCTGGAAGGGGCCAGGACTTCTCCTCCGTCCTCACAGCGACAGCCCAGCCTTCCCCACCGCAGCGCACAGACCCAGGTCACGTCATTCGCACCCGCTTCACTACAGCCCAGAGAGTCGTTTCCAGCGGATGGGACTTGTGTGGTTTGAGCTGCACAGGGCCTCTCTCTTTGAGGGCAAAGCCCAAGCGCGGGAGAAGCTGGGGGAGACAGAAAGCTCCAGGCAGGGGCTGCGATGCCACGGTCGCCGCTCCCCGAAGCGCGCTGGAAGCCCACCGGCCACCCCTGCCGCGCAGGATGCCTCTGCCTCCCTGCTGGGGCTGCCGTCCACAAGCCCGGGCCATTAAGCAAAAAGCAAGACAGGTTTTAATGACTCCCAAGTCCCTTAAAGAAACATTCCTCCAAAGCCAGCTCTCTGCACATCTCCTCCCCCTCCTGCCATCCGAGCCCGGCTCCGGAAGGAGGCCGGACCCCCGCAGCAGCCCCTCGGCGGGGCAGGACGCTCTCCTCCTGGAGGCAGATGGACCCGCGCCCCTACGAAATAAAGTGTCTGATTGTCACCCACATCCACCGCGCCTGAGTAACGCGTAATGGGAAAACCCGACGTGGTAGGAAAACCTGATGCTGGGAGAGGAAAGAGACGGGACGAACCCTTGCGGGGGCAGGCGAAGCAAAAGGGGGTTCAGGGTCAGTTTGCTCCCCCAGAGCCGGCAGGCAGGGCGGGGGGAGGCGAGCCCCCGAGCCCGGGCGAAGGGCAGCGGCCAGCCCGCCGGGGAGCCTCGGCCGTGAGCGATTTTCAAGACACGGTGGCCATCGGGAGAGGCGCTTTCCTAAACAAAGAGGGATCGCTCCGGAGCTTAGGAAACATGAGAAAGAGCCCCGCTGCCAGAGCGCAGGCTGCGAGCGAGCCTTGCAGCTGGGGTGGGATGCAGAGGGAAGTGGGGACACGCTCTGGGAGCGGGGGGCCGAGGCCAAGTCCTCTGGCAGCTGTCGGTTCGGTAGCCGGCAGAAGCCATTAACGGCGTTTGGCTGCAGAGCAAAGCGATGCGTGGTTCCCGGACACACAAACAGGCGCTCGGCAGCGGCTCCGCAGGCTCTAGAGTTACAGCCGAGCCCCGGAGGCGAGCGCAAGGCACAGGCCGACGCTTCCGATCGCGCCGGGGTCCCGGCGGCGCGGCTACTGCAGGGGCTGGAGCGCAGCGGGCTCAGCTCGGGGACTGCCAACCCCCGGGCCGAGGGTCTGGCCCTTTGCCCCCCTGGACAGGCCCTGTGTTTCTGACTGGGGAACAACCATCCCCGAGGACTGCAGAGCCCCGGATTTTGCTCGAGACACCTCCTGCCTCTGCAGAGCGGTGCTGACACCCCAGGCGCGGAGCCAGCGCCTTCCCAAAGCAGGTGCAGCCCCTTCTGCTAGGGAGGAGACCCCTCCCTCGCCCCCAGTGACTGTCCGGAGAGATGCTGAGCCTCGGCACGCCGTGCGTGTCCCCAGGCGTGGGCTACAGGAAGGGTCCTGCCGGCTGACCCCCCACATCCCCCACACCCAGCCCAACTGCAGACCAGAAGGTCCTTCTAAAAATTCTTGCTAACCACCTCTTCCGGGGATGGAAGAGAGATGTCCAAGAGCCCCCATGGGCTCCCAAAAACCCAGGGTTGGCTCCTGGAAGCCCAACAGCACTCTTGCAGCAGAGCCAGCAACTGCTGACTTTGCCCCATTAATGGGCATGGCTAGGAAATGGCCCCTTTGGGGGAAGGCGGCCCCCCAACCCACCTTCATTAATCACCCAGCCAAACAGCCAAGCTCCAAAATCTTACCCCCGCTTGAGAGAAAAAACCCCAAATGCTGTATATCGGGATTAAATGAAAGCCAACGCAGCAACAGCAACAGCAGCAGAGAGGAAAGGCAGCAGAAGCAGCGCAGGGGTTCGTCTGTCCAAAGCGCTGCTGTGAGCACGTCAGAACACACAAGCGCACACGTGAACACACACGTGCTTCAGCCGAGGTGACCCGTCTCCTTCTCCCTGTTCTGCCCCCCCATGAAGCACCTGCAGCACACGGGAACTAGCCTGTTCACAGACCCGCTGAGCAGGGTTCAGTTGGTTTAGGGTGGCAGGGACCTCTGGAGATCATCCGCTCAGGTAGGGTCACCAGGAGCCGGTTGCCCAGGACCGTGTCCTGACAGCTTTTCAATATCCCCAAGGATGGAGACTCTACCACCTCCCTGGGCAACCCCGGTCACCCGCACAGTCAACAAGTGTTTCCTGATGTTCTGACGGAATTTCACAAGTTTGAATTTATGCCCTTTGGCCCCTGCCCTGGCCATGGGAACTCCTAAGAAGAGCGGGGCTCCCTCGACTTCACTCCCTCCCATCAGGGATTTACCACATTGAGGACATCCCCGCCGCACATCCTTGTCTCCTGGCTACACAGTCCCAGCCCTCTCAGCCTCTCCTCCTATGGAAGATGGTCCCATCCCTCCAGCATCTCGGTGGCCCTGTGCTGGACTCGCTCCAGTCAGTCCACGTCTCTCTCGTACGGGGGAGCTGAGCACTGGACACAGCGCTCCAGGTGTGGGCTCTCAGCATCTCCCCTCGGGGCTAAAAACCTCTGATCGAAACCCAAGGGAGGACTTCTCAGTGCCTGCTTTCATGCTCTGCAACCAGGGCCCCCTTCTCCCGAGGAGCAGCACAGAAGCAGGACTCCCTTTCCAGCCAAGACCATGCCCATGCTGAGCAGAGCAGAAGCTGCGTGGATGCCGCAGCAGAGGTGCTCGGGTGGCTTTGCTCAGCGTTTGCCTTTCTCACAACAGCGTGGTGCTGTTGCTCGCGACCAGCCTGTGCTCTCCTTTGCAGGACACAGCTACCCGGTGGCAGCAGCACATCTTGAATTATAGAATCACAGAATCATTGAGGTTGGAAAAGACCCTTAAGATCGTCGAGTCCAACCATTAACCCAGCACTGCCAAGCCCACCACCAAACCATGTCCCTAAGCACCACGTCTACACGTCTTTTGAATACCTCCAGGGATGGGGACTCCACCACTGCCCTGGACAGCCTGTTCCAAGGCTTGACAACCCTTTCGGTGAACAAATTGTTCCTAATGTCCAATCTAAACCTCCCCTGGTGCAACTTGAGGCCATTTCCTCTCGTCCCATCGCTGTTACTTGGGAGAGGAGACCAACCCCCACCTCGCTACAACCTCCTTTCAGGGAGTTGTAGAGCGCAATGAGGTCTCCCCTCAGCCTCCTCTTCTCCAGGCTGAACACCCCCAGTTCCCTCAGCCGCTCCCCATCAGACTTGTGCTCCAGGCCCTTCACCAGCTTCGTTGCCCTTCTCTGGACACGCTCCAGCACCTCCATGTCCTTCTTGTGGTGAGGGGCCCAGAACTGAACACAGGATTTGAGATGCAGTATATTGGTGCAGCTGGCACTTGCTGTCCTCCACCTCATTCCTCATGTATTTACCAGCGTGTCTTTTAATAAGCGGACCCTCCACTCCACCATGCAGTCACCAATAAAAGGCAAGATGCAGGTGACAGACAAGTGCAGACCCCTGCGGGACCAGCGAACGCATCCCGCCACCCTCCCCGCGAACCCCGGGTGCTGATGCCCCACGAAGGGTCACTGCCAGCTGGGCACCCACGAAGCCACAGAGAGAGAGACAGGGGGCAATGCCAGCGGGCTCCCGAGGCTCCTGTCACCGCCCTGCCCCGCGCCGACGTCGCTCCCCTGTTGCAGAAGGAAGCCAGATTGTTTTGACAGACTTGTCTATGTTGGCAGTTACAAGTCTGCTCGCTATCTTCCAGAGGTTTGCAAAGGGGTTGATTATTTTGTTCCAGAGTTTTTCCAGGAATTGAAGTTAAGTTGAGCGGTGTTTTTTTGGACAAGTTGTGCTACTCGATAGGGAAAGATGAAAAAAAAAATTGAAAAAAAACCAGTGAGGCCAGCCTGTGAGAGAACCGTGAGCGAGAGGAAGGAGGGCCCTGGCAGCTCTGCAAGCCCAGCACTTACAGCAGCTGCGTTGCCCCCAGCCTGGAGGCGACGGAGCAGCGACGGAGCATCCCTGCCCAGAGCCGGGCACACAGCAGCCCGTGCCGGGCAGCGCCGGCACTCTCGCCCCAAGGACACGGCAACGCGGCCGAGCTAAAGCTTCCCTGAGCTCCTCCTGGATCACCCGTTACTGGGATTGTGACAGCACCCAGAGAGCACAGAGAAACGTCTGGCCCCAAAGACAGCCTGAGAAGAGGCAAGACACCGGGGAAGCATTAGCACCCTTGCAGCGACAGGGAAAGGAGCTGCAGGCTTTGCACAGGAAAGCCCTTTCCCACCTTGCCCTTTCCCAGGAAGCCAAGGGCAGACCAACACCACCAGCCGAATTCGCCGCTCCAGCTCCCAGGGCAGCGTCTCAACCCCGCGGTGACCCTTCCTCCTCACCTGCAAGCTCTGCTCTAAAGGCTCTGCCTGCCGAGCGCAGGTCTCCTGCCTTTTCCCCAGGAGACGGTTAGGAATTTATAAACTGACCTGGCTGGCTTTGAATGAGGATTTTAATTCACCAGGCATCCACAAAGTTCCCTTTGCCATGACTTAAAAGCAACGCTGTGTGCTCGCTGCACGCAGGTCTGCTGTAGCTGCAAATCCCAAGGATTGTCCCACAGCCAGCTGATGACTTCCACATCCCCTCCCTCCTCCCGCGTCACCGTCGTGCGCTTCGCGGCTGAAGCCCGAACCCCACCAAAACCAACCAGGCCCGATTTTCAACGTGGTTGCTGCTCCCAGTGCCCCTGCAGTATCTTCAGGCAGCATCGAGGAAGAAATCATCACCAGGGTAGCCAGCGCTTGGTTTTTGGGTTGTTTTGGGGCTTTTTGGCTGCCACTGAATTATGAGCTATTTTGTCAAGTTTGTTTATGGCTTGGGAGTTCAACAGGGTTTTTTTTTTTTGGTATGTTAAAAGCCTTCTGAGAGCACAACTCTCTGAAGGCAAAGTCCAAATAATTGTTTCCATGCCCCGCTCGCCCCCAGGTTGCCCGTCCACGCTCGACAATACACGTCTCAGGAAAATAAGGGTGCCCGTGCCATTTTCCACTTGAGTCACGCGCCTCTCTTCCCGACAGCCCTGACTGTCTGGACACTTCTCCTTTCTCGCCAACTCCAAAGTATCTCCTTTCTGGCCTCAGATCTAAGCTTGCAGATACACCCAGCTGACGTGCGCCAGAAGAATCCCAGCGGGCACAGGCCGCTCCGAAGCTCCCTTGGGAGCCAGCCGTCAGCCCCAAGTCTGGCAGTGAAGTATCAGTTTGCAAAGAGCCTTCCGTACGTATGTATATGAACCCACATTTCGGAGCGCTATCTCAGGAATCCACAGTCACCACAGCAAACCCCGGAATCTTCCCAAATAGCTCCCTGACACAGCCCGGGCTGTACGAGCCGAGCAAAACTCCGGGTGAGCAGTGCAGGAGCTCTCTCCCCGCAGGTGCTGCCGAGGGTGCCGACTTACAGGCACGCTCTCTGACGAAGGGCAGCCTGCCTCCGCGCCGGGCGGGCAGCGCAGGCAAAGCCACGCTCGGCCAACAGGCGCCGGGTAGCGAGGACCTGATGAGCAGGAGGTGCACGGTCAAACGCAGGCACTGGGGCAAGAAGCACTGGACGCTGTCACCAGGAGCGGAAAACAGGCTTCCCCGCTGGAGATGCGTGTGTCTCTGTTAGCAAATATCAGCACCGTCCGTTTAAACGGGCAGCCAGGATCTGCTCGGCGCGTTACAGCTCGAGGAAAATAATCTTTGGGCTGGAGCGTTAGGCCTGGACTAACAAACCAACCCACCCCGGTCCCCTGAACTGGCCAAGCCTCCTGCTTCCTCTGCACGTTCTCTAGTACCCGGAGCGGAGCCGAGCCTAATGAAGTGGGACATTGGAACAGCGGCCAGCGATTCAGGTCTGGAGATGCACATGTCCCCAGACCCCTCCGCCTGAGGAGGAGGGAGGCTGAGGCCAGCCCCTGAGCTCGGGGCAGCGGAGCAGCGACCCCTGCGCCGGGGCTGCCGTGCGGGCCCCTGCCCAGAGGGAAACGCCCGGGTTCTGGCGAGGGCCACGCTTCCGAGGCACCCAGACAGGCTGCTCCTCCAGAAAGAGACAAGATGTTGGTTGAACTACAACCAGGCTCCCTGGCTTCCCGGGGGGAAGGCTCTGCCAGCCGAGCCAGCGGAGGGATCAGTGCTCAGCGACGGCGGGGGGAGCACGCTGCACTCGCCATCCTCGCAGGAACAGACAGCGAGGAGGCTGGCGCGCCTTTCGCTGGCTCTCTGGATGCCACGGCTGGAGCAGGGCACTGCGGGTAACCAGAGCGCAGCACCAACGGTCCGGGTCATACCGAGTTTGGGGGGGGTCCGTGGTGCAAGTCCCACCAGGCCAACGCTGTCCGGAGCGGGAGAGGCAGGGGACGCTGCCAGAACGGGTGAGGTGGTGCGGGACTCCGCTGCCTAATCTGGGGCCAGGGAAACACTCAGCCTTGTCCATCCCGGATTTGTGGGCAGGCTGATCCCTGCCTCTGCCGCCTGCTCAAGGAAGCTGTGGGTACCTGGCAGGGAGCCCGCACTGCCAACGGAGCAGCTGGCAGCCCTGTGCAAAGGGAACGCGATGCTGCGGCCGGGCCCCGGGAGGGAAAACGGAACGCAAACAGCACCGCCAAAAGGCAACTTCAACCTTACCGAGCAGGTGCCACCGGCAGCGGTGAGCTCACGCCGCAGCAGCAGCCTCGGCGCGATGCCCCGCCGGCTGTGCGCACCTTCGCACTCGGCCCTGCCACGCCGCCCCACGAACAGGAGCGCGGCCGCTCAACGCCCAGCAGGATCCTGGGCCAGGGAGAAGCGCGGGGCAGGGGTGGATGAGGCCCCCCCCGCAGTTCCCAGGTCGCCCCAATGGCAGGAGCCCGCTCGGAGAGACGTCAGCTCGCTTTGGAAAGGACGGGCCGTAAGCTGAGCTGCCGCAGGGCGCGCAGACCCAGCACGCAGAGGGGGAAAGCAAATGGAAAAAAAAAAAAAAAAAAAAAGGAAAAGAAGAAAGAAAGAAAGAAAAGTTTCCACTCATCAGCCGAAAGTTGTTGTGGGTTTCTCGCTCTCTTTGGGTCAAGGACCTGATCGTTTAAGTGTATTTGGTGATGTCATTCCTTCCAGAAGGAAAAAGCCTTTCCTGCCCCAACTGAGCTGCTTTACAAACGCTTTAAATATCAAGTTTGGGGCAGCCAAAAGACAGAGTAATTCAGCTCTTTTTTTTACGGTTGTATCAGCACCCGTTAATTGGTGGCTTTCCCCTCTGCTCTCCACCAGCCTCGCCTGGACCTCGAGGTCTTCCTGATCCTGACCTGGAGAGAAACCCTCGCCAGGCCAGCCTGCCGGGGACGGTCCCACGCCGAGGGGCCGCGTGGAGCCAGCCCACTTTCCATCCACGCGCGCCAGCCCAGCGAGGCCAGGACGCAGCCGGGGGACGTGCGGTGAGGGCCGATCCATCGCCGGCAGCAGCGTGGGGCAGGGGCTTGCCTCCGCGCCGGCGGTCTGGCAGCTCCAGCCCCGGATCCCCCACCCTCCGTCGCACGGAAACTTTCCATTCTGGCTGCAAATGCCAAAAACCCAAGCGAGTGCCCGAGCCGCTCGCAGCTGCTGACGTTTCCCCTCCCGGGTGAGCCCTGCCGTCCCGCAGGGGCCCCGAGGACAGCCACCACGCACCGAAACGCAGGCACAGGGTCGGTGCCGAAACCTCCCACCTCTTTACCGGGGAGCAGGGAAAGACGCAGGCAAGGGCAGGAAGCCAGGCTCAGGCCCCTCTGGCCCTGTCCAGCTGGCACCTAAAGCATAAAGTGCAGCAGCCGAGGTCTCTACACCAGCCCGTACGATGCCTTTTGTCGGGAAATCCATAGGAACTCCAAACGCCCCGGTCAGCAGGGAAGACCACCTTCGGTGGTGGCACTTGACCAAAGACTGGTGGGGTCTGGCTGGAGAGAAGATCGCTGCCAACAGCACTGCAGAGGCCTCCTTCCCCTCCTCTGAGCTGGAGACGAAATGGCTCCCGGACACCCCCGTCCTTTGCCTTTTGCTGTTTTCACCCCGTCACCCAAGCCTGCTCAGGAGGCTCCCACCGCCCAGCAGCACCAGCTGCCCCGGGCACAGGCAGGGAGCTTCGCCAGGGAGCAGGGTTTAGGGACCACGCTTTGATCCACACGGTCCTGAGAGCGTCAATTTTAATTTTATAATGCTGTAGCTCCAGATGTTCTTGTTATTCACATTAGTATCTGCAAACCTTAATGTTTGCAAAGCCTTTGGCACCACCGGCATCTCACTGGCCATGAAATCTGCAGGCCAGGGGTGTGTAAGATAATCCGCCTGCATGGTGTGCGCGTCCCTCTCCTGCCATTTCAGTTTTAAATCCGATGCCTTTTCATCTTGTCAAATATCCCCCCGTGCTACCTTCTACATCCTGTTATTGTGTCCTCTCAGACTCCGCTTCGCCTCCAAACTACACAAATCTTGTCTTTTCACATCTCTTCATCTGTAGATTCCCCCCAGCCACCAATTATCACGGCTATCCATCTCTGGAGCTCCTTTTTCTCTCCCTACTTCTTTTCAAAACGGAATAATGGAAATGGGGCATGGCACTGCAGCTGGAGGACCTCACTGACGGGCTGTAACGAAGCCTTCCGTGCTTTCCTTCTTGCATCCCATTTCCAGCTCCTTCCCCACGCCGAGCACAGCAGCAGTCACTTTCACCGGGTACTTTCCAAGAACTTTGTTTCTGTGAGCGACCGATTACTTGGGAGCCCAGGAAGGAGCCCGTGCCGCCCCTACAGCCCCTACAGCCACATCCTTTAGCACGGGACAGGGCGGGTTAGGGCGATCTGGATTTGCAGGCTCTCTCTAAAGCTCCCTGCCCTACTCCCTTCTCAGCACATAAAACCACCGCAGCGCATCGGCGTTCCCCAAGACAAACAAGGCACGTTTTGGAAAGGACGCAGCAACACTAGGATGTACTTTCCCCTCAATAGAAAAGGGCAGGAAAATAAAAAATATTGAATTCAGCAGCAGAAACACTTGCCTGCCGAGCAGCCGGCATGATTTGGGAACCTGCTCTCATGTCCCTGCCCTGGGCAGGCTGGAGGGGGGCTCCCTGCCTCGGGGCGCAGGGGAGGCTACGGTGGCGAGCACAGCCCGGCAGTGCCGGGCTGGGGCCGGAGCCCCTCTGGGCTCTGCCCCGGGATAGCCACGAGCTTTGCAGAGCCGTGAGGGCAGAGAGCGGAGCGAAGGAGCCCCGACGTTCCCGCCACATCACCAGCGAGAGGCCAAGCCCGCCAGGCTGGTGGCAAAGCACCCATAGGGTCGCTCCGCTCCTGGCTCATTCCTGCTCAGCTGCCTCCCGGCAGCACTGCCGCCCTTCCCGCTCCAACCCCGCGTCCCGGGCTCCTCGCAGCCCTTCCTTTCGCACCTTCGTGGCCATCAGACGGGGCCGAGCACGCGCGGCTGCCCGGCCAGACACGCCTGCGGGGGAGATTTGCTAAGCGGTTAATGCAGCCGGCGAGTGGGAAGCCTGGAGCATCTGCTGGAGCCAGGCAGGTCGGGAAGCGCACGCACAGCCGCGCACACACACACGGAGCGATGAGTTGAAGGAGCTGTCTGCCAGCAGCACATTCTGCAGGATTTTTTTTCTCTCTTGGCTAATCAGCTACTGAAAGAAGAGCTCCCTCAGCCCGGCCAGCCGCTGAGCCCCCCCGCCTGGGTCAGCTGCGCTGCGGAGGAGGGAAGTGGGCTTGGAACAGCCGCCGGCTCACCGAGGAGCACTCAACGCGCCTTCATTCATTATCCACTGACATATGGAATAGTCATTGCGGGAGGAAACAGAACCAAACAAAAGCCCCAAACTGCTTCCTCCCAGCGAGGCCCTGACAGCCTCTGCAGCTCACGGCCATTCATCTCCGAGCGGCCGAGAGGAAGGGACGCTCGGGCTGCGCGGCGAGCGCCGAAGGGATCACTGGGGGGCCTGGCGTGGGGACCGGCTCCCCGGCAGCACCGGCACGGCGGCCAGCCCGCGTGCGCCGGGGCTCTCGTGCCACCCGGCGCGGGGACCCTGCCCGCCGGGCACCGGGAAAGGGCCCTGCGTGCGACATGGGCTCCCCTACCCGCCCCGGCCAGGAAACCAATTTATTTTGTTGTGTCTCTGCTCAGAGCACACGGCAGAGACCGGCCTGGGCGCCCGGCCAGGCTGAGCGCCGGCAGCTGCCAAGTGAGCAGGAGCACAGCTAGAAGAAATTTAGTCTGTGCTAAACACAGGGGCATAGCAGGTCTGAGCTATTATTCTTTATTAAAGAGCTCCGAAGCCCACGCACAGGCGGAGGGGAGAGTGCGCAAGCTCAGAGCCAGCCGCCGGCGGGTGAGTGACAGCCGGCACAGCGGCAGCGCGCCCCGGGGCACCGGCCGTGCCAGCGGTGGCACCGGATGTTTTCCCAAGCTGCCGCTGGTTTAGGGAGCGATCCTGCGGGCACTGCTGGGAGCGGAGCGATGGGGCAGGCTGCACGGTCAGCTGCGGACGCAGGTGCCTGGTTAGAGGTTTGCAGACGAAGCCAGGCAAAGCGGAATTGGGGAGCACCCCGAGCTGCACCCAGGGTGCTCCCGGCTGGGGTCTGCGCTGAGCGGCACCCACCAGCGTGACCGGCAGGGAGAGCGGCAGGGGCACCTTCCCACAGCAGCACCCGACTGCTGGAGCTCGCTGCTGCCGAGCAGTACGAACAAGCACAGGGGGGTTATCATCAATAACATTCAGAGCTGCTACCATTAAAGGTAACAATCAAGTTGGAGATAATTATCACGGAGATAGATATAGTCAGGGAGCACAAGGCTTAGTCTCTACCCAGAGGCTGCCAAATGTCTGCGTGTTCCCCCAGAGCCCCCAGCAGTGACCAGAGCCCCGGGACGACCTGCTCCCGCAGCTCTGCGCCGCACCCCGGCAGGGCCCCCAACGCACCCCCAATCCGGCAGCAAAGGGGGTGCTGGGGCCACGCCAGCTCCAGCTTCCTCCTGCTCTCAAGGTGCCAGGTTCAGGCTGCACCACGCAGCTGACCCCTGGGCTGGGACATCCAGAGGGATCACGTTGTGTTTCACAGAAGGGTGGATCTGGACCCCCCACCATCAAGGGCCGCAGACCCAGGAGGTGTTCCGCCCCAAGCCCACGGTCTCTTTGCAAACCACTGCCGTTTGCCGGCTCACTTAGAGGCGGTGAAGCAACGCACCCGCGTGAGGCTGGTGGCACGGTCAGCGTGGTGGGAGGACGCAGGCGGCACGCTGCGCACCCTCCGAAGCCCAGTGCTGCACCTGGCCACCCCCCGACACACAGCCGGCCCGCGGACCAGGGACGAGCGAGGGGGTCACGAAGCGACACCCAGCACTGAAACCGGCTGCCGCGGTTCCCACCCCGGCCAGGCTGACCGAAACCGCAGGCTGCGGGAGAACACCAGTGCCCGCTGGTGGGGCTGGGCTGTGCACCGGCAACCCAGAGGAATGGAAGTACAGGTCTTCAGCGCCCTCCTAAAGAGCAACGCCCTAAAGCATCGCGTTTCATGAACACTTCAGTTAGGACGAGGCTACAAATTAATTGGGAGGAGGCTGCAATGCAAGCGAGGTCTCAAAAAAAAAAAAAAGAGACAATGAAGAATAAAAAAAATACAGCTCCTATTCACAGCAAGAAAGTGTGCTCCGGGCCCTACTCGCGCCCGAGCTGCCCCTGCCTGGACGGGGGATGCTGCCCTCCCCTCCCAGCACTTCTGGGCCACCGAGACACAAAGCAACAGACGAGCGCTGGGCGATGCTCGTGGAGGCGAGCACAAAGCACCCAGTGTGCGCATCCCAGCCGCAGGAAGCAGAAGCATCAGGGTTCTTATGGAAGAGAGATAAATACAATTACAGAGGGAGGGCAGGGGGCTGGGAACGGGGAACAAGGAACAAAGCCACTGGAAGCTGCTCTGATGTCAACAGGTTCTGAATCAGCGCTCCCCCCACCGGGGCCCTGAAGCAGGACCAGCTGGGGAGAGAGAGACCTTGAATTCCTGCATGAAAGGGTTTTTTTCCTGGGTTATGCTGGAGACATTACACAAGTGTATGTTTTCTATAGTCATATATTTCCCCTCTCTCTAAATCTCTATTCCAGACCCGGGGGCAGGGACAGCCGGCAGCTCCAGCGCTAGCCCAGGTGGGCCTCTAACATCTAACCTTTCGGGCCCTCGCTGGACCAGAAAGCCGGCAGGCACCCAATCCTCCCCCTCCCCTCCGCTGGGACTAGAGCAGGAACAGACGCATCCCCTCAAAGCACCAGTAAACGCAAGCCTAGGCCCTTTGAGCTTCAGTGATGCCAAAGAGCTCTCCTGAAGCTGGGTGTGCAGCCAAGAGGCCCTCTCGCATCCCCCGCTCAGAAAACTCCCGAGCCAAGCCCCGGGTGCTACGCTGCCGTTACTCCCGACGTCCCCCCCGTGCCCACGGCCGTTCCACGGCGGCCAGGCGCCCCACGCGAGCGAGCTGTCGGAGCTCCTCGTTCAGAGCGCTTGCAGCGTGCAGCAGGCACCGGCTGGCTCTTCACCTGCCTGGTCACGCAGGATTTTCTGTGCTCTGCTACTTCTCAGCGTTAAGGAGGAGACAGCCTGAAATATTCCACCTAACCGGCGCCCAGGAGGCTCCTCCAAGCATTCGTCCAAGTCATGAATGAGGCTACCCAGTACCCTTTCAGGTGAACCTCAATCCCAGCAATAAGGGCCAGATCCAAACGCCCCCACAGCCCTTGGCAATCCCTCCACCCCGACCCCGGGCTCTACTGAAACAGCTGATTGACGCCAATTGCATTAATTGATTTAGCAGACGATTAAGAAAGGCAATGAAGTTTGTCTGGAACAGCCAAACCCTAGGGGCATTTTACTGCTGAGTCCTGCTATCTTCTACACAAGGAGCTTCCAGACTTTTCCAATGCGCGGAACCCGGAGAGGTTCCCTCTGAGAGCGGGGCAGAACCCCTGGGCAGCGGACGTAACCCCAGGAGCCACAGGTGAGGCTCAGGCACCTTCTGAACGGCTGAAGCAACCCCCCCCTTGACACCTGGGCTGAAAGCCCCAGCTCTGGCTGGGCAAAGACAGTGCTTGTTGTGTGACGTTAAGCCAGGGAGGAAGGGAGGTTCTTCCCATACGGGAAGCACTGTCCTTTCCGAGGTGGATGTGACATTCCTTTCGGCTGCCCCAGACGCTCCAAGCGGTGCACCGAGCAATGTACCCTCACCAAGAGTCTCCTTAAGAGCCCTGACTCGGTGCCTCTGGCCTGCAATGCATTAGCAGCAAAGAGCAGTCTGGGCAATTCCCTTTCAGGGACAGCGTTGCCTGACCATATCCCCTCCCTTCGAGTTCGCAGAGAAGCCAGCACGGAGAGGGAAATCCAGCATGGAGAGGGAAATCCATCAGCTCTATCTCATATCCACGTATAAAAGAAAAAGTTGTAATGGGTCCTACCTCTTCATCTGAGCTGTCGTCTTCATATTCATTCTGAGCAAGCAGGCCCTCGTTTTCCTTCAATGATGAATCATTCTCCAAGATTTTGCTCTTCCTGGGAGCCCCTTTGGCCTGAAAGACAGAAAAAAATAGCTTAGTAAGATCCCATCATGTGAACCTTTGCATTTTTGTGTTCACTACAGCAGAAACCTTGGCTGGGCAATGAAATCTGAAGCTGCCACCAATGTCTAGTCTGCTGCCAGGTCCAAGACCACCACAGAGCACTTCATGCCCCAACCTGGACAGCGCTGTGCAGAACAACATCTCACTCTTAGATCCTCTGGGACACAGAGGGAAGGAAGGGAAGGGCTCATTAAGCAGCATGCACTTACATTCACCTGGGACTGCAAAAAGAGAAAGTCGGTCACCTCCCTTCTGAGGACAGGTTGCCTGAGCTCTCTGGGAGCTGCTCTGCTCGCACACGAATTACTTTCTCACTTATTGGGCCCGAAATTATTCTCTGCAGCTTCCATATCCCAGCCACCTTCCAGAGTTATTTCAAGACTCTCTGTCCCTCTTTTCCCCTGGAGCTCGATGCCACTGAGACCACGCAAAGACACAACCAGGGCAGAGGTTGCAACAACCCAACCTGCAAGGACAGGCAGAATGGGGAAAGCATTTCCCAGCAACGCTGCCTCCTCCGAGCGTCAGTCAGAACATAACCAGCCAAGGATGAGGTGCCAGTGTGGCTACAGGCTCAGGAGGTAAGGAGTGCATCCGAAACCACACAAACCCAGATCATGGAAACACAAACATTTATGCTGGAAAGGACCTCTGGAGGTCCCTAGTCCAACCTCCCACTTAAAAGCGGAGCCAGCTTCAAAGTTAGATCAGGATGCTCGGAACCTTGTCTGGTCAAGTTTTGAGTAATTCCAAGGATGGAGATCTCAGCACCTCTCCGGGTCCTCCCTGGACCGCACAACTCCTGCGGGCGAGAACACACCTTACATTCAACCAGAATTTTCCTTGCTGCACCTTGTTCCTGTTGCCTCTCATCCCATTCCTAGGCATCACAAGAGCCTGGCTCCATCTCCTCCGCACTCCCTCCTGCAGCTGCAGACAGCAAAGGGATCCCCCTTTGTCCTGTCTCCCGGCTGAAGAAGCCAGCTCGCAGACCCTCCTCATGTCCCACGCTCCAGCCTCGACCATCTCGGTGCCCTTCACTAGGCTCGTTTCTGTCTGTCACTGTGTTGTTCTGGGGAGTCCCAGAGCGGACCCCAAGCCTGGATGGGTCTCAGGTGCCAAAGAGAGGTGCAGGACCAAGGACCCCATCCCCAGCCCTGCCGGCTGTGCTCCTGCCAGTACAGCCCGAGCTGCGGTCGGTCGGTGTTGTTCAGGACGCCTGCTGACTCCCAGGCTGTCCCCAGGACCCCCAGGTCCTTTCCTCCAGAGCTGCTCCCTGGCCGTTCAGCTCCTGCCTGCCCTGTTGCACGGGGTTATTCTGTCCCAAGTGCAGGACTTCACATTCTTCATCCTTGAACTTCACAAGGTGCCTGCCAGTCATTTTCTCCAGCTCATCACGGTCTCTCTGAACGGCAGATCTGCCCTCCAGCAGATCCCCAACAGATCCTAGAGCCTGCTCTCTCAGGTAAGGACAGACCCAGCAGCACCATTCTCTTTATCTGGCAGCACAAGTGCACGGAGCTTTCTGGTGCCTACCACGACGCTATCACAAGAGCGGCTCTTCCCAGCGCTGAACTTGAGCAAAGGTCCTACCTACCGACGGGCTGCACCACGTTTGCCCTCAGGACTCCAGAGCTGCCAGACAAAGTGTTTGAGTTTGGGTAAAGCACACAACCACCTCACCCGCGTAATCTGAAGTTACTGGTGGGTTTCAAAGTGACTGGCACATTTGGAGCCACTCTGAACCCCAAATGCCTTTGGAAGAGACCTGGGTGGAGAACAGGCCAGGAACAGGCTGCAGACACAGCCCCCACGGTGGCAACCTCACCGTGATGAAGAGAGTCCCACCATCGCACGCCGCGCCAGATGCGTCCAACTGAGGTTACCCGTCAGGAGCGGTGGGACCAACCTCACTCACAGGGAGCCGAATGCAGCCTCTATGGCTTGGGTTATCCCAAATTTTTTTCCGTGCCAGAACCTGCAGCGGACACACGGACCATACGTTCTGCTCCCCTCAGAGACAACTCACGGGGCATGCCTCGGGTGGGAATTAATCCCCTCCTCAGACACGGGTAATCAGACAGCACCGAACATCAGACTTCGCCCACTCGCTGACCTGCTGTGTGGGTGCCGAATAAGCTACAGATCCTTCCCTGGAAAAGAGATTCTCTCTCCCCCCGCGCGCCACTCGGAGTGGGGGTAGGGGGAGAATGGGGACCCTGGCTAGATCGGGTTTACGGGAGGATTCAGTGAAATAATCGGAAAAACAGCCCCAGAAAACGTCCCTCGCGGGAGCAGTAAAATCCGCACAGTGTGTGATCACCTTCTGCTGTACGTACACACCAGCGCAGCTCCCCCGAGCCGCAGGGAGAGGGGTGGGAGAGAGCCTGGAAAATACTGGGCCGGCAAGAGGATGAGATTACTGCAAAAACAAAAGGCTTTATTAAAAAATTTTTAAAAAGGGAGATTGGAGATAAGTTTTTTTCCAGGCTTTTGGCGCTACAATGGCTTTGGACTTGAGTTTCCATCTTTCCCTCATTTCCCCCCTCTCTCCGCCGCCGCGATGAGACCGGAGAAGGATCCTGCGCCGCAAATCTGGGTTGCTGGTGCTACAAGCTGCCAGTGTCCTCGAGAGCGAAGGCCGTGCCAGGAGGTGGCACACAGTTGCTCCAGCATCCTGCTCTTACCCCTGTGACACTGGGCCTCCCAGTCCACGCTGTCACGGAGAAAAACAGAGGCCCACAGGCCCCCCAGGTCCTGAGTTTACTCTGAGAGCTGGCACAAGCTGGCACAGGATTCTTGCAAGAGATTCACGCTGGCTGGCACGTCTGCAAAGCGAACCAGGCTCCAGCGTCAAGCGATTAGACATCTATCGGCAGGTTCAAACCCTTCAAGAAAGCTTCGCCAGGAAAATAAGACAGACCTCAGCTAGGACATCAATCACACGCCCAGCACCCTATCATACTTGACTGAAGCCCAACTGGGCAACAGTAAACACAGTGAACGCTAAAAACATTTTACCAGACAGGGCTCTAAGGGCTTCAGGATAAGCACAAGGTGCCAGGAGCAGGGGGGCCAGCAGACCTGGGGAGTCACCGTTCACTCCTCTTGCAGGCTTGTCGGAAACACCTCTTGCATCTTCCAGGGACGTTTCCCTTGACGCACGCAAAGGCTTTTTCCCCGCAGCTGGGTGTCGGTCAGCGGGGGTCCCAGCCAGCCGGGCAGGCAGGACAGGCTGGTCCCCTCAGCTTCGCGGGGGCTGCGCTGGGACGCAGGAGTAAAGCCGAAGCTCTGCTCCGCCGCCCAGGCAGCCCCGTGCAGGAAGGCTCGTTCCACCAGAGGGCGGCAAGCAATGCCGGACACGCCGCAAAACCCTGCAAAACCCCTCAAAACTGCCCTGCCGGCACCCCCCACCACAGCCGCTGCCAGGGCTCGGGGACGGGGACCGCCTGGCCCCCCTGGGCATCCGCGGCTAGCGGGGATCCAGGAATCAGCACCCCCAGACCTCGGCTCAGGGGGGAGTCGGGCAGCGCTGAGCGTCACCGACAGCCATCGCCGAACCCCATTTCTGGCAGTTTTGCTGCTGAAGGGGAGAGCTGGGGCAGTGGTGGGTTTCAACAGCACAGGCAGGACTTGAGAACAGGTTTAGCTGTAACCAGGGGGATAAGGGAAGAACGATTGAAGCCTCCCACACCAGTGAGACCTGCAACATCCTCCCTCTCAAATGCACCCCCTGCTCCCCACGTGCGGATCAGCTGGGATTCCTCTACCCCAAACCCCAACAGATAAATTCAACAGAAGAGTTCAGAGGAACGAGTAAAAAGGATTAATCTAAACTAAAACACAAACCAGACAGGCAAAAAGGAGAGGGAGAATACTGCCAGCAGCCTTTGAGGAGAGCCACGTCCTCAGAGCATTCCACTTTACACCATCAAAAAGGTGTGCGGGATGGCAGGCAAACCACCCTCGGTCAGACACAAGCGCCGAGCCGCTGAGCTGCGCGAGCCTCTCCGTGTCCTGGCCAGGGTTCTCCAGCACAGGCAGAGCGGCTCTCCCCAGTTATGCTGCAAAAAGCACATCGCATACCTGACTGCAAAGAAAGTCTTACACCAGCAAAGATGCTAAGGAGAGGCAATATCTTTAGTCATAAATTAGAGAAAGGAAATACGCTTTCAGGAACACAAGCCCCTCAGGCGTGAAAGAGAAGCAGAACTGCAGAAGGCTTGTCTATCCCAGAGCTCTTCCACATCCTCCAGCCAGATAAACTTGCGTAATAGAAGATACCACCTCTGCCAACACCAGTCCTGCTTATATCCTCAAGCTATCGCTGCTGTGGCACCCTTACCAGACAGCCTCGGAAAGACCAGCAGGGCAGACCATTTGGCCGCTGCCTGGACTAGCTGATTCGCTAAGGAAGCATCCCCCACTGCATTTGCTAGTCCGTAAAATACGCATCAGAGCATCTTAATGGCCCAGTTAGATCCTCCATTTCCTCCCCAAACCAAGAGCCACTGGAAGCTGGATTAAAACATCAGTAGCTCCTTTGGCTCCCCTTCCCCTGAGCAAAACCTGCTTGCCTCCCACCGTAAAGCTCTCAAAGTGCTCCCATGCAGTTCCTCCTTGGTTGTGGAGAAAAGATCAGAAACTCCTGGCTTGCAGTTTTCCAGCAGGAAGGGGGAAAGGTCCCTGCTGTCCCAGCGATCCCCAGCTACAGCGGAGCAGAATTTCCTCGGTGGAGCTGCAGAGGCAGGGAAGCTGGAGGAAGGGGTGCACTAGGCGGGTGCTGCTGCTGCAGAGACAGAGTTGGGTGACAAGTAGCTGAATAGGTGAGGGGGAGGACGGGCAGCAGCAAGACCAGACGTGCCAGCCACGGCTGGAGCGAACAGATAACAGACCCTAACGTGGAAGCAGCCCTAAAGCAGACGGGTTTGGGAGCTGTGGCAACAGCACACACTTACGTAAGCCAAAGCAACTGTCCCTCGTGTTCAGGAGAGGGGCTGCGAGGTTTCTCTCAGCTTTACCAGATGCCGGGATGTGCACACAAGCTGTGAGAGAATCTTGCTCATCGGTGCCAAGCCCAGACCTTGCTAAGATCGTACGGTCAAGGTGGGGAAAAGCAAACAGCCAACGCACACACGTCATCTCTTCCTTTGCTAAAGCAAGATGGTTCTTGGGCCTAATATTGTCAGTTGCTCTGCTCAGCCTGTGAGGCAAAACAACTAAATCCTCAGTTTTACACGTGGAAAAACGATACCTAAAGGAGCAGCAGCGATCTAGCTTGCAACAGGGCTAGAAACAGGATTCCCAAATTCACAGCTCTGTGAGCTACAGTGTACTCGTGTGGGCTGTTCTCCAGGACCTGTCCTCCACCTCCCCTCCACACACGTAAACACCAACCTGCAGCAACTCCAGCTGTCCCAGTGCCTCTACCCCAACTGCTGCTGATTCAGGGACAAACAACGTGCTAGGCTTGTGAAGAAAGCCAAGATGAAGACACATAATTCCTTCTGATGAGTAGGGTCTCAGGTCCCGGGAAGCCTGTAAGACCAGCTAAGCCCAGCGGCTGTTTAAGGGCTTAAAACACGCGTTTACCTCATTATTAGCTGTTGCGTTTTAAGAGCTTTCCATTCTCAGGCAACCTCTTGCAAGCAACAAGCTGCAAGATAGCAGCATCTCAAGCCATTGCAGCCCACGGCTAAGTGAACACCTCAAGTTCGAGCTCAGATGCAAGAAGATCCAAATCAACACCTTCCGAACAAGGGAAGTAAAGTGGCTTCTGCCACGGCCAGGATCTGCTCAGACAGCCTCGGAGAACCAGGACTATGCAACCAAGTCTGCACAAGCAGCCTCTGGAACACGCCTGCTGCTGGGAGCCGGGGAGGAACTCACGTGGATCCTCCCCGCAGGACAAACCGAGTGACGTCGGGCCAACACTGACAGCAGGTCCCCATCGCAGTCGGAGACAAAGCGATCTTTCCACGTCCCAGTGCCTTTGGCAGGGCAGATGTTGCCTCGTTTCCACCCAGTCAAGTCTTCTTCCACTAACGGCTCTAAAACCAGGAGACAGAACCACAAAGGCCACATCACATGCAGTGCTTTGAAGAAGTCAGCTACTACTAACTCTCTCCTGTCACCTGGCTCTACATAAGTCACTGTTTTATAGTACCGATGTGTTGATCAGCCAGCCTGTTGCATCTCTGTAAGCTGTATTCCTGTGAGAGTTGAAGTCCTCAGGATGGGGAGAGGTAACTCACGCTAAGACTGTCAGCGCAAGTAACAAGCCGGAAATTTTTCACCCTGTGGGCAAACATCAATTTGTTCCATTTCATGGGGCTGACAGAACCGCTAACAGCACAAAAAGAGGAAGCCTGACGTGGCAAGAGAGTCTCGCTCACACACCAGACTCAAGAACTAACACATCTAAAGGCAGAGACAGCTTGCCAGAGTGCCGGCGAACTCAGGTTTGCTGTTTATTGCTTCGGCTTTCCTTTGCAGAGCTTTTGTCCTGAGGGCGTAGCACTGTGTGCGTGAAAGCTGGCTTGTCACCCCCAGGAGCACGGAGCCGACCTTGGCTCTCAGCTGCGCACAGCCCTCCGCACCCCAGTAACGCCGACACCGGGCTGGGGCAGGGACCGGTGCAGCAGGCTGGCGACGCCGAGATCCCACCACTCTCTTGGTGCGGTGACTTAGCAAGGCACCACAGGCACGCTGGGCACCAAGTGCCGAGAAGCAGCACTTCCACTGATGCCACGAGCTGCTGTTAGCACGAACAGCGGCCTCCTTCCTTCCATGACTGCTAGAAACACGTCCCAGGGGACAACAGGCAAGAAGGGTCTGCAGAAATCAGGCCACCACAAAAGAATTTGTCAGCTGCTTTCCTATTTAAGACCGCTGTGACAAACACAAGTACAAGTTAATCCAGAGGAGAGGAGAAAAAGCAATACAGGGCTAGAGAGAAGAACTGAACCGAGGGGCTCCTCTGTCCAGCCCCCACACACACGCTCTGGCTGATGAGAATGTATCAACCCCAAAGAGCTGGGGTCCTGCTGCTGCGGCTGCGCGGTGCTGAGCCGAAGGCAGCGCGGAGCCGCTAAGAAGAAGGAAAATGAGCACAGGCTCACTGGCAGGCGCTGGCAGAGAAGCAGAGAGGAGCTGGATACGGTACTGAGCCCTGCGAGGACGCTGCGAGCTGTGCATCTGAACGGAGACGAGCAAGACAAGGTCTTGGCGCAGTCCCTGCAGGAAGGGAAGAGTTAAGCGGCTCTCGCTGCCGGGCAGTGCCTCCCCGATGCCTACACCCGCACAGGACAGACTTGCTTCAGGCGCTGGTGCCACAGCAGGGACGCTCTGACAGAGCGGCGCTGAAGGGGCTTCCTGGATTATAAAAGCAGAAAATAAACATTTCAGCCTGGCCTTCAACTGCAGGCCACCGGGCTTTTCCCCAGGGGCTCCGAGAGCAGAGTCGGGCGGCTCAGCTCAGCACCGGGGCTGCCAAGGAAGAAAGCACAGCTTGTCAGAACGCTGGAAGTCATTAAGAGGAAATCTAATCCGACAAGGACAGCCTAATATTTACACAGCCCTGCGAGCTAGAGAGGCACTAAGAACGGGGCTTTGCAATCTGCTGACAGGCAGGTGGTGGAAGCAGTGGCCTTTCTCGCTCCGGGATCCCCAAGGGAGCTGGGACAGCACAACTCAGTTCAGCACCTTGTTGCTCAGACCGGATTAACACTTCTCCACGGGCTGAGGCGCCAGCGCTGGCTCACAGTTCAGTACCTCTCTCTCTTCTCTCCTCAAGAGAGGCTGCCTTTACTCCTCTGTGGGTTTTTTTAAGCCCCGAAGGCAAGACTTCTTACACTCCAACTTCCTAAAAGCATCTTCTTGGAGAGAGCTGCAGATAACCACCAGGATCGTGAGAAGGAGCACAGCTCTGGAGAGGCACCTCATCATCCCACCACCCTCTATGCTTGAATTCTGCACAGAGACTAACACATCCTAAACGGGTTTGTGTTTCACCATCTCAGGAGCCGGCAGTCTTCCCACCACTGCTCTAGGCTGGTCAAACACAACGGTCAAACAGTCACAAACTGGGATACCCCACAAGATAAAAATACAAATGGCAAGAATATTTCAAACACCAAAACATTCAGAGAGCAGTAACACCCGCCCTGTATCTAAAGGGATCTCCCTTGCCAGACCCACCGATTCCACGGATGGGGCAGGAAAGACTAAGACCAGACCAGCCGAAGAGTATCGGCTTGGCGTCGGCACCCTCCAAATCATCGGCTTTCACCAAGAGAATATCACAGGTTTTACAGAAGCAGTGAGAGACCACAATTAAAGGAGTCAGGTGGCAGAACAGCACCACAGCCCCTCGCTGTGAGGTGTGACATTAAGAGTGTCCTCTCTGTCTGTGGGTCAGAGCTCCCAGCTCTTCCTGGAGCCCCAGACAGGCCCCTCCGTGAGGACCGTGATGCTGAGTCTGCTCTGGCAACCTGAGCAAGCAAGGCTCCTTGCTGTCTGGTCTCTCTGCAGGAAACCTCAGCGTAATCACAGAACATCTGCAAGCTTCCCTTCCCTTCTCCGTCCACACGCCATCCTTCCGCATGAGCTCCCTGATGCTCTCCACATTTCTCTGGCAGAGCAGGAGACCCTCCTGTCGATTCCCAAGTGCTGTACGCATTCAGCTGATGCGTGTAGCTCTCCTGCGTGTAGTCCAGAAGCCTCTGGAAGAAGCCGCTTGGGAATCCTCACCAACCTCGATTAACTTGCTGGACAGCCAGAAGATACGGAAAGCAAGAGACCCAGGACATGCACAAACCCCTCCGAAAGCGCTCCAGGGCCTGGCTCGAGTGACGTGCACAGTGACCGGCCATTCCCAGAGGACAACGTCAACTTTAACATCAAGGCTGAAAATCCAACGGGGAGGAGCAGGAGGCTTCTCCGGCACCAGCTCAGGTGTCCACGCTGCTGGCAAGGCACAATGATGTTGGAGCTAACTGGCATCAGCTGGGAGGTCTAAAGGCAGTTTCAAAGTGAATCCCCATGAGACAGAATGAGGTCTTCAGTTTCGAAAAACAGGGACAGCAAGAGGACAGTGTCCGGGCCAGAACGAGCAGGCTCAGCAAAACACGCACGAGGACTGTAAAAATCAGGCCTGGTTCTCTAAGAGCGGGCAAGCTGACCTAGCACCTCTGCGGCTGAAAGGGGGTCTTTACGCTCCCACCCTCCTCTTGCTGCTCCCCGTGTGCCGGCTCGGCTCCTGACACACTCCCTGGGGAGCCGATTCAACCCGCTCGCCTCACGGAAGGGAAACTACCTCAGCAGGAGGAGAGAGCTCTCGGTCACGCCGACGAGGTGACCTGGCTCAAGGAAGCATCTTCTGAGACGCAGCAGAACCAGAAGGGAGAGGACGAGGCTGGAGGAGGGAAACATCCCCGCTCTGGCAGCCCTGAGAGAAGCTGCTGACTGCGAAGCCGTTAGCCTGCTGTGAAAACACAGCTTCAGAGAGGCTGCCAGGGAGGGTCCGCGCTCTCTATTTGCACTTTATTACCTAACTGCAAGGAGCAGGAAGAGCTGGGGGCTGTCACCGCCACACGTAATAACGACAGCGCTGCCTTACAGCTGACGGCTGCTTTTGGCACTTACACATCACGTCTCCGACAGTGCTACGCTGTATTGGAAATGAATGCTGTATAATTTGCAACATATTTTAAGCTTAGGGCTAAAAATCAATTAAATTTCCGAGAACGAGCTAAACAAAGGCAGAAGAGACCGGCCTCCAGAGATGCCTGCTGTTCAGAGATACCTGTTCACAGGCAGGCCACAAATCGTCATTCAGCCACACTCCCAGAAGTGCCAAAGTCACCACGCCAACCTACCAAACAAAAAAAGACCTCTAAGAACCCACTAAAAACTTTCAGGCAAGCGTTAAAATCCCCCCAAAGGAGCAGGGACAGGCCCCCGTCTGAAAAGACTGCTAACAGAGGTGCAAGTTGTTTAGGGGTTGTTTAGCCTGGAGAAGAGGAGGTTGAGGGGAGACCTCATCGCGCTCTACAACTACCTGAAAGGAGGTTGTAGCGAGGTGGGTGTTGGTCTCTTCTGCCAAGTAACAGCGATAGGACAAGAGGAAATGGCCTCAAGTTGCACCAAGGGAGGTTTAGATTGGACATTAGGAGAAATTTCTTTACTGAAAGAGTGGTCAGGCCTTGGAACAGGCTGCCCAGGGAAGTGGTGGAGTCCCCATCCCTGGAGGTATTTAAAAGACGTGTAGATGAGGCCCTTAGGAACATGGTGTAGAGGGCATGGTGTGTTGGGTTGACGGTTGGACTCGATGATCTTGGAGGTCTTTTCCAACCTGTATGATTCTATGATTCTAAGTTAAACCATGTCCTCTCTCACCAGGGTTAAAGCCCCACAAGGTCTCCCCGGAACATTTTAGGGGCACAGCCCTGGGTAGCAGCGTCCTCTCTTCCCTGACAGGGAATATAGCTTGGAGGAGATCCTAACGAGCCGCCAAAGCCACGGATTAACATCAAGCACACTCTGTGTTTCTTTTTGGAGTGCTTTTCTTCTCTTTTTTGTGTTCCTGTACCTAAGAACCTGACAATTCTGCTCTGCCAGAATAAAAACTCGTTCGGTGGCACCTGAAGACTGTTTAGGGTTTGCACATCACTTGGGCTAAGCCACTCCTCCAGAGCACAGTGAACTAAAAATTTAAACAAAAAGTGGGTGTTTGGGGCAGCGGGGGAGGCAGTGTGCAGAGGCCACGGACCGAAGAGCGGAAGAGCTGGCACCAGTTGATACCACAAATACCAGCTCAACGGAGAGCGAGGTCTCGTGGGCAGGTCCTCCCACGGCAGAGGGAACTGCGGCGTGGCAGCTTGCAGCTCGCAGCGGGCCTCAGTTTCTTACCCGTCACGCTAACAGTGGCTCCCACGCTTGACAAGCCCTTAGATGCAGCCACAGATGACCACAGTCAACCCTCCTGCCTTATAACAAAACATAACCCCCCAGCAGGTTTTGCCATCACAACCAATCCAAGTGAAAATTTAGTTTGCCTTTTAACAATGTTTTCATAACTAAATCCTAGTAAATTAAGCAGATTTGCCTACTGTAGAGCCGATGAGCAGAAATCAAAGGTTTTAAGAGTCTGCAATTAAGAGACCAGGATTTGAGAAATCTCGTTCAAAATTAAACACATCTATCCAAGGCAAATAAACAACTCTCCAACGCTAGCCAGTGACATATTTTCTAAGCAGAAGCTAGTTCTCTTCATTCTTGCCCCAAAGCCATAAGTCCATTTCTAAATGTGAGTTTTACACAAATAGCATCAGCGTTCCCTGCGCCCGCCACCTCCGCTGCTGACCCAGCCGTTGTCCCCAGCGGAGGAGGACACCGAGCGCCGCGATGACAAACCCGGCTCAGAGCTGTCCTGCGAGCACTCCTTCCTCAGAGCCTGCGCGTGGCTCCATCTTCTTCCCCAAAGCTCCCCGCCCGTGAAGCAGCCAGCACCGCTCCAAAGCTAAGAGCGGAAGCGGGATGCTGCATAGAGCAACGGCCAAGGAAAGACTCGAGATGCTCCTGGGACGTTCTTACTTCATAATTTACCTCTGCTTTCCTCAAGTTCCTGGGCAGTTTCCATGCAATGTAAAATTCTAAGCTGCACACACCTCACAAAATCACTCTGAAAAGCTGCCCGAACCGCTGAAGCTTCTAACACTATAATGTAGCAGTTTTCAACCCATTTACTTATGGTGTTACGCAAAGGCCCTGCAAGGAAGGAAGAGAAGAAAACCCAGCTGCAGGAGGCTGCAGTGCACCACGCAGGGTTCACAGCTCCATCAGAAAGCATTCAGGGGTGCAGCAAATCAAAAAGGACAGAGGCACAGACAGTAGATTTACTTCCTCACAGGACGCCAGGGAAGAAAAAGGTCTGAAGAAACCAAATTTCTGTTAAACTCTGCACTGGGAAAGTGATGCCCTTGCAAGGAGCGTTCCTTTTTTCCAAACAGAAACAACAGGTAAATGTACTCCTGGCCAAGTCCGGCGTGTTTGATGTCTTTTCCCTCTGTGAAACCCCTTCAGGACCCTTCCAGTCAGGTCCCTGCTCCGTCTCCAACGCCCCCTGCTCAGGACAGCTGCGCTCTGTGCCAGGCCACTCTCCCCCCACGCAGCCCAGCAGCACGCAGGCTCCTGCGCGGCGGGAGCGGCACGAGCTCCTCTCCTTCTGCGCAGTGAAGACCCCAAAGGCAGAAGGCAAAGCAAGAAAGGAAACTGGAAATCTGACTTCACCGAGATGTGGCTACAAAACCAACCGGCTCTCCCTGCCCAAAGCAGCAGCGAGGCCAAAAACGGGACGTGTTGCACAGCAATGGAAACGGCATTCGGGATCAAAGACCCCCCGACCTCCTCGGCTTCTGCTGTTACTGCTGTAACTTTGTGCTGCGCTGCCTGCACAAAGCATGCGACATTCCAGCGCGGAGCAGAGCACCGTGTCCAGCCTGACCTGGGTTGCAACAAGACAGTGATGGATCCCGCTATCTGCGGATACTTTCTTACGGACCTATAGCATTGCGCACTTGGACACTGAATAAAAGGCTGAAGAATCAGGTGGCGTGGGCGCAGAACCAGCCCCAGCTTTCAGACAGACGGACGCACAATGCACTGGCAGTCAGTCCTGGCTTAAGCAAGCGTCCTACTGCTTTACACGTCCGCGTGGCAGAACAGAGCCGAGAGCCAACGCCAAGGAAAACAACCCCCACTACCAGCCAAAATGCCTGCGCGGTTTCGGGGACCAATTGTTCTGAAAAGCAAAGCAGAACAAAAACAGGCCTGGCTTCCGCAGAGCGACTGCTGGGCTGGCCCACGCCGTGGATTCGTACGCAGCTGTTGAAGCACGACGACGCAGGCGGCGTCAGGGTGGGAACGAGCGGCTGTCGATGGAGACAACCCCAGCAGGACTGCTGCTGAACAGCAGCGCCGCAGCCCCAGGCACCCCGCGGAACTCCTAAGCAGGTTACTAGAGGAACTTCCTACCACATTTCCACCTTGCTAAAGCTTCTACCATCGTCCAAACAAACAAATAAATACACAGACCTAGATAGCCACGATAATAACAAGGCACTTTTTGTTCACAAGCCTGAGGGGTGACCCAGGGCGAAGGAGCTGCCGTGCCCCAAGTACCAGGGATCGGCACATCAGTATCTCAAGACAAATGTGAGAATGAATTTTTCCATCAATCTTTGTGCCTGCACCTTCTGAAACAGAAGTGAGGCTATGTCTTTTTTTTTTTAAATCTACTATCTACAAGAGAAGCATCACTACTAATACCAACTCTAGAGATGCAAACTGGCATGGAAGTTGTTTTCCTGTTAACAAGCCAGCAGTGCTACAGCTCTCTACGCTGGGTCTCATCACAAAAGCAGAAGTGCCACCCAGCTCTGCGTACGTACGGTTTCCTCCTCGCTGACCTGGCGTGGTCAGACATCCCCGACTCCCAGGAGACGGGAGCGCGGGCACTCCGCCTGCCTGAATCTTCCCAGCACCTCTGGGGCCTCTCTAGGCAACGTGCGGCTCCGATTCCTCACGCCAACCCAGCCTGCGGCCCTGCTTGTGCAGCTGAGGAAAAACAGCTAAAAAAACAACAATCCAGATACTTTGGAGGTCTAAACAAGATTCCTCTTCACAGACGTTTCGCTATGGTTTACGCACACAGATCTGATTTTGCTTTTTCTCCACACCAAGGGGCACCGGCACCGGGCGGGGTGGGCGGGCACCGCACCGGCCGAGGGCGGGGGGGGCACCGGGCGGGGTGTGCTTCCTCACGCCCGTGCCTCCTCCTCCAGGCAGGAGTGGTGGCCGGCGGCCGGTACGGATTTGCCTCCACGCACCTTGCGCTTCGGCTCGGGGAGGAACCGCAGGCCGGCGGGGTGGGACGGGCCCCCCGCAGCCGCCTGCCCCAACCCCCGCCCCGAGGCCGTGAGCCCCCGGGGAGGGGCCGGGCCTCGCCCCCCGCCCGCTGAAACGGCGTTTCCCGGCGGACCCCCCCGCGTTCCTGGGCCCCCCGTGGCCGCTCAGCCCTTACGTGTGTCCGGGGGGGTGAGCTGCCGCCGGGGCCTTCCTCCGGGTCGTCCTCCTCCTCCTCCTCCTCCTCCTCCCCCGCCGAGGTGCTGTCGCTGCCCGAGTCCTCCAGCCCCGAGTAGACGCTCTCCTCGCTGTCCGTCAGCTCCTCGCTCTCCTCGGCGGGACGCGGCTGGAAGGGAACGGGACGGGGGGGTGTCAGGACGGCGGCGGCCCCGCTGACGGAGGGGCCGCAGGGACCGGGCCCCCGCGCTGCCAGGGCCCCGCCGGGGCCGGGCCGGGCCCCGCCGCCCCCCTCAGCGGGCCCGCAGCGCCCGTAACCATGACAACGCCCCGCCGCGGGCGCGCGCCCCGACCTGCTCCATGGCTCCGTCCCGCGGCTCCGCGTGCGCCGCCGCCGGCCCCGCCGCGCACCACGTGCGCGCGGGTCAGAGGTCACGGCACCGCCCCGCACCCCCGGCCACCGCCTTTCCGCCTTCCCCGGCCCCTCCCCCCCCGCAGCGCCCACACGCCGCCCCCGGGAGAGGGAGAGGGGCGGGGGGAGGGGGGGTCCGTACTCCCGGCGGCGGGGAATAAAAGCGGAGGGGTCAAAGGGGAGAGGTGACTGTGCGCGGCGCGCATGCGCACGAGCAGCACGCACCGCCTCGCCTTCCCGGCGGGAGGCGCATGCGCGTAAGCAGGCACCGGGCGGGTGTCGGCGGGGGGGCACATGCGCATAGGGAGGCACGGGGGGGTGTCAGCGGGATGCGCATGCGCATAGGCGGGCGGTTCCGCGGCGGAGGAGCGGCCCTCAGCCGGCGCATGGGCAGAAGTGCGCATGCGCGCAGCGGGACGCCCTCCGAGGAGGGGGCTCGTTGAGATGCGCATGCGCACCGCGCCGCTCCGCGCCCGGCCGTGACGGCAGCGGGGAGGGGGGCGTGCCCCAGGCGCGGGAGGGGGCGGTCCCGCGCATGCGCCTAGCGGCCTCGCGCGGGGGGCTTGTCTCGGAGGCGTCCCAAGATGGCGGCGGCCATGCTGGGCCCCGGGGGTTGCAGTGCGCAGGCAGCGGCCCGGCCCCGCGGCGGCGGCCGCCGGCGGCACTAAGCCCCGCGCCGCCCGCCCGCCTCGGCCCGCCGCACACCCCACCTGGCGGCGGTTTCCCGGGGAGGGCGCCGGCGCGCCGCGGCCTGCCCCGGGGCCTGCAGCCGGGCCCTCAGGGCGCAGCGGCGGCCGCCGCCATGGAGGGGCCTGGCGCGGCGGCGGCGGTGGGCGCCGGTCCCGGCGGCAGTAACGTGCCCGCTTTCCTCACCAAGCTGTGGACCCTGGTGGAGGATCCCGACACCGACTCGCTCATCTGCTGGAGCCCGGTGAGTCCCGGTGAGGGGGCGACGCGGCCGAGGCCCCGGGGCCCGGCTCCCGTCAGCGGGCGGATGCCCGCTGACGGGAGCCGGGCCCCGAGGCCTCAGCCCGAGCGTGTCCGCGGCCTCCCCCGGGCTCCGGAGTGACTTTCCCAGCCGCGGGCCTGGCCCTCGCTCTTTACCGGTGTGTCACAACATGGGAGCGGGTTCCTCTGACTCTCCCCAGGCCTCGCAGTCGTTCTTGCCCGCTCTTAATTAGAGGTGCTGCGTCTTTCCCCAGTGGTTATCCCGCTCGTGCACCTCATTACCCCAGCGCCGCAATACCTCAGGGGAAAATGAGCTATCCCGTGTACTTGAGGGGAAAAAAAAAAGCAGCGTGCAGACGCTCCTCTAACTGTTTCCATGGTAGGGGATGCTGTGCGGATTTTCGCCGTGTCATTATAACCGCTGTGCTGTTTTTCTGGCGTGTTTCTATGGCGCTGGCCTGATATCTGGTCGCACCAGTCACGCAAGTCCCCTTTTCCCATCTTTTCTAGCCGCTTGGGGAAGTTTAAGTTTTGTCTAAAAGATCGTAGTGTCCGGAGCCACGTGCCGCGAGCTGTTTTTCAGAGGCAGTTACATCTACACTGTTTACCTGAAATCGAACGGAAGAAGTTTTCTTGCTGTTTGTTCTTGGCCTGGCAGACCAAGCAGTTAAGTGGAAATAAGTTCTGGCGAATACGGGACTGCTCTGTCTCCTGTATCACCGTATCGCCTTGCTTCGACCGCAGATCAGACGTTTGCTACCAAAACTATTGAGGGAAGAGAAATGCGGTAATGTTGGTAAGAGCGAGAAGGGACTGTCGTATAGAGGTTTAACTGCAGATGAGAGTGAGGAGCTAAGGCGAGTGGAACTGCTGTTCAGCGTAATAAAACGTGAAAGATAAGGACCAAAATAAAAGCATAAATGCGCTGGGAATGTTTTTTTGTAACCCTTGATCGTAGCTGCTCTCCACCAACTCGAACTGTTTGCTTATCTGACTCAATGTGGCAGTAATGAGATGAAAGACCTGCGCTGTCTGTTCGCTGCAGATATTGCATTGCTCTTAACTTTGCAAGTCATCGCCTCCCAACAAACGCCTCGTCCTGTTACTAGAGCAAACAAAGATTTAACGCCTTGTGTTTAATGAGTTTGTATTCATTTTTGTGTTGCTGAAATGCCCTGAGAAATTGCATTTAGGGGCAGGGGATGAATGGCATTACCCCGTTCCCCATGCGTTTGGCAGCTGCAGCGCACAGGCGGGTCGCCTTCCTCCTGGGCGTGGGTGCGAGAGATTTTTTGGGGGACACTGTGAAAACTTTGGGCCTCTGTTTGAATGCAAACAGATTCGCTGTTTAGACAGTGTTCAAATTAAGCTGTGCCACTGGGAATGTGGAGTAATATCCATGGAATTAGTATTGACACGCAAATAGGCATGCTTTTGCAAGTAGGTATATATACTCTGCTTATGTTGACAGGTAAAGAAAGTTGCCTACATCTTTACATTCCTCCTTGTCCAAAAGATTTTTGCAAGTGTCCTGAGTGGAGGAGGAAGGAGGTGTTGGTGTTGAGGCCAGAGTCCCTGACTGCTCGCTTCCATCCCTTCGGCAGTTCGCTGCCCACTCTTCTTTGGGGTTATCGCTCATCGGGACCGTTTTGGTTTGTAATGTGGTTACCCAGAGCTGTCCCAGCCCACGGGGGGGGGCGAGCAAGCCGCTGCTGGGAGGTGGGCGTGAAAAGGTGGGACAGGGAGATTCGTACACTGGTTTTGCGTCTAATGAAGCAGTGAGCTGGGTGAGGTTGCTTCGCAGTAGCTGTCCAGGTACGTGTTCTTGGCCTGTGCTAAACGTGCGGTCTCCTGCTTTGTTCACTGAGTGACAAACTACCTTTATTTACTGCATGTTTGCTGTGGGGTAACAGCGTGCGTGAGGAGCAGTGCGATAGCGTGGGCAGCTGCAGCGCTGAGGTTCAGCCTGGATCGAAACTTTGTTCCAAAGCAACTTTGCCAGTCTGATAAATAACTATTTTTTTTAACCCCTTTAGGCTATTGGTAGGTGGACAAATCTTCTAGGTCTTGGCAAGAGCTAAGGGAGCATGGTCTGGATGGATACAGCTCTTAAAATTTATTGTTAAGTCTTAGATCCTGACGATCTTCACTTCAGAAGCAGGGTTCTGCTTGTGTGGAATCACCATGTCAGGCGCCTGAGCTCCTTGTCATTCCTGGTGTTGAAAGTAAATGTTCTGTGAGTCGATGGAATCTGTGAAAACCTGTGGAAAGATTGGGTCTTCCCCTAAGTAGTTCTCTCGCCTTTTTTTTTTTTTAAGTACAGGCTGTGATACAGAAACAAAGTAGTTGATTATCCTCAAGCTTACTCAGGTAATCAGTAGTTGATTATTCTCAGCTTACTGTGTTTAATTCCTTTCTTTCAATTTCCTTTAACGATAGGTAGAAGAAATAAGCAGCAGGGGTTCGGGAATATGGATCTCTAAGTGCTTGGAGTAAGGAAAGGGATCTTTTACGTGTCTTTGAGGAGAAATCATCTCAGTAGAAAGCAGGAAAATAAACATAAGGGGGAGATAAAGAAGCAGAATATGCTTTTTTAAATATATAACTTCTAATTTGGCTTCTTTTGAAGGTAAAGTCTTCAAATTTTATTTGTGATTCCTTGACACGCTTTTTTTTTTTTTTACAACTTTCTCATCTTGGAAACTTCTCTCTCATCCCTACAGCTAACGTTAATGACTGAAACCTCCCCCCGCGTGTAGTCACTGCGAGTCTGAAAGGCAGGACGGCTTTTAGGCGTTTATCGCATCCTCAGCATCAGATGCTGTGACAGCCGGGCTTCTGCCCTGCCTCATCCATGAATCCCGCCCTGTTTTCCACTTTCCCTTCAGAGACTCTCGGATTTGCTGATCACAGAGGAGTGTTCTGGGAAAGTCCCCCAGTCTGCTTGCGCTCTTCCTGCGCTCTCCCCAAAGCCTCTCCTCGGCCTCGGGGACAGCCTGCTGAGCTGGATTTTCCAAAGGGCACACAGATAGAAATGCGTTTTCCTCATTGTTTCAAATCGGTCAGTGCTTCTCACATACGAAGATGAGATGGCACCCAGCTGAATTGCTGGGCAGCGAGTTTGAAAAGCAGATATCTCGTAATGTCGCTCACGGATTGTGTAATCGCTCCCCACAATGATGGCGCGCAGGCCAAAACCGTAGGAGAATTTGAGAAGAGCTCAAGAAGGATGGATTGTTTTCTTATAAAACACAAGGTCTGGGTATAATTTCTGCCCTCAAAAGTACCAAGACTGCTGTTTGCTGGTGTAAGTTTGTTAGGGAAAGTTGATGTTGTCTTGCTCAGACTTTTCCCCAAGCACGTGGGGTGGCATCTTGTCTCTCCGGACCTTAGTCTGACATGGGACAGCAGGTCTTGTTAAGTCTGCAGCAGATTTCTCCATTGAAACAACCAAGTTGAAGTATATTTGGGATACAAATAATATGACTAGTTGACGACTAGTTTATTTTTGACACTATTTGCTACGTTTACCTCCCTCTCCAAGCCACACACTCACCTCAACTAGAAGTTAGCTGCTGCCAAAGAGTGCAGACCTGCCCCTGGCACCGTTTTTGCGTCTCTACTAGTAATCGTGGGGCCTTGGCGACTTGATTCAGCTCTTTGTCCTCCACGGGTTGTTTTTTTTTCCCTGGATATTTTTCTGTTGAACTGCTGAGTTTTAGTGACTCATCCTGCTGCCGCGTGACTGCTGGGACGGTGCACCTGGGGTGGCAGGGAGAGGGGGACAACCTTTGCAGGTAGCAGCCTGCTTCCATTGAGTTAGTTGAAGGGTGGACGCCTCGTGGATCTCCGGAGGCCGGGGGATGCTCTGAGGAAGCAGCGCTGCATTTGCTCGGTTCCTAGAGAAGCTCCTGCTTAGGCATCTTCTGTTGGCTGCTGTCACACGTAGACCTCTCTTCTGGCTCGGTAGGCAGCTCTTGGGTGAACGCTGAACCTTCCCCGCCTGCTTCCCTCGTGCTGGCTGTGGCGCTTGCCCTGCTCTGGGTGAACTGAGCTCGTGAAAAGCTCAGAGAAGTGCCGGAGCCGGGAGGGCAGGGGAAGGAAGCTGAGCCCCCTTTGGCGGCAGTGTCTTGGCTCGGGCGTGACACCTCGGGCTGTCTGCTGATGATCTGATGCTCTCCCCTTCCCTCGTGGCAGCCCTGAGTCTCACCTGGATCCAGAGGGAGCTGTACGACTGGCAGAAACATGGGTTTGCTTTTGCTGCCATGGACTGACATGTTGTGGCTTGGGTGAGCGTTAGGGCCAGCAAAGGTGGGTCAGGGCCACTCCTCGGCGTCCGCAGGGTGCTAGATCGGCGTGACTGCACGTGAAACTGTGGCTTACGGTGAAGGTCCGCGAGATAGCCGCGTTCACCTTGCGGTGGTTAGCTACAGTGGGTCTGGTGGTAGTTTTGGCCCCTCCTAAGTTAAATCACCTGAATGAAGAGGCAAATAGACGCCGGCTCCGGAGCGGGCAGGGTCGGGGCCTCCCCTTGGTGGGGGCGAGTCCATAGATCGGCACAAGCTGCAGCGTGCGGTGCCACCCCTTGAGAGGTTTGCAGATGCGAGAGCGTGGGGGCAAGGTGAGGAGGGGTGTGTTCTCTCCTGCGCCGCCCGGGTTGTCCTCTCCACCCTGTGGTCGTTGGACCCTCTGCTGAGCCTCTTCCACCTGCTGAAGTGAAAGAGCCGAGCTGGTTCAGGGGGGTCCAGGGGGCTGCAAATAGCAAAAGGTAAATGCGGGACGGAGCGAGACCTCCCTTTTCTTGCAGCTGTTCCCTGGTTTTTGGCTGGCCCTGCGTCTGGTGGAGTCATGCCCTTCAGCGCATGCCCTGTTAGAGGAAGGGATACAGGCTCGGGGAAACCAGCCACCGACACTTTGCTATTATATTGCTCATCCTGAAGGAAGCGTCAGGTTCAGAGCCATCAGCTCGGTTCTCCTTGCTTGGGGAACAGGGACAAAAGAGGTGGGGAGGGAGGGCGTGGGAGAACATGAAGAAGCTCCTGACAGGTAGAGTTAGGAGGAAGCCGTGAAATTTGGTATCCTACCCAGACAGTCAATCTTGTCCAAGTCTTAAGCCTGAATTTAGAATATGCTGAGCTTAGGCCTGTGGAGCCTGAGCGTCAGTCCCTGTATCAGCAGTCTAAATGAAACCACCCGCTGCTGGCAAACCCCATGGACCCATTTCTGCTGCAGCAGGAGCCCGGATTCCAGTACAGGAAAGTCCGTGTGGTGAGGCAGGGGGTGCTCCAGCAAGGCCGTGGTTGTTACCGTCCAGACCAATGTGAGCACGTAAGTGACCCTGAGGCTTGCCCTGATTTAGACCTAGAGAGGTGGCTGGGCTATTTGAGGGGGTGACTCAGACTTGGAAAGCAACCACACGTGGAACAGCAAGCCCTCCACGGCACGCTGGTCTTAAGCAAAGTACGAGTGAGGTGCTGTTTCCATGCAGTCGTGTTGCAGTCTGATGGCTCCGTTAATGCTCTTGGACAGTGGAGGGGAGCAGAGTGCATGAAATAACCTCATCAGCAGCTTGTTTTGCCTGTAAACATGTGCACGCTTTCTGCACAGCTTGCCAAATTCAAGGCCAGCTCTCTTAAGGTCAGTGCCGAGGTCCTCGCCTGCGCTAGGAAAATTACTCTTTGCTGAAACTGTCTGTCACCAGTTGGGTCCTTCAAGAACAGGGTTCCTGGTGGCTTAACTCTTGGTGTGCAGGAGACACCACTTACCTTCCCGCTGTTCTCAAAACCCGTGTTATCTCAAGGCAAGGTACTGCTTTGATGAAGTACTGTATGGAAAATCCGAACATGCAGCTGGAAATGAGGAATGTGCAGAAGAATTACGATACCAGCATGCTTCTAAAGAGTTCTGATTTATGGTCTGTGAACGTTAACTAAAAATCGAGGAATCGAGAAGAGGAAGGGTTTGGAGCTGCCAAGCAGTGGACAGGGGAAATGTGAGGTTTTGTCTTGTATTTAATCCCTCACATGCGTAGATAATAGCAGCTTTCATGGTTTTGCAAGGGGAAGTTGATCTGGTCTAGTATATAGGGTGAGGGTTTGTTAAATAAGGCAGTGGGCTTTTAATAAAATAAAATTCAACCATTGTTCAGAGCTGTTATGTTTGAATTACTTATTTGCAAATTCTGTGTTAGCAATGCAAATTCAAAATAAAACTTACTCCGGTAAGCATGGCGATCAAACTAAAGTGCGTATTTTTACGGGGCAATGGTAGCTGTAATCGTGTTGGATTTCCGATTGAATTTAAGTTCAAGAATGTGAGCCTTTAAAGGTTGGGTTTTTAATCTCAGTCAGGCTAAAAGGTTTGTTTAGAATCACAAGGTGAGGGTCCAGTGTTAGGCAGGAGGTTAAAGTAAGGGACTTATTAAGAGCTTCAAGAGGTAGCACTTAACGGGAAAAACTCTGCTTGGAGCTGAAGAGTGCTGGTAGCCAAAAAGCCTGGAACTGCTCTAAATGCTGCTTGGAGCTGGCTTTGAGAAGGTGCTCTGCTGACACGTTGCAAAACTGAATATTCAGAAACTGTCCTTAGAAATGTAGGCCTTTCAGGTTCCTGCCTCGACCATACCTTTTCCCCGTTTAAATAGCTTTGCCAACTTCTTGAATACCGATGGCATTGCTTGTCCTCTTCCCGAATGGCGCAGGAGCTCTTGGACCGCTTCGAGGAGCAGTTTTCCAGTACAGCGATGTTTTTCGGCCGAAGGCTGTGTAGCAGTGATCCTCCACGGTCTTGCTCTACGCTCGTTCATGCCGGGCACTTCATTTCCTTGCTGAGCGTCCGCTCTGCCCCGCCGTGCGGACCTAACCACGAGCCTCTGCCACGGGATCGCTCGGTTTTGCTTGCAGGATCCTGCCCCGTGCTTACGCTGACTCTGGTTCTTGTTAGACCCTTTTATGGACCGCCTGAACACGCTAATACCTGATCTTCTTCGTTTTCTGCTAAATTGGGGTTAAGGCTGCTCGCGGAGGTGTTCGATGGGCGCTGCTGCTGGCTGAGGGACGTGCAGGACGGGGAGCGGGGGGAGAGCCGCCCGCTCTCCCTGCGCAGCGGCGAGCCGTGCCCGAGTTCCTGGTGCCTCGTTGAACCGTAACCTCTGGGGAGCAGGAGGGAGGTTCAAATGAATGGTGTGAGCGAGAACGTGGTATGTTGCGTGTGGTGACGTCGGCTGCAGTTGCTAATCAAAACAACGCAATCGGGGTTTGGGACAGCTTGATGCAGAGCTTGGAAGAAACTTTATCCTGGTAGATGTTGACAGTTTTCCCTGTTTTTCTGCATTTCGTTCATCGAAGAGGAGCAACGCTGTCAACTCTGCACATGGGCATTTGGTGCTGAGTGCACGGAATGCTAAAATATTGGTTATAACTGGTGATTAACACGAATAAATTATTCAGTAGTTGATCTGCTGTGGAACTTAAAAATCTAACTCTGTTGGATGCCCTAGTAATTATATCAATTACTGGATAAATAGAGCCTATGGCAGGTCCCGCTGAACTATTTGGTACATCCTGCTGCCCAGTATTCTTGATTACAGAGGCTGAGGAATTTTCTCAGCCTCGCTCAATGAAAATTTCTGGTTTGACCCACAAAGGAGTGATTATTCCTTGCCTTTTTCTAGGTTTAGGGCTCCCTAGTCTAGCCCAAGAGGATTTCTGTTCTTGTGATGCCACTTCCAGCACAGCGTGTTTTCGGTTATAGAGACTGGTAAATAGCTAATTTTAAATCCCTTTGTATACGCTTAAGTTCCTTCTTTGTCTTTTTTTTTCCATTAGCAATGTATTTTTCACAGGCTGTATTTTCTCTTACCTTTAATGTGTTTTGTAAATAGAAGTGCAGATATCTCTGCTCAGCTCAAAGCTCTCATCTACCTGACTCCAGTAACTGCTGCACAGAAAATGTATTACCCGTAGGCAGGTAAGGACTAACGCAAGATCCGCAAAGCAAGCAAAGAGCCAGCAAAAAAGAAGGGAAGTGTGTTGTTTGAAAATACTTTTGTTTAGTTTTAGCTGAAGTCACTAGCTGGGCTCCTCAAGGTTCTTGGGGTCTGTCTGCTGTAGTTCTTTCAATGACGTTGGCATAAAAAAGGGGTATCTGTGTGAAGTGACGTGAATAAAGTAGGAAGGCGTCAGCATCACAGAGCCTTATCTTGCAGGGAGACTACGTAAGTCCTGAAAAAGCTGCGAACAGGAGTGGCATGACCCTGCTCGTGTGAAACGCAGAGTCATGCAAGTGAGCGATTTTTGCTGTCTTCTGGGAATTCATTAGCTATGCCCGAAAATAGTTGTTTCTTTCGTATGAATTTGATCAGGGTGCTTTTCCTGCTTCAAAACCAAAACCGCACTTCTATGCTTTTTTTACGCCCGTGCGTGTGTGAGCTCAGTTACCTGATGTGGTTCACAGCGTGGCCCCCAGAAACCAGCTGGGTTTTGGCAGCGCTGCATTTGAGTCAGGAACAAGCGGTGGTGGTGCCTGAATACCTTAAGCTGATGCTTTGATGTAGTTTAGCAGTACGAAACCATGGTCTGAAAGTTACGTTTCCTTAGCCCAGCAAAACAACGGCTGGAAAAAGATAAAGCCTAAATGGGTGGGATCATGTGAATATGAACTTCCCTTAACAAAAAATTGTAAGTGAAAAATAAGGAGGGTTCTGGGTCTGCGCTGTCTAGAAGGCCTTGTGGCGTCAAAAAAGAAGTTTCAAGGTGGAGTTGGAATAAATGTGTAAATGCTGCGGTCCCCTGCGATAGCTGGGGGCTGAACCTGGTCGCCCACAAGGTCTCTTCTCGTCCTGCGCTGCATGGGTAAGCAAGATGCTGATTTGTTACCTTCCACCCTGCTAGCTCGTCCGTTGCGGGGTTTCTCATTCTTGCCTTCCCAGGAAGAGGCAAGGAGGAGAGGGGCCGAGCAGAGTGGGGCCGGTAAGCTGAAGAAACAGCGTTATGGTGAACAGCAAAAAACCTGGTCTTAGATCGATCCGATCGGTAGGTAGCTTGTCTGTAGTTGCTAGAAAAAGGCCCAGTGTTGATCAACAGCTTTGACCTTGGTTCTGCCCGTGCTGTGGGATTTTCTGGTGGAGTCTGCTTTTAACTATCTGTCAGAAAACTTCCTTCCTGCTCTGCTGATGTCTCAACTCTTGGTAAACTGGTAAAATTTCACCTTGGAGGTTGCTTGCGTTAAGTCCCCTTGTGTATAAGATTGTCAGCACCTTACAGATTTGTTTGGGTTTTTTCTTGATGAGCTAAAGCTCGTCTCTTCCACGCCATTCTGTGCACACAAGAAGAGTGTAGTCAGACTCCAGTGGTGATGGGTGTCTAACAGTGAGCTTTATGAAAAGTCAAGTTTTGAATCTCCATGCTGGAAATGGTGACTTGTTCAGATTTTTGGACTGGAGCAGATTCTCCTTCCATTGCGCTGAAGCTGGAAATAGTGCAGTGATTGAACGGAGCTCGCACACAACCGACAGCAGCACATGCTCTTTCTGTACGGTGGTAGGGAAGGAGAATTTCTTTCCTAGAATTACATGACTTGTTTCCCAAATGAAGAGCCTGTAACCTGCTTCCT
The DNA here is from genome assembly GCF_964195595.1 of Calonectris borealis. Classification (NCBI taxonomy): domain Eukaryota; kingdom Metazoa; phylum Chordata; class Aves; order Procellariiformes; family Procellariidae; genus Calonectris; species Calonectris borealis. The sequence goes on from NC_134313.1 coordinate 801,839, forward strand.
GCAGAGGCGAACACCAGTGGCGAACACCTTTGGCCACGGAGGTCTGGATTACTGAAATTCGGTGATTGTACGGCAGGTTTCTGGAACAGCTGAGCCAGTGTAACCATCAGCCCCTCCTTGTCCTGTCTCCAGCGCTTATCGCGTGGGCTATGAACCGGTTCAGCTCCTTGTGGGTCCCTTCCAACTTGAGATACTCTGTGATTCTATGATTCTGTGAGCTGTCTGGCCTCGCAGGAAACTGCTGAAGTAGTAAGTTAGATCAGGTCTTGGAGGAGAAAGTGAGAGGAATCTGTGGAGCATCGTGGTCTGTGCAAGGTGATGAGAGCATACAGCTGAGATCAAGGGACAGGGGAGGGAGGACAAGTTTTTGGTTACAGCACAGTGATGCAGAGGTTCTGCTCATCCTGCCTTATCCCATCCTGAAACTAAATACGGTGATGTGCATAGACCCCAGCGCGCTAGCCGGCTGTGCCAGCCGTCGCCGGGACCTCCAGCTCCTTCGTTGGAGTGGCCTGCTTCTGCTGCCACGGTTGGTATCTCCTTTACGCACTGAATTTTGTATTTGTAGGCAGAAGTATGTAAGTGTTAGCAAGGATAGGCATCACTGTGCGGCCTTGCCTCTCAGGCAGCTGTAACAGGACGGTCCTGCGTCTGGCTGCAGGCGCAGTCACCCAAGGTAGGGTACCGATGAGCGGTGTGGGAGGTCGCACGAAGGCTGGCTTTCACTGCGGACGCGTCAGTGCTTCGGCAGCCCCAGCGCGGGAGCGCTTAGACACAGTTCCGCTCCGGATTAGTTCTTATGAAATTGTGAATGTGCTACACTTGACAGTTCTTAGCACGTGGTGAGGTACTTCTAATTGTGTCACTTTGGTTCTTGCTGCTTGGGTCTAGCGACTCCCCGACCATCTCCAGCCCAGCTGGGTACAAACGTTTCCCAGTCCAACGCTGCGTACGGCAGCCGTGCTGTGGTTGGCAGGTGGGTCTCCCCCTTTTAACTATGTACGAAGGGCGTCTTTAACTAGGTACATAGGTGCTGATAGCAGAAAGGTTTATTTTTTGTGCATTAAAAGGTGTGTCTTTCAACACTCATATCTACTGGAAAATGAGGCCAGTTCATTTTGCGTTAAGTCAGCATTTCTGCTCAAAGCAGCGTTTGTACTCACCCTCGTACCGACACAGGGTGGTGGGGCTGCACATGTAACTATGCTGGGGAACTGGTCCTGGTTAAAACTAACTAGACAAAAAACTTAGATCATGGAATAATTCAGGTGAGAAGGAACTTGTGGTGGTCTCTAGTCCCAGCTCCGGCTCAGAGCAGGATCTGCTCTGGGGCCAAACCGGGTTGCTCTGATCCTGACCCAAACTTGCTCCTCTGTATCCCAGCACCTTGTAGGTGAGGTCCCCGCTTGTGCCTGCCTCACAACTGTGCTCTGCTCCTGTCGCGCCTTCCCTCGCAGAGCTGCTGGTCCTTGCTGCTCCCCGACGCCCCGCAGCGGTCTCTTCCCCAGGCTGACCGAGCCCTCCTCCCTCAGCCTCCCCTTTCCAGCAAGAGCTGCAGCCCCATCACCGCCCCGGTGACCTCTGCCGAATTTGCTCCAGTCTATCCGTGTCTTTGTGGTATTGGGGCCCCCGGCTCTACACCCGCGTTACTGGGTGGGTGCTGCGTAGAGGGGGATGATCCCTTCCCGCGATCCCCTGGCTGCGCTCCTGTCCTGCCCAGGCTGTGGATTCGTGCAGCCCAGGCTGCCGCTGGCCCCCTCCCTCTTGCAAGGGCTCGCTGCCGGGACCCCCAGGTCTTCTACACAGCCGGGGCCAGCGCGACAAACTGCTTTGTTCTGGTGAGACAGAGCAGTTAGTGCCGGGCTCCCGGGGCTGGATTTCTCACAAAAGTTGCTGTATTTGGAACAGGAGGAATAGGTGTTTTGGAGTGACACCCAGCAAACTGTGAGTCTTCTCTGGCCCCAGCACCACGCATTTTATCCAAATGCTTATTAATACGTGAGCAACCTGGAACAGGAACCAGAACCCGCAGTTTCGCTCCCGCCACTTCCACCCCTCCTTGGGAAGTCTCGCTGTTGGCCTTGGGACCAGGGTTTCGTCTCCTCAGCTTTCTCTCCCTCGCTGGCCCCTGGCAGTCGTAGCTGCACCTCCTGGGAAGCCCCCAGTCGCGTGCTTCTGAGCCGGGTGTGCGGCGCGGGCCGTGGCGCAGGAGGTGTCAGCCTTTTCCCCCGCGAGCTGTGATCTGAACATCTCTGAAACTGTCTGTACGTCCCTTGAGAAGCCCAGGGAAGCCCACTCCGTCAGCTCTGGCCGCTTTAGGCGGGCAACCAGTTCGCTGCTGCGGGAGCCTTCAGGTGCTCTGGTTTGGTTGAGCTTCTTAGTTGGCACTTGAGGTGTGCAAACGCTGAGTAACCCGAGGGGATGAAAGCTCCTGAGCCAGTCTGGATCCTGCCGCGCTGGCACCGGTGCCCGAGGCTGCGGTCGTGTAGTCTGTGCCGTTGCTGTGCCAGGGAAAGGGATTGTTCCGTCCCGTTGGTGGTCCTTCTGCTGGAGATGGCTTCCTTCCTCCCTTCCCTCTCCCTCCCCTCCCAACACCTCCATTTGCCGGGGCACTCCCCGAGCTGCTTCTGCAGCCTGGGTTCGGCGGCACCTCCAGGATGCCCGGTCTACGGCGGCGGCGAGGAGCCGGGGAAGGCAAGCTGCCTCCAGCAGCATCCGCCTGGGAAGCCCGTGCCCGTGCGAGCCCGGGGCTCCCGACCCGCGGCGAGGGGGCCGGGGACAGCCTGTCCAAGGGCTGAGCTGCCTGTGACGCAAAGCCTGCGCCCTGGCGGGTCACACGCGGTGTTTTGAGATCGGTAAGGTGGTACCCGCGTGAAACGGGCAGGGAGTGTCCTGCGGACAGGCTGGAGCCCCGCAGCCTGCGTGCCTCTGGGTCTAAATGTTGTTAAATCAACGACAGCTGTCCTGGAGCTGGGGTGCTCTGAATCAGTCCAGAACAGTGCGGCTTCACAGTGTGTCTCATCTCTAGGGTGGAAGGTGAAACAAGCAGGTAAATTTTTCTAATGCCTGGGTTTCCAAGCCTTAAACGAAGTCACTCCATTGTTGGAGAGGCATGAGGAACATCTAGTTAATCTTCATTGCTGGGACATAAGAGAAGTTCATGGGGTTAATCTTGCTGTCAACAGTGGTGGAGCCAGAAAGTTCCTGGGGTTTTTTTTTCTTTCTTTTTTTGTTTTAATATCTCAGATGATAGCTATAAAGGTTTTCATAATTTTAATGATGAGATTTAAACTGGTGTTTGAGAATTGTCGAATCTCGTGCTAGTCTCACAAATTCGAACATTAAGTTTTTAAAAATAAACACTAAGATTGTCATCCCATTTTTTTTAAATACCTGCCATAGTTGATCAGCTTTCATTTTGTAAGGATTTCATTTTCTGGTGTGACTTCATGAGACTCCGATAACATTACTTGGTTCTTTTGTGCTAAGTCATGGTTTTGCTGCTGTCCCTCCCATCTGGATGATTTCGCTACGCAGCGACGCTTGCACCACAGGGATCAGGATTTCCATTTTCAAAATAGGTCTGGCGTGTCAGGTGTTGGGAAATAGTATTGAACCTTTCTGTGTGGCTCTAAAGTCAGTATTTTCCTGGATTTTCCTGCTTGTTGCACAGACTTAAGTCTCTTATAAACTGAATGTACAGATATGTAGAAGATCTTAAGTTATACTTTAGAAATTAGATTTTCTTTCTGTCTCGATGCAGCGGTAAGCGACCCAGATTCTGCGGTGCTCTGAGCTGAAGCCAGCTTCGTGTTGGGCTTCAGAGCAATCAGGGTTATCGGAGCTTCCAGCTCGCCTGGGCAGGGCTGCAGGGATTTTTTTAAACTTTCTGGTTTTCTATTATTTTTGAAAAAAATTTATGTTCAGCAGTACAGTAATCAGAAATATTTAAAATAACCTTACCGGTTCTTTAGAAGTTTTCAAACTGAGGCCTGCCTGCCGATGGCGATAGGTGTTATTTCTAGAGCAGTGTTACTTCTAGCCTGTTATCTGCAGAGGAGCTGGAAGACGTGATGGTTAGCGACTGGACAGATAGCGGAGGGATTCCTCAAATTAGTCTGACGGGGGGGAGGGAACGCCTGCAAGTACTTAAATGTACACTGTCCAGTGTCTTTAATTCCACGTACAGCGTGGAGGATGGAAAGGCAGAAGCCAGATGATGAGGATTGTCAGCTGGAGGAGACGGTAGCTTTTCAGTAGCTGGTTTTTGGACGGATCGCTGTTCTGGCCGCTGCTGCGCCGGGGACACTGCCCGACCGCTCCTGGTGGACTCGCGTGAAGGTGGTGAAGAGGAGGAGCTGGCCGTTCAGAGAGAGGCAGCAAGAATAGGCTAAAAGATTACTCTGGGCATTCCGTTTGTCGTAGATAGCAAATGACATGCTCTGAGGGAAGGAGCAGAAGGTACAGAGCAAAATTTTGGTGTGAAACCTCTGAAACTGCAGGACTGTACCAGGAGCTGGAGGGGCTGGGAGGGCTCGGGGCAGCTCTGGGGCCGGGGGCTCACGATGCTTCTGAAGGGAGGGCTGCAGAGGGGTCTCACCCTGTGGGCAGCTTTAATGTTTTCAGATTTGTAGCTCTACTTGTAACTGTCTGTGAAAAAACTTACAGCCTTCATCCTCAGTCCAGTTCTGTAATTTTTGGCCCCTTAACCTCAGCCGTTCAAGTGCCATCAAGAACCGATTAACAGGTTTGAGCAGTCTGCTGCATGATAGAACTGCTATTACTGCTGAAGCAGGGTGAAAAGATGTTTGCTAAACACAAGTGCTCTTCTGCAATCTTAATTCTGAAAAGGTCATTGAGGGTTTCTGTTAAATGTCCTGCTACAGAGCCCGTGCAGGCAGCAGGGAGAGAAGCAAGTAGTGCGCGGGGGCTTGTAAGCACCGCCCGGACTAGGAAGGAGACTTCTCCACACCAAGCCTAAACTCAGCCGCTTTCCCTAATCAACTGACTTTCCTTCCCTAGCATCAGTTTCAGAAAATCCTCTGGGGGCACCCCCTTTTTTGTCCGCCAGAAGAATAAATGTGTCTCAAGCCTGCGAGGCTTTGCAGGAGGAGAACGGGAAGAGCGGAAGGGTGCCAGCGGAGACCTGGAGCGTGCGGTGGGTGGTCAGAGCCCGACTAGACTAGGAGTGAGCATGGTGCTGGCCAACGCCTTGAAAATGTCTAGTGTTACATGAGTCACTTTGACTTCATGTTGTCCCCCTCTGAGGGAGCGCTGAGGCTTTTGACAAAACAACCTGATCTGTGCTGAAGTGTTTGATGCTGTCTGAGCTAGACTTGGAACACATGAGGATGAAAGTGTACCAAAATTACGCCAGATAAGCTGTATTTCATTTACTGTCATAACTTTTGCAGCACCTTGTGAAGAGATCTGCCTGCATTGTTTCTTCCCGTTCAACAAACCCTGATAACTGCTGGGAAATGGTCCAACTCCCGCGCTGTCCCTTTGGGTCACATCATTGACACCGAGCGTGGTTCCAGCAAGCAAAGCGAGCAGGTGTCCAACAGCGTGGGGGGGGCTTCTTCCAGTCCAGGCAGCTGAGATCCTTGTGTTTGCATCCCGTAACAGTGAGGGAGAAGTGGGATTTCGAACAGGAGGCCCCTCGCCCCCTTTCTGCAACATAAGCAGTCACCCCAAGAAAGATGCTTAACCTCATTTGTATAAGCCATTTGATTTTAAGAGGAGTGTTAATGACTAGCTAGTCTGACCTTGATGGTTTGAAGTGCTTTGGAGATCATTCTGAAGAGGAGAATAACTAAAGCCATAGAAGTAAATGGAAATGGGATAAAATACAACATAGATTTACCAAAAATTGATTGTACCTCCTCACCTCTCCTCTGAATGTGAAATCCTTTTCTGGAAAAAGGAATTGGGGCAGATCTAATGTGTCTGGACTTCTGCAAAGCATTTGATACTCTGCCACGTGGAAAATCATAAATGAAAGTGGAGAAGATGAGGATTAATACAAGAATTGTGGGGGAGGAACCGGCTAAAGCAGAGACAACGGTTAGTTTTCAGAGGGTCGCTCCAGTCTGGAGAGAGGTCATGGCAGAGCTGCTCGAAGATGAAATCTTGGAACAGTTTTTGAATGCGGTTTTTGTAATGACTTTGGCACATTAGGTGCCTTGAGAAAATTTTCACAAAACACTGTTGGGCTTTGTTAACACAGCAAAGATTTGGGATGCCGCGCAGAAGAAACCAGATGACCTTGAGAACTGGAGTAATAGAAGTGAGGCAGAATTTGGTTAACGCCTGCGCAGGGTTGATTTAGTCCTAACTGTGCAAATAATCCTGTCACTTACAGACAATTTAATTCAGGTTGGTTTTCCCGTAAGCCTCTTGCATACCTTAGACTTCTGCCCTTCCAGCTTACTCCCAAGTCTTCTACCGCTCTGAGCAGCGGTAGCCGCGTGTTGGGCCTGTGTGCGTGCCGATTGGCATTGGACATCCCACCAGGATGGGAGAAGAGCTGGTTAAGCGGAAGGTAGTTGGTGTGAGTGCAAGAAAATGTGTGTGAGCCGGCCATAAACAGCTGGAAATGGGAGTATTTCTAGTAATTGCGGAGAGAAATGCTTAAGTGGTGCAGTGTTAAAAATACAAATTTTAGGATGAATCTCAAACAACGTTATGAAGGAAATCACCAATGTGGTGCTTCTGGTAGTATTATGTCTGAAGGCTGAGAGCCTGTCTTCAGTTCCCTCTTCCTCCCCCCTTCCTGGAAGGAACAGATGCTGTGTTGAGGCTTGGGTGAAACTCCTTGAAGTTGATGGACATAATAGCCATCCTTCTGTGAAAACGGGAAAAATCTGTTACGCTTGTTAGCAGCGTGGATAGAGCCCTGTGGAGCAGCTAAACCTGGGGAGATTCACCGGGCTGGGCAGGAGCGGGGTTAGGTGGGGGGCAGGCTGGGGCATCTGGACGTAGGTAAAGGGAGCAGAGTATTTTGGGTGCGGCGACGTGCACCGCGTGGCTGTAGTGCTGTGGGGCACCCAGAGGAGACCACCCGCAAACTTCATTATTTTAGGGGGCAAAAAAGCAAGAACTCTTGAGTGGAACAACTCCAGCAAAACAAAAAGGCTTGGAATGGGACTCAGAGATGTTTCCTTTATTGTGGGTTGCCATCTTTAGGGAGACGGCTAGTGTGCGCCTCCTTCATAGAATCACAGAATGGTTTGGGTGGGAAGGGACCTTTAAAGCTCATCCAACCCAACCCCCAGCATGAGCAGGGACATCTTCAACTGGATCAGGTTGCTCAGAGCCCCGTCCAACCTTGAATGTTCCCAGGGATGGGGCATCCACCACCTCTCTGGTGCCAGGGTTTCACCGCCCTCAGCTTAACAAACTTCTTCCTCTTGTCTAGCCTGAATCTCCCCTCTTCTAGTATGAAACCATGCCCCCTTGTCCTGTCGCAACAGGCCCTGCTGAGAAGTTTGTTCCCATCCTTCCTTCATTGCCATCTTTCCGTTGCATTTTTTGCTATTAGAATCAACTCAGGTTACTTGTAAGTATTGGATAAGGAGTAAAGGACCGTAGTGAAAACAAGGTTGAAATGCAGGTGAACCCTGTGAAGGCGTAAAGAAACTCATCCATGGACCAAAAAGCCCAAACTGTCAACTTTTAACAAGCCCTTACCTGGTTTTCTAATTGGCAGGCAGGTTCTTTTAAAGTCTGAGGGGTTCTTTTAGTAGTAACTCTTTAGGATTAACGCTACATTGAATTTGCCCAGTAACTTTAAAAGTAAGACGTGTCTGAAAATCACGTCCTGTGGATATTTGGTCTGGTGCTCTCCAGTCAGTCCAGAAGACCTCGACCTCATCCTTCCCCGGGAGGTTCGTGCCGGGACGCGGAGGCTGTCTGCCGATGCGCCTGGGGTTTAGCTGCAGCCCTGACCTGACTCTGGAGGTTGCAGAGCGCTCGTGGGTTTGTGTTCGTCTTGTTGCTCAGCACGGTAACGGGCGCGGGGGCCCTTCTGACCTTGTGCAGGGGCGCTGCCTGCCAGGAGACACCGTCCCGAGCAGCGCGACCTGGTCTAATGTCGGAGCAGCAGCTCCTGCCCGTGAAGGTCCTTTCCTTGATTCGCCCTCATGAACTGAGGGGACTTCGGAGCTCTGCAGGCGCCATCCCTCCGCTGTCGTGTGGGTGGTCTGGCCTGGCCCTGCTGCTCTTCTTTTGAACTAAAAAGCCTGATTGCTTCATGGCCGTGCAGTGACTTGTCAGTATCTTGTCCTCTGGTGCTCCTGCCAGCGCTGCGTGCGGGTGGTGCGTGGGATGATATTAGCAGGGGGATGGATCAGGAGCAGGACTTTGCCGTGGAAGAAAATCCGGGTTGTAAAACGCATTCGGAGTTCTTGTGTCGCTTTGCCAGCATGAAAATCCCTTCTTTTGCAGATGCTTATGTTGACAGTATAATTCCTGCTCAGCGTGCCAGAAAGGTAATAGAAACCACACTTGATAAAATGGCACCACAGACCTGAAAGCTAAGTGGCTGAAATGTGATCCTGACTACTAGTCAAGGTAGTTATAATAGTCAAAATAACTAGATGTCCCTCGTTTTCCAAAATGTGACAGCAGAAGCACCTCAGGGTTTAGCAGGGCAGGAATGCTTCCTCCTGTCTCCTACCTATTCCTGCTTTTTAAATCAACATATAGAAAATGTTTATCAGTCACAGTGAAAAATTAAAACTCATTAGTTAGTGTTGCTCTCGCTCTGCCAGCAACAGCACGTCTTGCTTTCAGCTGCTCTGGACCTCGTCTGCATGGGCACGGCGAGCTGCCCGAGGCTGGGGACACAGAATTGTCTTCGTTTGGTTGCAGATGGTGATGTTTAAAGTCAGACTAGCCAGGTTGTCTTCATTTGCTCAGAAGATCGTTGGCTGTTGCTGTAGACACGAAAACAAGTTAATTGGGACAAGTTGGGGAATTAATAGATTTGCAGTTGTGCAAACTGAGGTTTAATCTTTGTCGCCCGCTGAACCTCCTGGGTTGTATTTTTAAATCTCTGGGGAGCTGTGCTCTGCAGGTTCTTCCACATTGGTACCTTGGTCACAGCGTGAAGGGTCATCGGCTGTCTGCCGTTCTCGATGCATGTTGTTCTTCTGGGGCGGGTGCAAGCCAATGTGACTTAGCCCCCGTTGGCTGAGCGTGCTCCTGCGGGCAGCTACCCCGGCTCCGCCGAGACGCAGCGACGCGCTAAGCGCTGACTGCAGCAGGAGCTGAAGGGTGCAGCTGAGGTCCTCCAATGGAGGGAGCTTGTGTTCGTCGGATGGTAACAGCTTCAAACAAAGCTAATACTGCGTTCTTACCTACAGCTAAGGGACTCCACGAGATGGGGCCGTCACCGATCTCACCCACAGCGACGTAGAATTTATGTTTGTGAAGTGAAAAGGCAGATGGGCTTCGCTCTTTCTGTGTAACGGTAGTTGGTAATGTTTCATTTTGTTTTGTTTTTTGACAGAGTGGAAACAGCTTCCATGTGTTTGACCAAGGCCAATTTGCCAAGGAGGTGCTTCCAAAGTACTTCAAACATAACAACATGGCCAGCTTTGTACGGCAGCTCAATATGTGTAAGTATCTTCTGGGCGGCTCGGAGTGCAAAGTGTAAAGTTCGTCTGAAATAAGGTTCCCCTCTTCTGTCCAGGTTTAATGTGGGGGACATTTCATTGAGTTGGGAGTATTTGCTAGTTTTGCAATTTCTCAGTTTTTGGGGACCAGTGGTAGTTTTAAGCTTGGCCTCTGCTGGAGGAATTAACAACTTCTAAAACCAGAAACTTCTGCTATATATAAAGAACTTCAGACTCTCAGGCTTCTTTTATCTAGCTATTCCCTGGCTGTTAGTGCAGGAGTTCTGAATGCTTTCCCTGTGTTCGCCCATCACTAACGTTTGGACGGCGGCACTCTCTGCCATCCTGTCTCCTGAAGGAGGACCTCCTCTGGAATGCTTCCGGCGAGGCGGGACCCCCACGTCTGACAGCTTGTTCATTTTCTACTTTCTTGCCCCTCACTTTCTTGAGGGGACGTTGCTGCCAGCATCATGTAGAGCAGGCATTGTCTGAACTTGCTCTTCTAAACAGCAATTATTTAAAAAAAAAAATCCATAGAATCATAGCAGAATAAGGCCGGAGGGACCTCACAATCATTTAGTCCAATTCTCTGCTTCAAGGCAGGATCAACTACCTCTGTGATATTCCTGATGACTTTGCATCTAACCTATTTTTTCCAAGCCTCCAGTAATCAAGATTCCATAAGTTCCTCAAGGAAACGCTGTTAATGTAAGGATAGTGAAGCAGTGGAGTTGATTGCTGAATGTTGATTTACTGAAAGAGTGGTCAGGCCTTGGAACAGGCTGCCCAGGGCAGTGGTGGAGTCCCCATCCCTGGAAGTCTTTAAAAGACGTGTAGATGAGGCGCTTAGGGACATGGTTAGTGGGCATGGTGGTGTTGGGTTGATGGTTGGACACGATGATCTTAGAGGTCTTTTCCAACCTTAATGATTCTATGATTCTATGTCTAACCCAAACCTTCCAAGCTACAGTTTAAATCCTCCACTTCTTTCCTATCTGCTATCGATATAAAGAGATTTATTCCTTTTCCCTTTGCATCAGCCTTTGTGTCTTCGATAATTTGATACCTGTCCTCAGTCCTCTCTTCTTTCTTTTTTTTTTTTTTTAGCGTAAACAGACTGTTTTTTTAATTCTTGTATGTTGTTCTCCAGCCTTTAATCATTTGCATTCCTTTCTGAACTGACTTTGTTCCATCTCTTTGTTGAAGTGCAGCGGCCAATGTTGGGTGTACCACCTTGGATAGAACAAAAAGAGTAATTCCTGTGTCTTGAAGGTGATAGTTTTGTGTAGATACCATTATGGCGTTGGCCTTTTTCTCAGCAGTGTGACGTGGACTTAGGTTCAGCTCATGAGCCACTACAGCGTTCAGATCACCTTCAGCTGCTGTCTACCCAGTGGCTTTCCCTCTCCTATTTGCCTGGTTGTATTCCTGCCTCAGAGCGGTCCCCTGTGTTTGTCGGTGGTGACTTTCATTCCTCTTGTCAAAATCACTTTGAATTGCAGTCGCGTCTTTCAACATCCTTGCAGCTCTTCCCAGCTGTGTTTTATCAGCCGGTTTAGCAAACATGCTCGGTTCAGTCCTTTATGCCCTCAATGCCCGCACTCTTAAACACAGCACTAGAATATTTTTTGCTAACTGCTCCCTAAACAGGGCTTTTTCTGTTGGATTTACACCCATGCTGTATCAGTTTCATCTTGCTGATTTTCCTGCTTTGAGGATGTCCTGCTTTGGTTGAGATGTCTGCTGCTTTTCTCTTGATAAAGCTTGCTGCCTGTCATGGAAGAAAATTAAATTGGTTTAGCCTGACCTTTTCTTGTCTTCTGGGTTTGCTTTGGTTTGGTTTTTGTTTTGGGGGTTTTCTTATGCACACGTGCATAACACTGACGTATACTTACGTCCTTATGCACGTGTGTACGTGAAAAGTGGCACCTGCTTGCGTAGCCCCCTGAGAAGGGTCGAGGGTTCCCAGAGAATTAGGGAATACTCCATTTCCCATCACATGGAGGAGCGGTACGCCCAAAATATCAAAACCTGCCGGGAGAACAAGGGTGTCGTTGGGTACTTATGTGTAGCTCGGCACGGGGCAGCCGGACCCCTCCAGAACGTCGCTTTCCGGTGCTTTTCGGCTTGCTTGCTGTTTCTTTTGCTGGCGGACAGAGAAGCCGCTCTTCTCCCGGCAGGTAGGAGGCTCAGCGCCCGCCTGCAGGCGGGGACGGGAGGGACCCCGCAGGAGGACGGCTCCTCCGGCAGCTCTGCTTCCCTGCCGAGTGACCTTTCCAGCTGCACGTCTCTCGTCCGTCCCGTCACCACCTCTGACTTGCATTTGGGGGGAGGAGGGTGGTCTTTCCCTCCGAAGCACGTGTCCGCAGGTGCCTGCAGTACTTGCGTGTCCTGGAACGCTTTGAATAAGATCAACCTGAGCATCAGCTGGTGAAGTAAGGCAGAGGCTGCCCCTCCGGCTGGCCCTGTTGTGACTGGGGATAAGAAGACGAAAGCTGTCTGGTCGGTTCCCTCTCACTGTGTGTCATGTTAACGGGGCAGCGGAGGGCAGGGGGAATTGCGGGTGTCAGCTCCCCCTTCCAATGGCAGGATAGAGGAGCTAGGACAGAATTAGGTGGTCGGACAAAAGCACATCTGAGTGGTAAGGTGTTCTTTTGAAAAGGGGGGGAGAAGAAGTAATAAATCTCCAAGACCAAGCTAAGACAGGGCTGAAGGGCTGTTCTTTCTAACAACACCTTTCCCAAGTGGTTCAGTATTTCTGGAAAAAAAAAGGTGTTCTGATCAGAAATGGAACTGAGATTATTTTTTTTTTTAAGACCTCGAGAGTTGGGTTCTCCAAACAAAATTCCTGCCCTTGACCAGACTTTTGGGTCTTTCTTACGTGTTCGTTTACACTGCCATGGTAGTATGATGCAGTATTGAGGTGACGGAAAGCTAGGCTTCACGTCTTGCACTAGAAAATGAGTAAATGTAACTTCCATGTTGAGGTGTTTATAACTTTTTTTTCTATGCTTAATCTGTTTTTTAACATTGATCGTGTTCTCCCCAGTCTGTGTTACAGAGGCTTTGATTTACTTGAATTATAAAGGGGATTTCTTAGCTTGTGGTTGGCGGTGGTTTGAGGATTTCAGTTTATTTTAGAGCTGAGTGACGTGGCAGATGTATGGCCAAACTTGAAAGTAAATTCAGAGTTTGTCCCTGCACTACTTGTCCTCTTTGCTTGAAGAACAGGGATTGCTAAAGGACATATAGTAAAGAAAAAGATACCCGAAATGGAACATGATTTTCTACGCTTGGTTTATTGGGACTTGCTTGTTTATAGTACAGCTGTGCAGTTGTTGTTGCATTTTTCTCAAATCGCTTCGTGTTTAGCGTAATTGTAGTGCCTGTTCACAGGGAAATTTGGAGTTCATGATCCTGGCTGGGTGAATAGTCCAGTAACGTGAATTGTGCCTCTGAGCTGGCTTTCAGCCTGTGGATCCCTATGCGAAACCTGAGCGAGGGTTATGAAATTCCCTAAAACCGGTGTTCTGTGGCGTGTGCTGAGCCTTGGTCACCTTTCTGGGCACACCCAGAGGGCGGAAAAAGTAATCTCTGCGAGCTGAGACGGAAATTTTGTCTGGGGACACCTCTACTCCTGTTCTGGTTGCTGTACGAGCAAACTGAATCCGAGTTGGTGTTTCAGGTGGGTCCCTTCAGTAACGAACGCAGGACGCTCCAAAGCTTTTGCTGTTCTGACCGAGTAGCTCCGCGCTGCCAGTTCCCTGCCCTCTACCAATCAAGCAATATTCTTCTTCTCCATGGTCCCCTCTTCCCGGTTTTCCAAACTTACACTGCTTAATCCTCCTCTTCCCCTTCGGATGTGCGAGGAAATTGAGAACTGCCTGACTGTGTAAATGCTCCGAGATTGATGGGTGCGTTTGTAGCTGCTCTTCCCTGCCAGCTAGCGGGAACGTTCTGGGATTATCCCAGAGACGTTGCTTCACGGCAGTCTGCTCGGCTTCCTCCCCGTGCACGCAGATCTGCATTTACGTTTTGGCTGCGGGTTCTTGTGATAGGCAGCAGCATAAAGGATGCCTTTCATACGCCTCTCACGTGGAGGTTATATCAGGGATTAACTTTAATGCTCCAGATGTGGGCTGCAGAGAGCATTCCGATGTTATTAGAAAGGATGACATTTTCATTACCTTTCAACACCAGCTCTTTGAATAGCTGTGGGGCACATTCTGTGCTTCGTGACCGGGGCCTTTAGTTTTCAAGGATCACTTGAATAACCGAAAACTGGCTAATATCACTACAATAATGTGTAATTTCTCTAAATCACTTTCTGCTGCAAGTGCAGGAAGCTTTTTTTTTTTTACCACAGCTGTGGTCTGAGCAACTCAAAAAACACCCTTGATTTATCCTAGCGGTTTACAGAAATGCTGCGATCCAAAAATACTTTGATGCGCTACACTCTGTTCTTAAGTGGCTTTTAGGTGTTTTGAGTACCTGTGAAGGCTTTGGTGCATAACTTCTGCCTGAACTGTGAGGAAGCACTTTCCGGCATGCCTTGCCCTTCCCTTCCCCGCGCAGCAGAGGAATTGCTCCGTCACCCTCACCAGAAGGTTGTGTTGCTGCAGGAATAACAAATGTCGCAGTAGTTCTGGGGAATTGTTTGGAGCCAGGATGTTTTTAATCATCATATATTAGAACGAGAAAAACTATGTGGGCTTATATTTCTTAAGGTGGAGTAGACTGGTAAAAAAGAGAATTTTGGGCTTTAACGTAAAGGTGAGTAGATTGGTAACTCGAATGTCTGCTTCGGGACAGTAACCCTGTTTGCAGAGAATGTGAGCTCTGTCTTAGTAGTCTGGTACAGCTCCCTTGGGAAGAAGTTTTCTGGGAAGGTTTTGAAGCCTTTGGGAAATCATTTATTTACCTTCTGCGCCTTAGGCTCTCCTTTACTATAAGAAAATTGCTCCTTATTTTCAGGTTAAGGATCAGTGCCTACAGTGCCTGGGATGTGCAGATTTATTACAGGCGTGCTACAGTAGTCTGCATCGTGGACTTGTAGGGTGAGGTAGCACGTGCTGCTGCGAGAAGAAGGGATCAGTGTCCTGAAATGGAGAACAGAGGGGCTTGGGAGTTCAATTAAATGCAGTAAAAACTCATCTCCCATTGTGCTGATGGACACCTGCATGGTTTTGTCTCCAAAGTGTTCCTATTTTCATTAGTATAGAATCATAGAATAGAATCATAGAATCATAAAGGTTTGAAAAGACCTCTAAGATCATCAAGTCCAACCATCAACCCAACACCCCCATGCCCACTACACCATGTCCCTAAGCGCCTCATCTACACGTCTTTTAAATACTTCCAGGGATCTCAGAAACCATTTTATTCCCTGAATAAATAAAAGCCCTGTGGGATTCCATGGAGCGTGTGCTAAATGTTTGAGTCTCTTTTTGGTGGCATTCTTGAAAAGAGTCTTGTTGAAATACACGTCTTTCCTTATCTTGCTCCGCATTGAAAAGGCAAGGTGCTGTTTACTCATGGAACAGCACGGTTCCCCATGAATGAGGGCTTTTATCAGGAATGGTGAGGTTAGAGACTCTTGGTTTAGTTCCAGTAATTTCAGCCTTTCTTCTTGCTGACCCATGCTATCAGCCAAACATCGGCATAAGTTGGTTTTGCGAGAGCAGCAAAAGGTGTTTTTCAAAATGACTCTGGGGTGTCGAAGCGGATCCCATCTTCTCGGCCGTCTGGGTCGAGCTGTGGCTGCAGGCAGGAGTGGCCTGGCTCTGCTCTCCTGGGGAGAAACCGAGGCAGGGGAAGGATCTGGTGGCTGGAGAGGACTCGTACCACTTGCTGTTCAGACCGTTTAGAGAGGATCAGCATAAGCCTCTGTCCGAATGGCTGTCGATTTAAGGAAGGGTTTCTCATTCCACATAGCATTTTTAGGGTAAGATCGGTTAGAAAGGAATACCACAGTGACAGAGCACGGGGTGTTTAAGCAAACCAGGGTAACTTGTGCTAGTTTCTGCTTTCTCAAGTTCACATTTAGCCTGTTAAGCTTTTCTCCAATATCTACCCTTTGATTTTCAGATGGCTTTCGAAAGGTTGTCCACATTGAGCAGGGAGGACTGGTGAAGCCAGAGAAAGATGATACTGAATTCCAGCATCCGTACTTCATCCGAGGCCAGGAACATCTCCTGGAGAACATCAAGAGGAAAGTAACCAGCGTAAGTTTATACAACAGATCTTGCTCTAGATAAACTGTTTAAAAACAGAGGATTAATCTGAAAAGCATCGGTGTGCTCTAAGGGTTGGTGGACATTGGCGTCATCGGTTATTCTTTTATGCCAGCAGCGCTTCTTGCTGTCTCTGCCCTCTCACCAGGTACAAGCTGCAGTGCCGTCCTGCTGGCCAGCTGGCGTCAGGCTCTTGGCACCAGCCCCTGCTGTTCGTGGGTCTTTTTCTCAACGTTTTCAGCATTAGGTTCTTTCTGGCACTGCTCGAGACTTGCCCTCTCTCCCACACCACCAACAGAAAGCAGCCAGCACTCCGGCCTTGCAAACCAAATTGTTTCTGAGTTCAGTAAAAAAGGTCACTATAATTTTCCTGGTTTTCTGAACAAGTAGCATCTGTTTGAGTTTAGCTTGATGGAGGGAAGTTTGCTGTGTCCTCTGGAGAGAATGAAGAGCAATTGTACCTTTCAGTAGGAGGGAGAGTAATCACTAGCTGAGCTGCAGTCTTTACTTAAAATGCCTCAAGAAATGAAAAATACGTCCATACAATGCGTACAGACACAGACACATGAAGACATGTCAGATGTAGTAGTGGAAGGAGGAAAAGGAAGCATAAGGTACCTGAATTATTTTAAATGTGTTAACCTCCAGCGTATCCCAAATAAAAACTTATGCATTTTCCCTTTAAACTCACAGATGTGAGTTAAGAAATATGCCCCCATTTCTTGAAATACAGAATTGCAGTACACGTACTGAAGACATGGCATAGCAACAGTTGGTATCAGGAGTTCCAAAAATGCTTATGAACTTCCCAGGCTAATTTATTAGTCCTGAAGCGTGGGCTGGAGAAACATGTTTTTGTCATTATTTTCCAAATATTAATCAAAGCAATGTGTAGAGAGAGGAGCTCACTCTTCTGTCTATCCCAGGGTGCTCTCAAATAACTGTAAGTGCCATTTTCACTGAGGCATTTAGTTCCTCTAGCCGTTTTCACAGTGGGCACACGCGTTAGAAGGATGTAAAGAGATCTTAAAGATATATGACCTGCTGGCAAGTGAAGTGGAGAGAAGCTGCTATTGAATAGGTGAGATGTGTTAACCCCTATAATGGTTGGCAGATTCATAGTCTTCTCACGTGGTACAGCTCTTGTGAAGCGCGCCTAGGTGTCATTTCTCCTGAGTATTTTATCAGAAAAATAAAATCATCTGCTCGGAATCTTCTCCTCAGCTGCTTTAACACTTGTAGTGGAAATGATGAGGATGTCGAGCCACCGGCTGCTGCTCGGGGATCTCTGGAAGAGGCTTCCCGTTCCGCCTGCAGGCCTCCTGCTGCAGCGCGCTCCTCTGCCCTTTTTCTCCTGATTTTCTTTCTCAAATCGGCCAATGACTTTCTTAATTGCTAAGACCGATATTCAGTTCACTGCACGCAGCAGAGCCTTTTGAAAGTGTGCGAGAAGAATGTTTGTTTCCTATCGTCAGTGCAAATGTGCTCCCTGGTCTTGGTGGCTGCGAAGTTTTAGTTTTAGGATTGTCATAGATCAGAATTTCTTGGCCCGTTGCCTTTCTGAAGGTTTGCGTAGGCAAACAGCTCTGTGCAGGCCTTCACTTCTACCTGAGCACTGTATTTCTGATCCAAAAAGATATTTTTTTTTAGGCTGCGACAGAATTTGATGTTTTCAGATAGCAGTGTGCTTGCAGGAGACTTGCCTTGTGACGGCTGGTGTTAGTCCCTTGACACAACGCGCCCAGGAGTGAATGCAGCGGCTGGTCTAGAGAGGGCAGATGAATTATTTGCAGTATCAACTCTGAAGCTTAAATAGCCATTTTGTAGGAGGGAAACATCACTGACATCTTCCTTTCTGTCTCCAGGTATCCAGTATAAAGAATGAGGATATAAAGGTTCGGCAAGACAATGTAACCAAGTTACTGACTGACATCCAGGTGATGAAAGGAAAGCAGGAGAGCATGGACTCCAAGCTGATAGCCATGAAGCAGTATGTATGTGGGGAGGGGGTGGCAGCAAATGCAGGAGAGTTTGCTCAGTGATTTCTTTCCTGAACACGTTATTTTTAAGACCTCATCTGAGAGAAGGCTGGCTGCTGCTTGCTTGCTCTCTGTCCCAGCTTCCAGTTGTCTCAGGAGTATAGCCTGGGCTTTAAGAGGCTTTCTGCTTAGGGCCAGGAGGGGTGGTGGAGGGACCTTTTGGACACGATTAAAACCCATTAAAGACCTGGTGTCACGGCAAGCAGAGCTGTGACCCCAAACCCAGTGTAAAGCTTCTTTGGAGTACAGCTCTGCTTGGAGGTATCGGCTGGAAAGGCTGTGAAGACTTTGGGAACTTCCTTCCCTGCCGCGGGGGTGACAGTCTGAAATTTCAGTCAATGCATGGTGCTGGGTTTTCCTTGTGATGTTTTCTTTTCCTCCCACAAAGCGCAACTATTCTGTCTTGTCTTACGCTGCACCAGGGTATTCAAGTCGTTTGGGATAATGTCTGCTGTCCTTCTGTTCTAATACTGTATTCTTCCTCCAGGCTCTTGACTTCTTACTTGCACCCAGTTCAGTTCTCGCTGGATACTGCTCACCCAGTATGGCTGTTGGGTTGGGAGGCAAAACGGGTGATCTTGAGTCCCACCAGTTAATACTGCCTTACCTTTAGAGATGGTCAGGGCACTGTTGCTCACCCTTAGGTGACTTTTTCCCGTGGTGGTCATACAGAAGAATTTAGTTAATGTCACCCAGCCAGAACCTCCGGGCGGTGCGCCGGGAGCTGGCTGCGCTCCCCGACAGCAGGATCTGTGCAGAATCTGCCAGTCGTCAGACTTGCGCTGAGACTCAAAGTTGTCTTCAAGTTTAGATGCCTGTTGAGGCCAATGGGTATGGGGGTGTGGGTGCTGATTCCCTTAGGCACCTTTATAGATCTTGATTTAAAGTTCTTTTTTTTTTTTTTTTTTGTTTACCTCTCCACAAAGTGGAGTGAATCATACAGCAGCGAAGTTTGTTTTGTGCCTAGCTTCTTCATCTCTGCCATTGTTTCTAAGGAATTTGGTTCTGGGTCTTACGGAAAATGGAGCGCGCAGCCCTCCGTTCTTGCTGATGAAGCAGGAAGGCAGGGTGGGGGATTTCGAAGGGACAGTTTCACAGTGGAAAAATATTTCCTCCGCACTGTGTTCCAAAGCCTCCCTTTTCTTGGATTTCATTACTATGTCTTGTGCTTGCAGATCACTTCTCTAGCACCTCTGGTGTTCATGGGAGGGGAGAGAACCTGCTTCGTCTCCAAGGTCATTCTAGATGATTCTCTTCATCTTCTATTTGCCCCAGGTATGAGCGCCCAGCCTTACATCTAGGCTGTGCTTCTCCTCAGGCTCTTTGCAAGGGGAGAAAGAAAAACTGATTAGATTGTCCTTCTAACCCGTTGGTAAATGGCGGCAGGTAAAAGATTTGTGCACCATAATCGATACTGCAGTTTCATGGGTCTATAGGCAGCAGAGGTGGCTCTTTCTGGTTTCCCTTTCAAGTGAGCTAAGTGACTTGCCTAGCATGGCTTTGAATGAAAAACTCACGTGCAGCCAACATTGAGTGACCAAAAAGCTGCCTTAGCAAAGCATACTCAATATCCTTGTAGCCAGCTGCCCTCCTTTCCTAAAAAACAAACCAAAACAAAATCTTCATTAGTCCTCCGGCAGTTGTACAAGTTATATCAGCTGACTTGTCAGTAATGAACCCGCTGTTAACTCCACAACAGGATAAACTTGTGTGTCCCTGGATTGGAAGCCCTTTTTTTCCACTTCCCAGGAAAAGCAATCAGAACGATTAGTTTGCCACTCACCGTCGTGTCTTTTGGCAGCTCTGGTCCCAGCCGTTATCACGACAAGTTCGTGTGGGAGGCTTCTGCTTTTGCACGTTTGTTTTCTGTCCGTTGCAGGAAGAATAAGCAAGATCAAGAGCCATCTTTAAGCCCAGCTGCCAGTCTTGTGGTCCCAGCGCGTGGCGCTCATCTAAATTTCCATGGCTTTTGCAGTCCTGTGGCATGTTTTGAGATTAAGTGTCTAGGGTTGTACCCCTGTATTAAGGATGAGAGCATTCACAAATGCATTATAGGTCTCTAGGCTGCATTCTGGCGGCTCCATTGGCTCTCACTAAAGCAAACATTAGCATTATTAATTATAAATGGTCTGTAAACCACTAGGTGGAGTGCCTACAGCAGTACTTTGAGCTCTACTAATAGCAGAGAACCGACAGCCTCTCTCAAAGCGAGAAGCTTCCTCCCTCCTTTCAGGAAGGCAGTTATTGACCAATTAATAAAAAATGTGGTTTGCACTTTTTGAAAGCTTATCAAGTGAATAGGCTCCTGTAAGACAATCAAAATGGAACGATTTGTGTCAACTATGAGTGGTGTGCAGCGGCCTATTAGCAGGTCTTCATCTTGAGACGGATGCCTGGAAGAAGTGCCGCAGCAGCTGAGCCAGCCGCCTGCTCCCCGGAAGGGCGGCTGCCCGCCACCGTACCGGCCGCCGCGCGAGTGCTCCCGCTCCGTACCGGCCTTGGCTCTGGCGCTCTGCCACGAGAGCTGGTTTGGTTGCCAGCACCACAGAAAAGATCCATCAAAAAGAACTGGGGGGCTAGTGAGCGGGGCAGGTTCAGCAGAAGGTCGGGGAGCGCGGGGCAGAGGGACCCCCGCTCCTCCTGACAGGCTGCGGGGCCGAGCTGCGTGGGGGCCCTGCCAGGCTGCGGATGGAACATCCAGCTGCAAGCTCTCCGTAGCTTGTAATAGCATAATACCCTCTTCTTGCTGGAATATACTCCGTTCTTCCTGGCTACTTCTCCATCCTTCACAGCCAGTAGTAACTGGGTTTTTTGGTCTTCTGCAGGTTCTCCGCATCTCTCAATAAACACAGCTTTTGGGTCTGTGTTTCATTATCTTTAATTTTTCCCATCGCCATTATTAGTACCGGATCCCGGTACCTGGATTGCTGTTCCTTTTCTGGAGGGCAGAGTTTGCAAGCCGTTTTTCACGTCTTCATTTTCTCAGGAACTTGTGGTTAAAAATTCTCTTCTTGCTTCTTGAATAATAATACATCCAATTCACTTAAGTTAGTCTTTTTAGTTCTGGATCTGTGGTGTGCTTCAAAGCATCAGCTGGTTGTTACCATATCATCATCACTTGTTTTCTTGACAAGTTTTTTATATGTTCTTGAGGGCCTGCTGGTTTACATCATGTTGCATCTCTGCAGTAGGGTTATTCCAGGTTCTTCTCCTTCCCCTTCACCACACCAATGTCAACATCAGCCTCCTCTAGCATCTGCTCAGCTGCGATCATTTCATAGGTGAAATGGTGTGGATTAAGACCTTCAGCTTGTGCCTGTTGTGCTGCCGCTTCACGGTGAATCACTGCAGCTGGCAGCAGCCAGAATCCTGTTGGATTCCTGCCTTAACCGCACCACAAAGTGCGCAGAGGTCTCTGTTGCAAATTCCGTGGGAATAATGGCTTTTAATGCTCCAGCGTGAAGCCTTGAAATACGTTAATGGCTCAATACAGGAACCATTTGTATCCGCACGAGATGGAAGAGACTTCAGTCGTGATGCAGAACTTCCAGACCTGCTGCTTCATCGGCTGTTAACGCAGACACACGACTGCCGCTATTGCTGTGCAGCCACCGGTGTGCGGGGGAGCTGGAAAAAAAAATCGTGCTCGCTGCAGCGGGCTCGGACGCGTTGGGGAGGAGGGCAGCTGTCGGCGAACCTCCGGTGCACGTTGGTCTTTGAGGGAGAAGGTTAGCAACTGTGACCTCCTGAAGTTTTTCTACACAGAAATACACCGTGCGGTTCAAACTTCCTTGCACTGGTCTTACACGCCCTAACTTCTGAGAAAACCACCAAGCCTTCCAACGCCAGAGTGGATTAGCCGAAGTTACTTGTGTGAAGTGAACTTTGAGGTTTTTCCAACTGTGAGTTAGAAGCAGGTTAATTTTGCTGTAAAAACAGGATATTTTTGTTTGGCTAAGTGCAAGATTTCTATGAATGAGGAGTGGTAGCTCTGAAAACGAGCTTGCAGGGGACCAAAAGATCCTGCATTCATTCTCTTTTGCTGCTAATGGTTATAGGTGGGAGATCTCAGTTAACTGTTGGCTTTGTAAAAGACGTGGGTCTGCCCACAACCAGAGCAGCGTGTCTAGGTCTTGTATCAGCAGTGTAAGAATGCTGAATTGTTGAGCAACCTTCAGGAACAGAAGCAGGAATGACTAAAGTGATAGAAAACTTGCAAAGTAACGAGTGACCGGAGGAGCTCCGCCGTCTTTACTGAAAAGGGAGGTGGGTGAATGCTGATGTGCCACCTCTGGAGGTAACTCCAGCCTGAGGAACGGTAGCTTGAGTATTTTTCATGCAGTAACAGAGGTGAAAATAGATAAAATTAGAGTGGCAATAAGGTCTGTGCTCTTAAGTGAAAAGAAGTGTTTGAATAATACCTGGCAGACTGCGGTTGATTTCTTCACCACTGAAAATGTGAATCCAAGATTCTCCATTTCAGCCACAGCTACTGGAGTTCAAAGCAGGAATGAACGCATGTGAGTGCTGTGGCTTGTGCTTTGCCGACCGGATGATTACAGTGTTCTGGGGTTTTTTGGCTTGAAAACCTGGTGCCAGAAAGTATGCTCTGGAAAGGTTTCGGTCTCTGGTGTCTTGCAAGCGCTCTTCTCCTTCCCCCTCGCCGATAGGCCTGTCCCCATCTTGCAGGTTTTTGAGGAATCCAATTCCAAGCCTTTTTTTCCCCTTGAACGGGTATGTCAGTAGGCACTAACGTGAGCTGACTGTAAACGTGACTTTGTTCTCCGTGTTGAACTTGGATCTGAACTTGCTCTGCTGTAGAGGAGACCTGTGCTTTCGCCGCAGCGCGGGAGTCACTCCTGTGAAACGCCGCTGGCTGCAGAGCGGGGACGCCGGTGGAAGCGGGGAGTTGTTCCCGTTGCACAGGTGGGCAGGTGGCAGCTGGAGGAGGGTCTGTAGTCCCGCTGTTCTTCATCTGCTCGGTCATCCTCCTCCAACAGAGCTCTGATGTCTGAGCGAGGCTGAGCGCAGAAGCCTTCAGCCTGCCTCCTGCGTCTGGTGAGGTGTCTCTGCACGGTTGTGGTGGGAAATTACAACTGGTTTGTATTACCCAAACCGGTGACAGTCGTCTCCGAAGGGAAGAGGGTGCCAGAAGCATAAAGCTGTTTCTTAGTGCCTGAAACACTCCGTTCTTAATTATTTTTTTTCTGTCTAAAGGTGTATTTTGAATTGGGGGAAGGGGCTTCGCTTTAGCTAAACACACCAGGTGTAATTTATATTAAGCTGCTTTGTTGGCATAAAAAAACGTTTACGGTCACGGCTTGTCTTCTGTCGAAGTAAGATCTTTGGAGCGTATTGAAAACGCAGATGGGTTGAAGCTAGGAGAGAGAACGTTGTTCTGGAGGGTTTTACTGGTTTGAATTGGATATCATCTTTGGCATATCCAATATAACACGCATAGCAAATGTCTTTTTATCGCGCAGCTGTGAACAGACCTTCTCAAATCTCATATTGACTCAGCTTAGCTCAAAAAGTCTGCCTGAAAGACTAAGCAATACGCTGTCACGTCATAACGCCTGTCTGGATAATTTGCTGTCAGTCTCTAGCGCTGGCAGCAAATGATGGAAAGTAGATAAACTGAACTTTGGATATGAAAATATTTATTCTTCCTTCAGCAGGACTGGATAGTGCTCCCGAGGGGCTGAGGTTTTGTGAGCCAGGACATCGCTTCCCTGGAGCACGGGGGAATCTCACCTGTTTAGGTTTGGTTAATCTGCACTTCTCTGCTCCGAGTCTGACATATTTTGGGGGGCTTTTTGTTAGTTTTAGGGTGGGTTTTTTGGCTTCTCCTGGAAAACAGAAGTCCCTTGTCTTCTTCCAGGTATTTTATGGGCCTCCAGAGATTTTTTATTTCTTTTTTTAAAAAAAAAGGGCAAGCAAGCTGCGGGTGAAACAAGTGTCTGAAATGGCCGTGACCTTTAGGGAAGATTTTAATGCTCTTTGTGGCCTCCTGCCTTTTCTGGCTTTTGGAGTTAAGGGTTGCATTGCATCAGATTTCTTTGTCCTTCTAGTTACCTCATGGAGCAAGATGTGCAAAAAGAGCAAATCATCTCATTCTGGGGAACGTAGAGCCTGAGGCTCCCTTGCCTCTTGCTGAAGAAACAAGGAGTCACCTTTCCTTCTGGCACCGGTGCTGCAGCAGAGCTTTCACCCGCTCCAGCTAGCTAAGGGAGGATCTGGAGTCGAGGTTGAAAGTGCGTCACGGGGCTTCGTTGTGCTCCTCTGTTATTCTCAGCTGCTTTTTTCAGATAGTTAACCATCTGAAAATTACTTCTTCTGCTGATTTGGTTTTTTCCCTGTTTATCATGAAGTGAAATTTATTGGAGCGTATGAAGACAACCCCTTCAGGCAGTTCTGTACAGATTAAATAAGTCACGGTGAGGCCTTGAGTTTTGGTTTCCGTTTTGTACTCTACTCCAAACAGCTTGTTCTAACACATCCCTGTCATTTTCCTGTTCTCTAAGGCGTGGTATCTCATGCGAGTCCAGTGATTCTTTGAAACTGTCACCGCGCAGCCTGGCAGTCCTGCAGCCTGTCATCATGCGGACTCCTCGGGGGTCGCGGCGGCTGAAAGAGCCTGCAGTTTTGTCCTGGTTTTGGCTGGGGTAGAGTTAATTTTCCTCCCAGTAGCTGGTAGAGTGCCGTGTTTTGGGTTTAGCATGAGAAGACTGTTGATAGCACGCTGATGTTTTAGCTGTTGCTCAGTAGTGCTTACATAGTCAAGGACTTTCCAGCTCCCCATGCTCTGCCAGGTGCACAAGAAGCGGGGAGGGGCACAGCCAGGACAGCTGACCCAACTGGCCAATGGGGTATTCCATACCGTATGACGTCATGCTCAGTATATAAACTGGGGGAGTTGGCCGGGGGCAGCGATCGCTGCTTGGGGACTGGCTGGGTATCCGTCGGCAGGCGGTGCAATTGCACTTGTGCATCACTTCTTTCATATATTCTGTCATTATTGTTATTATTATTATTATTATTATTAATTATTATTATTATTATTATTTTCCCCCCCTTTTCTGTTCTATTAAACTGTCTTTATCTCAACCCACGAATTTTACTTTTTTTTTCCCCAATTCGCTCCCCCATCCCACCGGAGGGGGGTAGTGGGCGAGCGGCTGTGTGGTGTTTAGCTGCCAACTGGGGCTAAACCACGACAAGTTTGAACACTTGTTTTTTCCAAAAGCGAAGAGCAAAGGTGACCAGCGAAGGCTGCGAGCCTTGTCAGAGCTGGGGCACCGAGGCTTCGGTACAACTCCTGCCGCCTTTCCCTCCAGGGCCAACATAATTACTGCCCAGTTTAAGCATCGGTTACTTAACATCGTCTCTAACTTCTTTGTGCTGATATTTGGGAAGTATTGCTTTTTACGCTGCAGCACCATCCGCAGTTTCTTATCGGCGCTGGGGCTTTGCTGGAACAGTTACTGACGGGTTGACTCTAATAAGTCACCTTCATATCAGAGGGTGCTGCGTAACTTGCGTGCTTAATTTACCGACAGCCAGTACGCTTTTCTCACATGAGAAGTTTTGTGTTAAAGGCGTTACTGTTAATATCTTTTCTATTTCTGATTGCTTTTATCTCTTAGTATTTTAAAATTGGAAAGTCATCAGAAACCACCATGGGAGAAAGGATAGGCACTCCGGCTCCAGCTGGGGGGGAACGGCATCCGCTTGAACTCCGTCCCTTTGGCTGGGAGGCCGTTGCCTTCCAGAGATGTCTTCAAGCAAAGAGTGGTTATTAATTACACTAAATTTTGAGCAGGTTACTGGCCTAGAATGTCTGCAGTTTCTTTTGGCTTCCGTTCTGCTTTCTTAGCTTCTGAAGCAGTGACTCATCTAAGCCAAATGTTTTCTTCTGGGCTTTTTAACTTGGAACTGTTTAGATTTTAAACTGACAATTGCAATTAAAGCTGGCTCTCGTGGTGCCGCATTAGCTGTCAGGTACAGCGACATTTAACTGAATGTAATGTTCTTTCCCAGCCCCACTGTCTTTCTGCGATTCCTCATCTCTTGAGACCTGCCTGCGGCTCTGTAAGGAGAGGGTCTTAGCTTAACCTTAGGTGCGGTAGCACGCTTGTCTTTTCGGACTGTAAACAACTCGGGAAGACAACACTTGGACTTCTTTTTATCTGTGTGCGTCTGCTGCAGGAATAGATGGCAGGCAACGGGTTTCTGTGCAGCTGTGGCATTGCCTGGAAAAGCGTTGCAGTAATTACCAACCTTACAGGCGTAACAAAATGAGCCTGAACGCTGGCTGCGTGAGGGGGGTGGAGAGACCAAACCAGCGCTCTAAAAGGAGACGTTGTCTCTTGATTTGGAAATACTTGTCCTGACGAGTTCTTTTGCGGGGAGGAAGGAGACCTCTGCCTGCCTGCCTCTCCCGGCAGTGACCGTGCTCGGTGCTCCCCGGCCGCAGCTCGCCGGGCGCTGCTGCCCTTGTGCGAGGCGCGGGCAGGAAGGTGAGACGGGGAGGCTGTCACTTCCCGGTGATTCATCGGCTCTGCTCGAGTCCGGTGGGAGCCCAAGTGTATCCGTAAGTTTAATTTTAAACAGATTGTTGAAAGCAGCAAGCTAGCCGTGGTGTCTGCACCTGTTTTTATCGGTTTTCTCCATGCCTCCTTCAGGGATTGTGTTCGCTTTGGCTCGGCGCACGAAGCTCTGCCGTGGGACGCTGAGAGCACTTCCTCCTGACCAGGCTCTGTTTACAAGGCCCCGCCGCTTTTACAAGGCCCCAGTTGCTAACAGAATTTAAAAGTTAAAATTTCTCTTGACAAAAATAAATCTAAACAGACACAAGAACTTGGCCTTTTGCAGTATAATTCCTCTTTACCAGAATTAGTTTACCGTATGCAAACCCCCAGTAAATCATACCAAATAATTTTGACCCGTGTAGCTTGCTTTATGGTTTCAGGGTTCCAAAAGCAACATATATATTATCGTTTGACACTGACCTAAGGGGATAGAGTTTGCATTAGAACATTTGTTGAAAAGATTGAATTCATCGGTGTTAGGTGAGAGAAAAGCTGAGCTAGGACATAATGAAGCCAACTAGGTGATATCCAAGTTTAGTCACCGTACTCAGAAAAGCCTCATTAACAGAAGCCCTCCCACCTTTGGGGAGTAAGGTGCTCTGGTTAAAAGCTGCTTAAAGTCGTCTGGGAGATGAGTAACTGCATGGCTTTTAGTCCTAGACTTAGAATTAGGCAGAACTTTGCAGCCCTGCTTCTCTCTTCACCTCTCCTCAATAGCTCTGAGAGCGCAACTGTTTTGTTCTGCATATCTGTTCTGCACGTCTGTCCTGGCGTGGAAAACATGAGGCCCAGTCTATATAGCAAAGACGTAAAATTTGTAAGATGATCTTCTGTGAAGTTGCTGGCCAGGTACTTTCTGTGTTTTACACCGTGCTTTATGAGTCCGTAATATCTTGTGTCCTCTTCCTGCAGCCTGGCCGAGCGGCGCGCGGTGTTTCGGAGCAGGAGGGGACGTGGTCTCCTAAGCCGGAACTGGAATCTCTGTGCCGCTTTTTGAGCTTGCACTGCAGGTTACTGTGCCCTCTACGTTTGAACCAAGTTTTCACTTTTTGTTTTCTATACACAAGGCAGTTTACAGGCAAACTTGACCTTTACCTCGAAATAGCACCCAGGAGCGATGCGAGGTACTTCAGAGACCCCGCTGGCTTCGTCCCAGCAAGCCGTGCCGGTTAGGGCAGTGATAGCAAGTAACATTTTACTTCTCGCGTATGTGTTTTTTAACAACATCTTTGCTAGGAAAGAGCCGCATCTTTGCTAGGGAAGAGCAGCGCAAGCGAACGTGCGGAGATTCATTGTGGGCAGTGAACCTGCTTCGAAGGATGTACCGTGGGAAGGGGAGCCTGCCGTGGAGGCTGAGCTAGCGGAGTAGCGCTGGAGGTGCTGCGCTTAGGAGAGACGGGAGGCTAACGCCCGGTGCCTGGAGACGAGCTGAGCTGAGCCCAGGACCGTGCCTCTGCTGCAGCCCGGCTGCCGGCCGCGCAAAACCTGAGGTGCTGCAGTCTGAGACCCTCGGCGTTGGTCACCGCGGTGCTGGGGTGCGTCCTGCAGTTTCAGTTGTTCAGGGCAAATTCCACGTGGAGTAGGCACCATACGATAAATCCAAGGCTTTTTCCACAAATACGATTTTCTTCTCCTGTGAAAAACTGCCTCCAAGAAGCGTTCTCTTCCTCATGCACCCTGCTCCTGCCCAGAGCTGCGGGGAAGCGGGAAGCAAGCCGATTAGGAAGATCCAGTCCGTGGTGACAGGACAGAGGCAGCTGGCAAAGAGGCAGCCCATGGATCATTCTGCCCCAAACCTCATGAAACGCTAGGAAAGCATGCCAGGCAGTCAGCTTTCCGCCCCTCTGTGTGGTTTAGTCACCGTGCAAAGCCTTCCTTCTGCCGCTCTGCGCGGGTTGGATGCTTTCTCTGCTTCTCGTGGGCAAAAAAAGGAAGGGATACTCAGCTGTCAGCAAACAAATGTGACTGTGCCTTTGCTGTCTGCAGCCGGGGTGGCCAAACCTCTTTATCAAAAGAGTCTTCTGGAGGCAGTAGTGATCTATATTCTCTTGTGAACCAGGTCTGCCTGCTGGAATCAGAACGAGATGAAGGAGCATCTTGTCCTCAGGGGCCTCATCCCCGTGCAGCTGAGCAGCCGTGGATGTCTGTCTGCACAGAAAGAGCCTTTTTTCTTTGTGCACTCTGTAGGGTCGGGCAGCTGGACAGCATCTGTGTGTTCCTGTTCGAGGGTCTGTGTCCTCCTCCGTGGTGTTCTGCTTGTTATTAACTGGCTGTTTCCTACTGAAAGAAGTGGTATTAGGATTAATTACAGAGCTGTTGCCGAGAACCTGTATCAAGCAGTTTTGTGGGGGCTCTGCTTCTCACTTCACTGGTACCCGTCTGGAAATAACAGATTACGGTTTTACTTTGTTGCTGAATTTCCTTTTCAAAATATGTGAGAATGCAGCGAGCAGAGTTAAGTAATGATGTACTCCTGGTTCGGATTTGGGAGTGAGACATCACTGTCAAGGCAGTGGTTTCTTGTCGAGCTGCAGTAAATCTTGAAGCACGGCAGTGTCTTGGTTGGGGGGTGCAGCAGAGGCTCCCCGCGCTCGAGGGTGGGATTGCAGGAGCGGGCATCTGAGAACGCTTGTGCTTGAAGTGGTCTTCTCCAGCAGCTGTATTCTGTTAATAGGGTTTCCATCGTCCCGCTTCCTCGTGTGCTGCAGTAATCTGAGGAAACAATTACCTCTGACTTCAGCCTCACCAGAGCCCCGGTTCCTGGGTTGTGCTTGGAGGAAGGACCATCTGTTACCACAAATGGTCCCCAGCCTCGCTCAGAGCAAGGAGATGGAGGTGGTGGTGATAGGCCGCTCTTTTTGGTTTCGCTAGTAACAAAATTGAGGCTTGCCTTTATGCAGGTGTGCTACCAACATCGTCAGCTGGAGCATCTGCCACTTCAAAAAGGAGGTGGCAAGAGCTTTTGCAGTGGAAGGGAAATGAGGCTCCTGGAGCTCCGTTACCATTAAGCCCGGTTTTATGGAAAGAAGACTGCCTGTGCATAATTAAATTTTTCCCAAGAGCCAGAAAGGAAAAGGATACCCGCATGTCTGGACCTGGCCACTTGCAGGCAAGGCTGCGGCGCTACCGGAGGAAGGGCCAGGTTTCTGCGGTCTGCAGCGCCTGTCGTGTATCCCCGCTTGCAAGTGTGCTGTTCTTCGTTTTTGTGCTCGCTGCTTGAGTTTTGTTGGCTGAACTCTGGCTCTTCCAGCCTTGCGCTGAGACTGTGGTCCACGCTTTTATGACCTCTAAATTGGACAATTGTAATGTGTTGTTTTATGGCCTTCCTGTGCAAAGGTTGCACAGGCTCCAGCTGTTCAGAGATGGGGGCCAAAACACTAACTCTCCTGCCGTGGCCTCCACATGTCAGCCTGGTCCTGGGGGACCTGGGCTGGCTCAGAGTCAAACATCAGCTTGATCTTAAAATTGCTTTGATGGCTTATAATGCTGAGTATAATGTGGGATCTGTGTGTTTTATCTACGCTGCTGCTTTTTATGAGCTTAGTCACTGCTTGAGATCATCTGAAGTCAGTTTTATTGGTCATTCCAAACCATAGGTTAAAGACCTGTGGAGTACTCGTTTTTCAGTGCAGTGATCTAAATCTGAAATTAATTACCGCTATGGTCTGACATACTGATGTTAAAATAACTCAACCCAACTGGTATCTCTTAACCCTGGTTCGTAGCGTAAGCTGCTTTCTAGCAGTTTGTATACGGTCTGTTACAGGGTTTTACCCTCTTCGCTGCGGGCTCTGGGGTGCCTGCAGCTGGGCAGCAGGCGCCGGCGTCTCGCCCGTTGTGGAGGCACCGGCTTTCGGCAGCAGGTTCGCACCGTCTCTGGCTGCCTCTTGCACGGCGCTGTCCTGTTCTCCGTGCCTCACCTTCACTGATTTGCTTTTCCAGGTATTCTGGAGGAAGAGCTGTTCGGAGTCTTCTAGTGACCTTTGTCGGGATGGTGGTTTGAGACGGGCAGGAGTAGGTCACTTCGCTGTTCACGTAATCACTTAAGGAGCAGTAAACTGGTCTGGTTTTCTCTCGATCCTCTACTTTTTCAGAAGAAAAGCAGAGAACAGTTAAAAACTGCATTCAGTTCCCTCTGCCCATACTCATCTGAAATGGTTCAGAACAACGTATTGAATGAAACAGATTCTGCTGGTTCACTAGGAAAGGAGGAAGAGTGCAGTATTAAATAAAAGGGGTTTGATGTCGGATTTATATCTATATTTTGTTAGTAATGTGCTAGTGGGTGTTACTGCTGCTGTGGCTGAAGTTCAAAGCTTGTCTTTATGCTGGGTCACTACAGGGATCTTAAATACTTCGCCACAACCATGGCTTAACCCTGCGCTCAGGACTGAAGAGAATCTCCCTGGTTAGGTCTTCATGAACTGCTTTTTCTGGATCAGTTCTTTAAAAAGCTTCATGTGGTGTAAGAGCCACTCTGCCCGTAGCTGGCTTAGTCCGAGAGCTCTTGGCTGTTGGAAGATAATGTGCCAGGATCCCAAGATACAAGCTTTTTAATTGAACTGTGAGTTTATTTGGACAGACAGTTCATCTTTATTGACCAGAAGAATGGGCTCTTCCTCTGGTTGGATGAAATGGCGCTACCTGAATATTCTGCCGTAGTTAAAATTATTTTAAAAGGTGAGTTAATACCAAATCAGTCCATCCACCTCTGCGAGACCCCAGGCTTAATGAGCGAGAGACTGTTATTTGGAGTAACCTTTCACGCTCAAGAGCATCTGTCTGTCACCTTTCTGAAAAAATCCACTGATTTCTGCAGATCTGGAGAACCGTGGCGTTGCCCCCGTTGCGCTTTGTGACCCGGACCAACACTTCTTTGCTGTCGTGCTCGGCGCCGGTTTGTGACTAGTCCTGAAGACGTCCCGTGTAAGACCTGTTCTCGTCACCAGCTCTGCCTGGGACAGAGGTTCTCCTGGGCGGTTTGCAGCATGTCACAGAGTTCTTTCAAGATGTTTTGCTTGAAAATTGAGATTAAATCCTTGCTGGGCAGTGATGAAAACTGTTGCTCTGCAGCAAGAGTCTTCATGATTTCTCTTAGACTCCTCCAGGAGGACCTCACAGATTTTGTGCGTCTGTTTGCCCGTGTTGGCCGTAGGACTGACAGATTTGACATCAGCATTTCTCTGAACCTTCTGTTGATTTCCACAGAATTAGTGAATTCAAAACATGAAGTAGTTATGGGTATAATAGGTTTACTGGTCAGGTATTTACCTGCTGGAACTCTTTGGCAACAGATGTGTAGGGAAAGCGTATTAGCGTCGGGGCGAGGAGGAGGATTCTTGCCTTGTTCAGGGAGCTCCAGCACTTCAAAGGC
Source organism: Calonectris borealis (assembly GCF_964195595.1). NCBI lineage: Eukaryota > Metazoa > Chordata > Aves > Procellariiformes > Procellariidae > Calonectris > Calonectris borealis. The sequence continues at coordinate 833,696 of NC_134313.1, forward strand.
TGCTGCGCCAAGGACTGCACCTGCGTTTCATAGTTTCTGGCGTTCCTGCAATACATTAGTTTACCTATTTGTGGATGCAAACTTTTGAGGGCTGTGACTTCTGCAATTAAATTGCCTTGTGCAGTGAAAATACTCTTCTTTTAAAACTTATTGTCAGGTGACTCTTCATTCGTATTTTGAAACGGTGAACAAATAACTTTTTTCCGTATTATTCACTATTTTATAGGGCTCTGACATATCCCCTTTGATCTCTTCTCCAAGCCTGAAGAACCCTCATTTCTGTGGTCACTCCTCTTGCAGAGATTGCCCGCATCACCCTGGTTTCTGACCTTTCAGTCCGTACGACATCAGCGACAGCGATGACAGCAGGGGATGGTGTTCGGATACTGGTGCGCTGGGGGGTCATTCGCTGGTATCGTTTGTTCTTTCCCTGGCCGCCTTTGCTTTCGACTTCTTCGTATGATTGATCAGTGAGGAGGGCGGAAGAAGGTTTTTGCCTCTATAATCAAAGGATGTTATTGTTATCTAAACTCCCCACAAAATTACGTAGACACTTAAAAAGCTTATTTATAGATTTTTATTTGTCAAGCTAGCAACCTAATAACGCAACCTGTTGCTGCGTGGCACTAGTTTTTTACATAATATTCAGATTGTGATGAAGACAGTGACTTTTGAGCCTCGATGAAACAAAAAAGTATTTTTTCTTGTAAATACGGTATAAAAATGCCTATCTCATTGCTCTCAGAAAAGTAAATGCCATTTTCTGTGGTAGAGCAGAGGCGGTTAAAACTCTTTAAATTGTTATCTTTACGCGTCTTGAAAAAGTGGAAACTGGTAAACTGGGAACAGGCACTTTTTGGGGACCGCTGAATGTCTCGGTATTTAGAAAAATCTACAAAACGAGTGAACCTTTGTGGCTGCAAAGAGTAGCTGAAGTTTCTGAACCGCACTTAAACCACAGCTGTGTCCTTCTCCGTGAAAGGAACACAAGGTTTGTCTCGTTAAGAGAAAAGGAGCAGAGTATAGAATCATAGAATCATAGAATCATTAAGGTTGGAAAAGACCTCTAAGATCAAGTCCAACCGTCAACCCAACACCACCATGGCCACTACACCATGTCCCTAAGCGCCTCATCTACACCACTCCAGGGATGGGGACTCCACCACTGCCCTGGGCAGCCTGTTCCAAGGCCTGGCCACTCTTTCAGTAAAGAAATTTCTCCTAATGTCCAATCTAAACCTCCCCTGGTGCAACTTGAGGCCATTTCCTCTCGTCCCATCGCTGTTACTTGGGAGAAGAGACCAACCCCCACCTCGCTACAACCTCCCTTCAGGTAGTTGTAGAGCGCGATGAGGTCTCCCCTCAGCCTCCTCTTCTCCAGGCTGAACACCCCCAGTTCCCTCAGCCGCTCCCCATCAGACTTGTGCTCCAGGCCCTTCACCAGCTTCGTTGCCCTCCTCTGGACACGCTCCAGCACCTCCATGTCCTTCTTGTGGTGAGGGTCCCAGAACTGAACACAGGATTCGAGGTGCGGCCTCACCAGTGCCCAGTACAGGGCACGGTCACCTCCCTGCTCCTGCTGGCCACACCAGTTCTGATACAGGCCAGGATGCCGTTGGCCTTCTTGGCCACCTAAGTAAGTTTTTCCCTCCTCCCAGAGAAAAGCTTTCAGACCTCCCTTCCCAGCGCGCGTGGACGCATGCCGTCACCTGCAGCCGCAGGCTCCTCCGTCCTCACCGTTCTCTCTTCGTTACTGCGAGGTGGGCTAAGCGGCTTCTACGAACTCTGCTGCAGTCGACGTCCTCCAGCACGGGCTGGCAGCAGGGAGGTGCGGCCGGGCTCTCTCTGGGCTCGGGGTCCCCTCTTGCGGGGGACTCTGCAGACCCAGATCTGAACTTCTCCACGTACGCGTGCTCGCGGTCCTTGAAATTCAACTTCCTATCATATTTTATTCTCTTATGTCTGAGTGCGGGACGTGTTCTTGAGGATGGAAGTGGGCAGCTTGACGCCAGGCACCGGAGAGATGAAAGCCTTGAGCGGCCCCAGGCAGCGATCCCCCGTCCTCGCTGTCGTGGACGTGCAGAGCAAAACACCCTGCGCCGTTCCCTGACCCGCTTCTTGGCTTCAACGCGTGCCTTAGCGTAAGGGAGGAGAGGGTGCCCTGGCGAGACGACGGGGTGGCTTTTCAGGGGCCATGCCAGCTTGTACGCGGGGAAAACTGAAACGAAATACTTTGAGAAAGCGCAGAGATCAGAGGCTCCCTGAGCCCGTGGTCCAGAAATCTTGGTCTGCTGCAGTAATGGACGCTGTGGGTACCAACCAAATGCGAAACCAGGTAAGGAAAGAAGTGTAAAAGACAGGGAAATCACTTTTATTAGGAAGGTCAGACTTTCCTTTAAGCTCAGGTCTTCTTGCTCTCCTCTCATGTTGCTGAAAAGCAACAAAAAATTGTGTCTTTGTGCCTGGCTCGTTAGGCAGCAGGTATTAGGGCACTGACTTCAAACACGAAGCCAGGATCTCTCGCTGCTCCGAAGTGGGTTTGCTATTGGAAGCGACTCAGTCTCAAAACCAAACCTTTTCTCTGTGTCTTGGGTGTGTTACATTACACGCTTTGAAAACCACTTCTCTCTCTAGTTACTGATGCCACCGCTCCCTGCTGCGGCAGCGTTCAAGGTACCTGGGGTTTGGGAAACCCGTGGTGTCTGCGGGTGCTGTTGCCACTTGGCTGCTTGCAACACCTGCTTCCTCTGCGGTCTGTTGCTACTTGCAGCCCGGTTGTCTGCAGAAATGAAATGCTGCATTCTCTTGTAAGCTCACTGGGATAATAAAAAGAAGGCAGAAGCAGTGCTGATACCCGTTTGATGGCTGTGTTTGGTTTGCATCCCTGTTTAGTCAGCAGAACGCAGACAATCTCTCTTGGTGGGGGCAGTCATTAACATTCCATATTCCTGAGCTATTTCCAGACTCTAAAGCAAGAGCCATTTACAGCTATTCACTCTTTTCCAGGAGTGAATCCCCCCAAAGGTCATTCCTGCTGGAGGTTAAAGGCTGATAGCACTCGAGCCACGATTCAAAATGGCTTTTTAGTCTAGTAGCTGACGTAGTGCGAACTAAACTACAGCTGCTTCCTTCCGCCGGACAACCGGTATCGCAGGGAGTGAGCGTCTCTGCTCGGTGCCTCATCCTGCGCATCCCGAGCTCTGCCTTGCTGGTCTGGCTTGCCCTAAGCTCTGCCTCTGACCCCTTCCCTCTCGTGCCTGTTCCCCGGGGAGGTGCTGTACCTCGAGGCATCTGGACCCTGCCCTCTTGCGCTCGCCTGCGTAGCCCGACGCATCTTCCTCTGGGTATCGCGGATGGCAGCACAGTCCCGAAAGCCCAGGAACTGACAGCTCAAGTATTGATCTTCAAACGATAGCCTAAAAATTAGTTTCAGCAAAGAAGAGTGATAGGTTGCAAGACGCCGCAGGAAGGGTCCGAGTCAGGATTTAACTGCAGGCAGGAGTTACGCAGGGGTGGAGTAAGGACTTAAAAATTACAAGGTCGAATCGAAGGTCCTGATCTTGCAGCTCCGTTTCTGACGAGGCCGTTCGCAAAGGGCAGGAGGAAAGGAGCAAGGCGAGCACGTCGCGCTGCTCTCCTGGAGCAATCTCCTGGCACCAGCGTTGTGGGTTAGGGGCTTCCTGAGATACAGGTGATGCCCTGGTCCTTAATGGTCCTCAGTAGATTTGTTTTTCTTTGTGTGATTTTGTCCGATGACTCCTGGGATCTGGCAGCAGAGGTCTGCATCTTAATTACGTGGTGTCTGGAGAACCGTGTCCCTTTGTTTGTACTGAATCTGCCAGCTGCTGACTTCAGCTGATATCCCCAGCCTCAAATCAGGAGGGAGAGGGAACAGTTGCTGCCTGTTCGCCTTCGCTTTGTCTTTTGACTTCACTGCTGTGGGGCACCGGGTCGGTGCTTTACAGAACCGCTCATTTATCGTGTCACGGTCGTCTCGCTGCGCAGCACCGCTCCGCTCAGGGCTGTGGTTTTCCGTATGTGTGCCGCTTCATATTTTTCCGGGTAATTTTCATCTGCCACAGTGTATTGCTCTCACTCATTTTTATTGCCATAACTAACATAGATTACCCGGCTTTCTGCCCTTTTTGAGATCATCCACGGGTGTGCATTAAGAGCCCCAATGAGGGGGTTCAGTGTTGCTCTCAAAGGCTAAAGCCACCCTCGCGTCGTTCTGGCCTGTAAACCATTTGAATAAGTCACTGGCAGGGCGCAGTGCTGTACAGGATGCATCGCCCTGCGTGGAAACGCAGGTTGCATGAAGAGGGCTGGAAAACCGCCGCTCCTCTGAAATTTGGGTGAGGCCGTAGCATCTGTGACCCTAAACTTTGCTCTGGACCCATACTACGCCTAAATGAAGATCTTTGCCCATTTGGGTTTTTTCAAGCAAATATGGATGTAGCAGGACCCTTCAGATCTTGATTGGTTTGCTTGATTAAAATCCAGTTTTATTTTCTCCGCACTGTTGTCTGAAGTACTAGAACATCTGTGTACTGCATGGTGAAGGCATCCATTGCTTGCTGCAATGCCAATTCTAAATAAATTCTGAAGAACCTTGTGGCAGGAGATAAAAATATTGTAGGACAGAAAAAAGCTCAAGTACAAACTCTGTGGGCTTCAAGTGTGTTCCTATACGGTCACGATCGCATGCCGCAGTTGAAAATCATGTATTTTCTAGCGTGAGTCTCCAGGGTTCAAACCCCCAGAGCAGGAGATTTAAGAAACTTGAATTGAGGTTTTTTTCCGATGCACGCTCTTGGTGAGTGTGTATGGTGCGACCTTCTTTCTGCAGCTGAGTACTGGAGTTTACCTTCAAACAGAATAAGATGGCTCTCTCCTGTAGTTACCTGATTGTAAAACCCTGGTTTTAAGAAAAATGCCAAGCAGCAACACAGCCCCGATGGGAGTGTGACAGCTTGCAAGACTGCATTTTCTTTAAATGGCAAAGTATTGGATAAAAAATAGTCATTTATTTCAAAAATTGCTAGCTGTGAAGTCAAGCGCGGCTTTTACCGAGAGTAATTTTATCTGAAAGGAGAGTAACGACCATTTTCCTGAGTGTATACTGGTAATTAAAGCTCTTTGGAAAGGCTGTTTTTCAAGCAGGATGGACGTTTCTCCTGAGGACCCTTGTACAGCCGCAGTGATAAATGAGCGTCTCTCCTGGCTTCGGGAGATAACAAATGTCATTCTCTGTCTGGCAGAAGCGCGCGGGCGTCCTGAGCCCCTGGGCTTCGGCGAGAAGGCGCCCGCTCCCTCGGAACGGCCCCGCATCAGCTCCGGTCTCAAACTGGGGGAGACTGGTTGTCTGTGGGGGGAAAATACGCATCTAGCTGGGGATTCTGCCTGCGGACCCCGTGCTCCCCCAGCGCGCAGCCGCCCAGGCAGCTTTCCAGCCGAGGTGGGCGCGTGCTTGTTCCGGATGGAGGAGCAGCGGGCGCCGGGGACAGGCAGCCCTTCGCTCGTCGCCCGGTCCCACGCGCTGCAGAAGAGAGGGGTCCCTTGTCTTTGCTTTCGAGAGGCGTGCCCCTTCGTGGACCCGAGCCCCAAACCTTTTCCTAGGGCTGCCGGACCTCGTCCCCGGCTTCAGAAATGTCCCGGCTGCGCAGGGCGAGGGAGGGCGCGCCGGGTGTCCCCGAGGAGCAGCGGTTTAAGAGAGGCAGGTGCGAGCGGGGTCCGGTTTATGCAGTCCTGTAAAATATCGTATAAACAAAACGCTTCAAAGATCTTTTAATAACTCCCGAAATGAAATGTTTGAAACCGGCCCTTGTAAACTCTTCACCGGCATTTAATTGCCTCATAAAACAGTATGCTAAAAAAAGTATTAAAGGGGCTTTTTGCTGCTCTCAGATCAGTTTAACCCTTTGGGGACCTTGTGTCCAGCTGTTTCTCTCCCGCTGCCTAATGAGCAGTTACCACCTTCTTTCTTTGCCTTTCATGATACATGGCTGGCTCTGATCCGCCAGACCTCGACCTCTCCGCATGGCTCAGGTGTGGCACGGCAGCGGCCGGTGCTGCGAGGACAGCTCCATCTCTGCCTCGGACCCTCGGGATTTCGGCAGCGGGCGCAGGGCTGCGGCTCTTCCCTTTCTAACACCGGGGCCCGGCAATTTCTCGATGCGCCTTTCTGTCCCGAGGCGAATCGAGGAGCCGTGTTCAGATGGTCTGTGCCGGGGAAAGCTTGGCTAATTTACAGACCTCCCCAAATCCCCGCTGGGGCCCGGAGCAGCAATCCTCCGTGCGCGTAATTGGCAGCTGGTGCGTGGGGAGCGATGGTGCAGCTGAGATAACCGCAGCTGTACCCGTCGATAGGAGGGCAGCCCCATCGCCCCAGCCAGGCACCGGCTCCCACCCCCGGGGCCCCTCGCGTCCCCAGGCTGCTGCGCTGCCTTTAGGGACGCCCTGGGTTTGCTGCCGAAAGCACCGACCGCTCCTCGCCGTAGCCGAAACGCAGCCCCTTGGTTGTAAGCTCCCCCCTTGCTGCGGGCAGGCGGGCAGCTGGGGGTGGCTGTCCCCTCCGAGGGGGAACGCTTTCTTTGCTCAGACGTTTCTGATGCGTCTGCGAGCGATAGCCTGGTTTGAGAAAGTTGGAGTGGTTCCCTGTGCGTTTTCCCTCTCTGGGTGTTTGTCACCCACCCTTCTGCTCTGCCGAGGGCTCGTCTTGCCCTTGTATCGTAATCGAGTACAAGCGGGGGCCTCTGGCTGCCCCGTTCTGGGTGGGCTCTGCCAGGCGCCATCGTCCTGCTCCTCTTCCCTCAAGTCCAAGGGAAGCCGTCTAGCCCCTTCTGGATTGTCACCGCTAGCTCAAAACCCTCCCGAGGGGAAAGTCTCTGATTAAAATCTGAAAGGGAGATCGTAGCTTGAGCAGTCAGGATCCCACAAAGGTGGTGGGGGGTGTTCCCCAAAAAAAGCTTGAAATGGCTGGTTTGCTTGCGGAGTAACTCTCTGGCATTGAGATCGTATCAGTGCTGCGGTCACATAAGCATAAAACTTAAACAATATCACCTATGAGCTCCTTGGAGCTCTGGTAGCTTTAAGAGCAAGAGAAAACGTTGCAGGTTTATTGCTGATTTCTCCATTGTCTTTTATGTTCACAGAACGCACAAACCCACTCATTGCTATTTTATATGCATAGAAAAGCCAAATACGGAGTTCTAAAAAGTGTGTAGAGTTTGGGAATTGCAGCTGCAGGAGAAAATCCGAGGGGTAGGTGCTGTGCAGCTCCTCGGTGCAATGGCTGCGCAGCCCGCGCTCCATCCCGACGCAGCCCAGGTCTCTGCCTGGGTGCGGAGCTTGCTCCTCCTCGGCTTCCCCCCCCCGTCTCTAGAGAAGCCGATTTATAACCGGCCCTGCGTGCACCTGGGCTGGATCAAGGCGATTGAGCTCGGTCACCGGGGGCCTTTCCACAAGGGCACAGTAATGGTTTGTAGCAGATGTGAACTGCTCGCTCTCTCTGGGTGAGGCTCTGTGTTACTGCCCACGTGTGAATAGCTGCTGTTCCTGGAGCCGTGCAAGCTAAAATGATGGCAAAGCAAAGTTAATGAACACAATTTCACCCGCAGCCCCAGGAGGTTGTAAATGAGCCAGTATCTGGAGATGTCGGCAAATCCCCTGCTGCAGTTTTCCAGCTTGCCCCGTGCTTTATTTGCTCTGCCTGAGAGGCTGCTTTTTTTTCTCAGATGGCTTTTTCTTCTCTTGCAGTGAGAATGAGGCGTTGTGGAGGGAAGTAGCCAGCTTGAGGCAGAAGCACGCTCAGCAGCAGAAAGTTGTCAATAAGGTAAATCCTGGTCCTCCAGACGGAGGGATTGGGATCTTGTGTTGGTGCATGCGGTGATGTAGCGACCAGGCTGGGCACCTGCGGGATCGGTGGGATGCAGTGGCATTAATTCTGTTTCAGAATAATTTTGATGACTGTGTTTTCTTCCTGTTACCATGAGATTCTGGAAATCCAGCGGGGAGAGGCTAAATTCGGGCTGGCAGTGTGGCAGTGCAGAATGCAGTTGGCTGCCACGTAATGGTTTTACCCCTGGCCTTCACCTTTCTGCTGAGTTGCAGTCAGCGCGCTGCCCCGTCCCCCGTGCCCAGCTCTGGCTCGGCTCTGAGCACAGGGACCCAGTGGTCCCAGAGCTGTTTCTGTCCGTGCTTACCTAAGTACTGTGCGCACCGTAACAGCTTTTCCTTTTTTCTCCTCACAGCTTATCCAGTTTTTGATTTCATTGGTGCAATCCAACCGTATTCTTGGGGTGAAGAGGAAGATGTAAGTCTGCATTTCTACATCCAGATAAAGATTCCCTGTCTGAGAGAATAAAGAGAGGATCAGCAGAGTGGGTCCCCCAGATCTCTGTCTTCTGTAGCAGCCTGGCCAGTGGGGTAGGACTGGACAGCGGTCATTGGGATCATGTGAGCCTTCAAGTACTTGCTCCAGCCAAAACCAGCTAACGCTGCTATGCAACTGGTATCAAGAAGGGTTTGCGATCCAGGCCACCTAAGCCCGTGCAGAACCTAACCACTGCACTGTGGCAGCGTACGCAGTGGGGGCTGGGGCCTTGCACTGTTAAAGCAGTCTCCTGGCACTGCCGTGACGTTTCTGTCGGTGTACGTCAAGGCAGACCTTGGACCATCCAGACCAGCCTCCGGCTGTCACAGGCTGCTGTGACGCCTTCACACACTAATCAAGCCTGTCCTCAAATGTGCTGTGCGTTATTTTGCCCCTAGCTACTTGTGCTGGATGACCATTTGGTACTCAAGTACCGTAAGCGATTAAGAACAATTCCAGGCTGATTCGGTTTGGCCAGTTAATAGTTACTCGGTTTTGTCCCGGGATTGTGCTGCGGCACAGTTACTTTTCCCTCCTTAGCTTTTGCAGATGGTTCTGCTGTTGTGTCTCATCTGACACTCCGCTAGGCTGAACGGGCCCTGCTCGTCCAGCGTCATCCTGTGAGACGGGCTCCTCCTCCGCCGGGCTTCTTGCACTCGTTCACATGTGAACTGGCAGACACTGCGTGTGCCTGTTCCCCCACCTTGTCCCGTGTTGCCTGCCGAATTGCGAGGCTGTCCTTTTGTGTTTGAACAGTGCCCGGCAGCACCATATGGCAGACAACACCACAGCAGGCTTGATTATTATTAATGAAGATAGTGGTTTATATGGTGATAATGTCCAAGACATGCTGAAATGATTTATCTTGTAAGGAGAAAGAGTTTCTCCACAGTACTCAAGTACATGAAAAGGGCCACAGAAGTGGTTGTGTCACAGCTGACCACAAGTAATCCATCTCTGGAGCAGTTGGCCATGGAGAAGTGAAGCCAAGCAGAGCACTGACAATACAGGCCTGCGGAAGGAGGTGACCGGGGACTATAAAGAAGTCCTCTGAGGCCTGAGGTTTTACATTTCTGCTCAATAGACTTGCCAAATGTAGCCCAGGGGCTGTCACGGGGGCTCATGTGTTCCTCTGTGCGGTGGGGCTGCCTGCTCTGCCGTACTGACACAACCCCCCCCGTGGCCGCTGGACCCTCCAGGGCTTCCAGGCCTGGGGGCGGTTGTGCGTTGGCCCCTCGGGTGGTGCAAGTACCCAGTTCTGGGCTGGGGCAGTGGGCTCTGCGGGGGAGAGGTGGTGCCCGAGAGCCGGTGCCGGCAGCGCGGTAACTCCTGTGGTGTTTGGGAATCTTTTGTAGCCCCCTGATGTTGAACGACAGCAGTTCAGCACATTCCATGCCGAAATACAGTCGCCAGTACTCCTTGGAGCACGTCCACGGCTCATCCCCATACGCAGTAAGTGTGCCGTGCCCGCTGGAACTGGGGAGGGGGACGAGGACACAGCTTCATGGGGAGGGACCCGTTTTAGGCTCTTCTCCAGCTGGTCTTGCCTTTGTACAACCGTTTGCTCACAACCTCTTTGTTTTGTTTGGCAAAGTATTTTAAGGTGGCAGCTGCATTCTAGCTTAGCCAACGGGGAGAGAGCTGTTAGCCAGTAATTCCCAACGATAGTTGTGATGGGGCCGAGGATTTGGCTTGCAGACCAAGCGAGGAGTTACCTGAATTCCGCGGAAAGCAGAGATGGGTTGAAGTGGTGCCTTCTGGCTTAGCTTACATCTGCTGACTTGGTCCACGTTTTGGTTCTGTCACAAACAAAACGCATCTGATGTCAGTCAATCCCGGCTAAACATTCGCTCGTATTGCCTAATTAATGTGTGACCATGCATAATTAGCATTATTCCTGCAAAGAAGCCTCCTTTCGGTCAGGGAAGGTGCCGTGGGTCAGAGCCCGGCTGAGACACAGGCCTGAAGTAGCAAAGACCCAAGTGATCAGAGCTGAATTGTGTCCGTGGAGGCAGGGAGCGAGGTGGGAAGAGCGAAGCAAAGCCAGCTGGTGCTTGTGCACAGAATAATCCCCGAAGTCAGTCAGGTTGTGTGGTGTTAAAGACTTGAGGTGAGAGAGCAGGCAGCAGCTTTTGCGGTGAAGGGATCTCCTGCAAGACGTCGTCAATGTATAGTCCAGAAGAAACGAGTTCGTAGTTGGATGTGGATGTTGTTCAGACCTTGGCCTCGTCACGGTGGCGAATGCCATGCAGTCATCCCACGGTGCGCTCCAGGGCGCACCTCACCCGCGTGCCTGCCGGAGGTGGCCTCGCAGTGACACGGCGTCACAGGAGGAGTCTGTAAACGTGTGCTCCGGACCGTCCTTCGGATCGCTGCTGGGTCCCGATGAATCCTGAGGTTTTGTCCATACTCTCCCATCCTTCTACGCACCTTTTGGTGAGCTGCTTCCCCTGACTGTTCCATGGCCAGTGGACACACGGAGTCTCCTCCAAACCCGTTAATGCTGGCCCTGAATCCTCTTGCCGATGAGCTACGGACTTGCTCCCGGCCTGTGCGTGGTGAGTCTGCTCAGCCTCGTAAGCCGGGGAGCGGCGCGGGGTGGCTCATACTGCTGCTTCCCCTCCGACCTGGTAGCTGCAGCGTGCCCGCACATCAGCCCTCTCGTCGTGACGCTGCACGATGCTTTGAATACCGAGAACTGCCCGTCTTCATGCCGTGCAGGTTGCAAACTGCGGGCTCCGACTTACCAGGAGGATTGGAAGACTCATCCCGTGCCCTACGAGCTGAAAAGCCGCGTTCGTGGCGCTCCCTGAGGGCGAGCTGGCTGGCTCAGCGCTTGCTGCTGATAGGAGAGGTGTGACACATTTGGTCACTGCTTTTAGTCACCTCAGGCCTATGCTAATCCACTAAATCTCATGCCTTGACATGGTTGTTTTCATTTTAGATGCTCTGTTGGATGTGGTTCCTATCAGTGTGCGCCCTGGGAAACTGCACCACTTAAATTCGGGGCGTCTCTCGTGGTCTGCGGCACCCCTGTTTGCCGGGCATGGGAAAGCCAGCTGGTGTTTCTTGGCCAGAGCTGTTGTGTGAATCAATGTGCTGCTTTATGCCGATCCTCTGGCAAGGCCGTAGTCCAGGAGCAAGGCTTTACAGCTGGGAACATAGCTAAGCTTTCATACCAGCTGTTTGCAGCAAAATAAAAGCTGTCCCCAATTCCAGGGTACAATCCTGCCCGTGCTGCTGCAGGGACGTCCTGTTTGGGACAGCGGATTCAAGCCGCTGGCTCCTGACATCGAGCTGCCCTGGTGTGCCAAGGTCATCCTGATGAATTTTTTAGCAGAGAACCAAAATAGCTAAGCCCCATTAAAGAGCTCTCCTGCAGTTAGACCACCCTCTGTGGAAGCGCTCTGTTCCCGTTCCAGCTCCCGTCTAATCCTGTGATCTCTTTCTTAAAAGTGCCTTTATTCTTGCATGCAGCAAATACTTACGCAGAACCACCGGGAGCTCTTCCAGGTATTACCGGATTGTCCCAATTATGGGAAACACAGGTGGTCACCTTTTCTCATACTTTTGTGTTTATGATTGTCAGCTCCAAACAGAACTGAGGAACGATAGTTGGGCAATTTTTCAGAGCGAGCTGCCAACTCGCTGGATCCTGACATGCCGTAGTCCCTGCTTCGGCAGGGAAAAAAAAAATGGTGTTTTCACAAGAAGACAGTTAACGTGGCATAAGGCCTTAGTGGGGGTGAGGCGTGGGCAGTCCTGACCGTGACGTAGCCGAGATCAGTCCTGCGCCGCTCATCGGCTCTTATCTCGCATCGCTGCTGCAAAGCAGCAGCTCGCTCCGTGCCCCCGGTGATGCTGCATCTGTGTAACTGCTGCCACATCATCACACCCTTTTTTCAAGAACGCAACCTCAGACTTGCAGAAACAACAGGTAGCCCAAAAGTCACGGTCCGGAACAGGGCACAATCACGCGTTACAAGGACAGCGTGCTGTCTGCACGCTCCTCAGCGCACAGGCTGCGCGCTGCCGGCACTTCGGGTTTTATAGCAGTTCCAAATCGGTGGCTGCCTGTTCTATTGATGTGCCGGTGAGCGCAGCGCCAGGCAGCAGTGCTCCTGCTCGCAGGACAGGTTCCTCACTGGGCAGGAGGCTCGTGCGAACGGCGGTGGGCATCCAACCTCTCAAGCAAGGCTGGAGCAAGCCTACGGGCAGAGCGTCTGCAGAGCATCTCCGCGTGCCCCTGGGTACCACCTGGCATGCAGTGAGATGGAATTATTTTTGGTTATTCTCTAGTATTCTTTTTAATTGTGAGGGAGCTGAGGGGGCGTATCTGCGCTGTGGTCTTGTCTGTGCTAAGCGGTGATCAAGAAGGTTAACGTGGTGCTGGCGTAAGCCTAATTACTGTGTGTGCAGTACAGGCAAGCATTAAAGGAGAGACAGTCAAATATTTATCCGAAGGGAAGGACGGACCAGGGTTTTCCCTGGCTACCACTCAGTGTGGCCATCACTGTCTGAAGCGTCAGGAGGTCGCTCCGGAGGAGGAGAGTGAGTGCGGTCATGGATCAGCTCGAAGCTCAGGGCAGCTGTGAGAATTTGAGCAGAATCTCTTACCCTGTATTCTCCTCGTCCCCCGTGGTTTTCTGACTCCTGGGTGCATCCTCAATCTGCAGTTTGCTTTGTGTCCTGGACTGACAAACGCTGGCACACAAAGAGGAAGGGGGTTCAGGTTCACTCAAATGTCTCAGTTAATTTGCTCCTTAGCAAGATCGATACCAAAATGCAGCCATTCCATGTTGCTGTTACCAGCATGGAAATCTTGTTTATCTGTAGGTCTCAGTCGTATGAATTTCAGCTTTCATTTAAGAAAAAAAGAACGGAGTTTTAGTGGAGGGGGAAAGCTGAAAATCTGGGCTTCTGAAAACCCACGTGTTGAATGATCCAGAAAAAGAATCCAATATTTTTACTTTTAAAATTCCATTATTTCCAAGAAAATGAAGTTTACAGAACAGAACTCCAATTTTATTTTTTTTAGTAGTGCTTCGGGTTGGCAACAGTGTATTTCCAGGCATCGTGTTGAGTCCCACATTGCCTGCTTCCTCGGGTGGGTCAGGTTTTGGACTGTTCTGATGTGCCTCCTCCCGCTCCGTCTCCCATACGTGGGACAGCGTACGGTACGTGCCTGGTGCTTCACACCGCGAATGCTGTGATTGTCATTTCAGGCTTCTTCCCCAGCATATAGTGGCTCCAACCTGTATTCCCCGGATTCTTCAGCCAACTCTGGTCCCATTATCTCTGACGTGACCGAGCTAGCCCAGTCCAGCCCTTCAGCATCTCCCAGCGGCAGTCTCGATGAAAGGTATGCCGCTGCTCTCGTAAAATCTGAAGCTATCCGCGTAGGGAGAATGTGTTTCCCAGTGCGCTGAGTAGTCAAATGCCGCTATAACGTGCCTCTGCGGTTAAGAATCCCCCGTGAGCGACAGCTGGAGAACAGCGCAGTTCCCGGTGGTACAGGGAACGTTCGGGGTGTTTGAACTCGATGCTGCTTGCCTTGCCAGGACTTCACGGAAAGTTGGCCTGTCCCTCCAGGATAGTCTCGTTCAGAACGCTGCCGTCTCAGCAGATTTGTGGTTGGTTGGTTGGTTTTGTTCAGCTTCAATTCTGTTTTCCAAACAACGCTCGCTCCTCTGCCTGCCCCGTCTAGTGTGAACCTGCCCGGGGTGGGTCACGGTTTGGTTTCCCCAGGGGAAGCCGTCTGCTCCGTCCTGTGAAATTACCGACGTCCTGGGAGCAGGGTTAGCCCTGCCCTGCCCTTAAAACTTGCTGCACAGAGGAGGAGGTGCAGAAAGCAGCTTCCTTCTCAAGTAACCGAGAATAACGACGGCAGCTCTGTCCCAGGCAGCAGGGGTGAGGAGGCTGAGAACTGTATCAGGTGCGGCTCAGCCGCCCTGCAGCCGCGTTTTCCACTCCTCCAGATCACAGGCCCTGGCAGAGGTGAGCGCTGTCCTCGGATGCCGTAGGTAATGCTCAGCCTTGTGTGCCTCTGCCGACGCCATCCCGCAGCAGCGGGAGCCTCTCGCTGCATCGCTGTTCAGCCCTTACTCCCTGCAGCCCCGCTCCCACCAAGCGTCAGCGGCTCTGGAACTTTCTGAGCCTCCCCGGGCAAGAAGGGCCCATCTTTCCTTAGCACCTTGTGGTCTCCCAACTCCTTTTTTCTTCCTCTTTAATAGGTTATTCCTGGCGTTGGCACCTCCCCTGAGGTGCTGAATCACCCACAAATGCCATTTATTGCCTCTAATACCCTCTGCCAGGAACACTGGCTCTTAAATATAGGCCATATGTTTGCTTAATGGCCCTTCTCTCTGTCCTTTTGTAGTTGCTGTCCTTTCCAGTAGGACTAATTGCGCCTCTTACACCCCCAAATCGGTGAGTTTGGGTGGTAGAATTCGGGCTGACCAAAGAAGCTATCTTCCCTTCCCGTAAAAATAGCGCGTCTGAAAATGCCTGGGTGCTTATGTAAAAGGTCGATCCCAGGCGCTGCCTGCACGAAGGAGTCGCTCCGCTGACCTTGTGGGAGCAGTTAAAACACTACAGCCTCTGCTGTGGTGGTGATCATGTCATGCACGTCTCAGTGGTGACTTTAAAAAAGGGTATATACACCATGCTACTTCTGTCCTGCTTAGACTATGTCCACATCAAAAGCTGTATTGTTTTAACTGTGTTCTTACAAGAAAAATCACACCCTCCTTCCAATAACTTTACCTATACAGAGCTGGCTGCATGGCAGGTCCTGGACTGAGCAGCCTCACAAACCTTTAGCCACAAGAAACACGCTGAGATTGCAGTAACAGCGCAAGACATTGATGTGTCAGGGGAGCTGATTAGCATCGGAATCAGAGAAGAAATATTTAGGTACTCGTTCAACCTCATCTTTGTAGCTGACTCTGGAGGCTTTCTATGTGAAAAGGCAACAGCAGTCACCAGGATTTTTTGCCCTCTTGTGTGGAAGCAGATCTTACAAATCAAGAATGTGTTAGTGCGAGATTTTTACCAGTTTTCTTTCCGTTTCTCTCAGGAGTAGTCCTGTGGTCCGTATCAAAGAAGAACCCCCTAGTCCCGCCCGCAGCCCGCAGATAGAGGAGGCCAGCCCAGGGAACCCTCCTGCTGTTGAAACTCCTCTGTCCCCCTCCACGTTCATTGACTCCATCCTGCAGGAGAATGAACCCAGCACTACGACCGCTGCAGCCGGCGACAGCACCACACAGCCTCAGCCCCAGGAAAAGTGCCTCAGCGTTGCCTGCCTCGACAAGTAAGTGCCGTGCTGAGACCGGCCCAGCTCAGGTCTCGCCAGCCATCCCGCCGCTCTGTACTGTGAAGCTTTAACGATGCTAGCAACCTGGGCTTCCAGCCAGCTTTGGAAGCAATGTGGTCATTTGTCCAAGGAGCTCGCCCGTGGCTCTGACCGCAGCCCTTCCTGCAAGTGCCGGGGTAGATACTTTGTTCTCCCATTCCTGTTCTGCTTGGAGCAAGGAGCGTATCCCACCACCCGACGCCAGGCACAGAATCAAACCCCCTGGGTGGGGGACCCAACACTCTGCTGCAAGGGGCCGCGTGGGAAACCAAAATAAGAACGGATAAAAATTACCGTGCTAAAAATAAGGGCTCGTTCAAACTGCCTGCTCCTCCAGCGTAGGAATGAGTCAGTGTACGATCAGCTGTTTCATCTCAGGCCCAGCACATCTCACGGTATAAAAGCTTCTGCATTGTATTTGCAGTCCAAAGGCAGCTGACAGCGCAGGCAGCTTCCAGTATTGCTTGCTAGAAGCTTTAATCCCAGTGGGTTTACTTGTAGGTGAGACTTGGAACCGCTGTGGGCAGCATTTCTGCATGAGCCCGCTCTGGCAGCGTGCACTATAGCACTGCCCTGTGCCGTCCTCTGCTTTTGCCTGTCCCAGCTGCCCTCCGAATTAATAAGGGAGGAAGCTTTGCATTAAACTGTTGTTTGCCCACCTAGTTCTAGACTTGGTGAATAGATTCTCCCACTCAGCCTCTTTACTCACTAGGACACAGCTGGCATCGAACTTGGGCTGGACTCAGTGGATGGCAGGCTGAAAGTTGATGGGTAGCTGTTTATCAGGGATCAGATGTGTAGTCTTACGTCTTTTATCACCACACGGTGCTCACAGATGCAACTGCGAGTCTTGGGATGAAAAACTAGAAAGTTGCTTGTCCTTATCAAACTGCCAAGAACTTCTCCCTTGACCGTATTGAGATCTCAGCCACTTCTCAGATCTCGGCCATTTCCCGTTCTCCCTGTGTTCTGGGGAAAACGGAGTATCGGAATTAAGGTCTTCCCTCTGAATGCCAGGACAGACTTTCTGTCCTTAAAGTATAAAAGCAACTTGGAGAAGACACATTTAGTTTCAGGGTCCTGGAAAGCAGCAGAGAGCTCCTTTAGCAGGAAGGCTTCTATGGACTCACACACCCAAGGTGATGATAGTGTGACGTGCACTTCCCTTCTAATTAATTCTGTTAGCTGTCACTTCTCAGAGCTGTAGTGTCATAGCTTAGATGGAGAAGGGACAAACCCTGTGGAAGAAGCCCTCTTCCTTTAGCATTACGCAGTGAGCGCAGAAGGCTGGCCCACCACAGCAGGGTCTGTAGCCTCTTGGCAGCGCAACGGAGCAGGGTTTGCTGTCTCTACGCCTCGGAGTCACGCAGAGTCAGGAGACGCCTGCTCACTCCTTCCTCTTGGCCTTGGAGGAGATGTTTGTCTGTAGCTTCACCTATTTATAGACCTGTCCAGGGCACTGCAATCCATCCCGCCGATACCAGCTGTCCTTAAAAAGAGACAGATTTTATTGCACAGCTCATCAGAAGCTGAATCTGGCCATTTAAAAGGTAATAAAAAAGAAAAAGAAAAAGCGCTGTCGAGAGCGTCTCTGAATTATTAAGCACTCTCGGCTGTGCAGAAGCAGGCAAAGGACGCAGAAAAGATTTGCCCCCTGCCTCTGCGGAGACTGAGCTCCACGCTTTATCTTAGAAAGCTTCTTAGAACCATTTAAAAGAAAGGGCTTGTGCTTCCTCTTCTTTTGGTGCTCTCTTACTCCCACATTTTAGAAGCAATACTGTGCTTCTCTCGTCTATTTGCAGTTCCTTTAGAGGGCATTCCAGAAGGAAGGAATCTGGCCAGTAAGGATTCCCAGCCGTGCAGAAGCCCTGTATCCATCTCTCAGCTCCTAGCTGTTTGCCACATGAATTTGTAAAAGAGGAGCTGTAGCGTACTGTGGTCGACCCCGTGGGCACGCAGTGCTGGACAGAGCGTAACCATTTAACAGGAAATCTGTCCCTGCCCCAGGGAATTTGAAGGCAAAGTGTAAATAATAAAAGGATTCCCCAGCCTCCGCTCTTCTCTGGGTTTGGATGGTATTAGCTTTGTGCCTCAGCAGCTCCGCGTGCAGTTTTTTTCGTTGGGGTTACAGAACTCCGTGCATCCTGTTATGTTACGAGGAATATAAACTCAGAGAAGGAGGTCGGTATTCCCAGCGTGCCGAGGACTCGGCTCCTTTCCCGATGTCACTGGAGCTACTCCGCATCCACTTGAGTGGAGTGGAAGCTGGCCGGCAGTGGCAGGTACCCAGTGGGAAGCGTGAATTGCCCTGAGATACTGGACAGGCAGAAAGGATGCCTTGCTGATGGAAGTGCTGGCAATGCGCTGCTTTAGATGGGCAGCACGCTGCTTGCCACGTCCCCAGGGGCGTATCAGACCCTGCTTCCGAGTCTTCTCAGCGCCCCGAGGCGAGGGACGCAGCCTCTCCGTGTGCCCCATCCCGCGGTCAGAGCTCACCACGCGGTGCTCGCTCCTCAGGCTCTGGGACCGAAGGAGCTGCGTGTCCTGGTGCGCTGCACCGAGGACGTGGCGCTGTGCAGCGCCCTTTCTCTGAGGCTTCTGTTCAATCCCCAGGAGTTTGCTCATGGTTTTGAGATGCAGCTAATAAGGGTTTACTGACGGTAGGTGACTTTACAGTGTGGCAGGGGTGCCCAACCGCCGAGGGCTTGACCCAGGCACTGACAGCCTGCCAAGGAGTCTCAGCGATACCTGTTTTTCATCACGTGAAGCATGCTTCACGTGGTGGTGTTCTCAAATTTATCGGAGAAGAGCAGCCCGTAAGACTGCAGGTCGTGGCATGCAGTGCCTCTTTGTGAGCCACGCGGGCTGTTATTTAATCTACAAGACATCCTTTGTCCAAGGGAATTTCATTTGAACTGAGAATTACCTCTGTGTGACCCACAGCATTTCAGCAGCAGGCGACAGTACCAAGATTCAGGCGATAAAAGGGAATGTTTGCATGGAAACGCTTGACGGTGTTGCCCAGACATTATCCACCATCCAGCCGGGGACGTACGTTAGCCACTTTACAAGAGCCAAAGCCCACTACGTGCTGAAAAACATTGACACCTATATTATTAACATAACGTATATATTCCTCAGAGCAGCAGGTCACTGTCTGTCTAAACGGAGCGTTGTGTGCCAGCGCCTGAGTTCTCCCAGAGCTTTGGCACCCTGTGAGAGGTGACAGCGACTGCGGTCCCCGTCAGTGCCACCCTGCAGAAGTTAACATGAGCAGACCCTCATCAGAAGTAGCTTGTCTTGCTGAGAAACTGCTAACTGAGCTTGGCTATGCTGTAAAGAACCTGTGCTGTCTTCACTTGCTTTTGCAGGACTGTTTGTTTTCGTGTTTGTTTTTTGTTGTTGGTAACAATTCTGCCCGCCTGAAACCGCTTGCCCGCTTCGAAGGCGCTGCAGCGCCGTGACTGCAGCGCGGTGCCGCTTCAAGTGCAGGAGCATGGTCGATTAACTGTTCTTGCCTTTGAACATAACAAACATTTCATGCCTGAAAGTGCCTGATTGTGAGTCTTTTGAATCTAGTATCCTCTTCTGTTTGTATTTTTCAGTTTGACTCGCACTTCGCAGATGTCAGAGGTCACTCGTCTTTGCCCCAGTTCTTCCTCTTCCTCACTCCATTGCAGATCACAGCAAGGGTTAGCATTTCAATAGCCGCTGTCCCCAAGCGTTGCAATTCTGGGCAAGAGAGCAGGGGAACACTAAGCAGGGAGCTGTCAGAGCACCGAAGTAGCTTTCCCGACCTCGTAGGTAGTATATCAACAAGGAGAAAGCTCACTCTCAAAATTGGCACCGAGTGGCAGACTTCTTGGCCAACTCAAGGCAGCAACTAAAAATGTTGAGTGGCCAGCGGAGGCTAAACTGCTTCTCATCCTTTTAGGTGGTCTTGGCAGGGAAGGGAGGGAAGTCTGCTCTGCTGTTGTCCGTGCTGTACCTGGTTTTGATGAATGGAAACTTCAGCCCTGAGAGCTGTTGGTTTGGTATCTCTTGCCAGCACAAAATTCACGCACCTCAGTAACAAAGGGTTGCATTGGAAAGCGATGGGAGCTCAGGGCTGAAACGACTTTTCTGATGCATTTTCCGTTTTTATGATAATGACAGAACAATGAAACTTCCCACTGCAAACCTGACTGCGCACCAAGATGCTGTTCTAATAAAGCTTTTCCGTAATAAAAAACATCCCCGATCAGGACAAAATCCATCTAGGCCAGTATCCTGTCTCCCACAGAAGCCTAGGAAAAACCGTCTGAACTATGACCCTTAAATGCTTTTAGCTAACGTACAGAATAATGCAAAAGACAAATGTAATACGTCTTGAGCTAAAATGTATTTCTAAATTGGTGTCTCGCCCCCCCCAAGGGTTACGCCAGAGGTGGTCACTGCAGGAATCGTTGCTTACTGCTCTGGTTGTTGTTTGCGGGCTGGTGGGACCTGGGCCCTGCTGTCCTACACCCCGAGCCCCTTTCCCAGCTACGAAGAGGCAGCCGCATGATGGCCCCGAGAGAGCCCAGGGGACTGCTTTCTCCCTACGTAAACGTGGTAATCATTGCAAAGCTGCTCTGTCTTCTTGCTTTTAGAAAATGGAACGTTTGAAAAGGAAAGCAATACAGGGAAGAAAAACAGCTCTGTGCATCTTCAGTGCTTCAAATTCAGAGGACTGGGCGTTGCTTGTCGCCTAGAAGTGTCTGGTGCCCAGCCAGTTGTTTTAGGAAATAGCCAGCAGCCCGTACTTGGTAGGGTTAAGGATCAGAAGGGACGGGCAGCTCTGGTAGGGAGGGGAGCCAGGCTGGTGACGCTGGGAGCTGCTTCTGCCGCAGCACTGGCTGATGGAGACCCGAGAATCGTGCACTGGAGCTCAGGAGCTCCACAGGAGCTCCAGGTCCTTCCTGGGAGGGATGTTCTCCTCGTGGCCGTGGATCACGCTGGCGCGAGCAGTGGTGCTGGGCAGTGCCTGGGCTTGCAGGCAGCCGCATTGCCATAACGCACGTGCAGGCGCAGCAGCAGGCAGCGCTGGAGGCATCGCGAGGGACTGGCAGATGGAGTTTTCTAATCAGCATCCATTTCAAAATGTGCCTTTTCCTCAAGAAAAAGCTGCTGCTCCTGACTGCCAGCTCAACTGGTTCGCAGCGGAGGGAGAGGCAGGTCGCGGGCTTTCTGGTGCCTCCATCAGTCATAACAAGGATCGGGCTTCCCTGGCAGTGGGTTTGGCACAGCGTGCCCTGGCTCGCTCGCCCGGTGTCCGGGGCCGCCGTGGCATCGGTCTGAAACCCATCTTTCTGCTGGGGGAGAGAGGCAGACCCACGGAGAGCAGATCTGTTTAGTAAGAAGGTGCTATTTTTACATAGCTACTTCTCAGACTGTAAAACAGCCCACACAGGGCGAGACCACACCGCGCAGGCTGACTTTCATCACTTCATCAGATAGAAACGCAGACGGCGAGGGTCTCGCGAGAGCCCGTGCTCCGCGGGGCCGCCCCGGGAGCCGAGGAAGCGGCGCTGGAGCGAGGCGCGCTGCGTAGCCGGGGCTTGTTATTCTTGCGAGGTGGTTGGCAGCCAGAAAGCGGAGCGAGACCCGGGGAGCCTCCGCAAAGATGCACTGAGTGAGGGCATGGCCGGTGTGACAGGGAAAGCAGAGCCAGGGCGTGCGCTTCGGACAGGGTTATTCTCCAAAAGCTTTCCAGTCACCCTTTCCGTGCGCATCCACGTACCTGGGGACAGGCAAAGCTCTTCTGCGTCAGTCACCCATCCTGTATCATCAATCCTGCGTCCGTCACGTTTTCCAGGGCTGCTGCTGTTAGTTTGCGGGGCTCGACGCAGGTTAGGCGAGACACAGCGATCCGACGGGACCCTCGTGTCAGAGCTCCCTGTCCCTGCCCCCGGTCGACGCAGCCCGGTGCTGCGGGGCGGCAGGCGCTGCAGCACGTGCTGCTGCTGGCTCCTCCGTTCCCAGAAAGCATGCCCTGCTCTTCCGTGGGCTGCAGGCGTCGGGAAGGCCTTCTGCTGGAGTATCGGCTCTGAAGAGAAGGTGTTGATCTCTCAGCACCGGAGTGGCCTCCTCGCCTTCAGAGCCTGGCCTGTCGCGGGGGAACGGAGAGCTCCTGGCCTCCCTCCTCAGCGCCCTTGGCTCGGGCTGCTCCTTTGGGGCTGCCGGGCTTTAGGGACGCGCGCGCAGACCTTACGGAGCCCTCAGCCCCCTGCATCTCAATGCCGTGTGCAGCAACCTCTTATCTCTCCTGGAGACACTGGTTCCTCTTGCTTCAACCCACAACGCACTTGGAAAGTTAAGAAAAACTGTCTTGCTCCCGAGAACCGCGCTCCCTCTTTTTTCCCTGCTCTGCGAGTGTTTGTTGCCGGCAGACCTAGCCTGGTGTCGGGCGTAGCTCAGCCCAGCAGAGCAGGACCCGCGGGGAGAGTTACCTGCCAGCAGGGCTGGGAGCCAGGCAGCAGCTACCAATTTCCAGTTCAACGTCGAAAACAGTGGTTCAGGGGCCCCTTCTCTCCTTCTGCAAAGAAACAGGGAGACTTGCTTCGAAGGTCTGGAGTTTGTAAGTAGTCTAATCCCAGTGTCCCTTTTTGCGTGATCTGGGTCATACCCCTGCTTGGACGCCGTCCCCTTGGGGTGGAAGGACCAGCTTGTCACAGGTGGGGTTTCTAATGACACCTTGGCTGGCACTGGTCCCTTCCACGCCGCTGGGTGTTCCTAATTGTGGGATTGCTGAAAGTATCTTGAATCCATCAGAGCATTTCGGGTGCTGTGCAGGGAGGACTTCGGAAGTCATTTAAAAGCACAAACTTGGATAAGTAATTTATCTGCAGTATGTTCGTGGATCTTAGTTCTAAAAACGAGTTAGAGATCTCTGCAGCTCCCGCTTGCCTGCACGGGAGAGGTGAGGCAGGAATGTGTTCATGGGCTGTGTCTGCAGCCAGCTTTCCTGTGGCCCCAAGCACAGTATTCCCAGAATGAGGATATTTGTTGTTCTGGCAGGATGCTCGTTTCTGCTGCTAGGCGCTCGGAGCTGCAGCGTGACCTTGCGGCCTCTGCTCGTTTTCTGCAGCAATGACAAAATAGACTTGCTTTTGTAATCTTCCTGCTGCTGCTGTGGGATGAGAGCATGTAAAACCTCTGGCGTGGCGAGCCGGGGGGTTCCTGCGAGGTGTGCCGGCCCGTGGGCAGCTGAGCCGGCCGGGGACCTGGCCCTGCCCGGGCTGTGGCTGAGTCCGCACCCCCGCAGCCGGGTGTTTGCAGCAGCGCGCGGGCTCGGGGATGGTCGGTCTCCCAAAGGGATCATCGCAGGAACGTCCGCTGCGGGATGCCGGTGGCAGCGGTAGTTGGGGGGACAAGGTCCAGAGCAGGTACAGACCCTCCAAGAAAAAAAGTATCTTTTTCTAACGTGAGACTGAAAACTGCAGCTTCACTTTGCCTTGTGCTTGTGCACGTCTGCCTGTGCCTCTCTGACGTCTTCCTCTTCACCTGCCAGTTCTGGGTCTCCCGGTGTGGGACCTGCACCGCTGGTCCCTCGTGAGCACCTTCAGTAGCCAAAAAGAGCCTTTCTAGGACAGAGGACACGGTGGATGGAACGTGAGGCCACGCCGGAACGGACGACTGTGCAATAAACTGATCCTGCTGCTGCTAACGTTGCCAAATTCGGGGGCTTCTCATGGGTCAGACCCCAGGCTACTAACAAACAAACATGACTGCTTTTCCCACGAGTGCTCTTCAGAGAGCCTTGTAGGCTTTTTGGTAGCACCACCAGGTTTTTGTCATCCGCTTTTCTTCTGCTTTCTGAAGCGTCATGAACACAAGCACCACGAGCGCCGTGGAACTGGCGAGTAAGAGGGTGTGGGGTCAGTTCCCCACCTCACATCACCTCTGCAGCCCTTGCTGTCCTCCTGTCATCCAGGTGACCGTTCTCTGGGGCTCAGTCTCGCAGCCCTAAGCCAGTTAAAAGCAATCTTCGCCA
This sequence comes from Calonectris borealis, assembly GCF_964195595.1. Classification (NCBI taxonomy): domain Eukaryota; kingdom Metazoa; phylum Chordata; class Aves; order Procellariiformes; family Procellariidae; genus Calonectris; species Calonectris borealis. The sequence continues at coordinate 857,438 of NC_134313.1, forward strand.
GGATTGCTCATGCTCTGCCATCCACCTTGGCCTGCGAAGTTACCCCAGAGCTCGGTGGGAGGGAACGAGCCGTGTCCTCGGAGCCTGGTTTGTCCTATGGCCTGGCTTGTGGGGCTGGCACCTCGGTGCCGTCCATCCCAGCACAGTGTCCGGTTTCCAGGTGGCTGTAGAGGCAGCCTGGCTTTGACAAAACACCAGTTTTTGGTGGCTGAGATGAATTACACCGTTAGTCCTCCTCCTGGACTAGCTGTTTGCCGGCAAGTGAGCCGTGACCTACGTGGGAGCTTGGTGCTCCTCCCCCGTGCCACCGTGCGGAGCTACGCTCTCCGGGGCTGCCGGCGCCGTGCAGGGAGGTGCGCAGGTCGGGATGCAGTGGGAAGGTTTGTTTCCCCAGGTACACGGAAGCAGCTTTAGTTCTCTCCGTTGTTACGAGAAACCGCATCTCTCGATAAACAAATCGTATTTTCCCCATTGCCAGTTCAGATGTGAAGGTTTTTTCTGGCCAGCAGCGAGCCCGCTGAAACTTTTCCCCCAAAAGAAGTTGCTGCGGGGAAGAAGGTTGGTTACCCTTTTTGTCACGTGTCCGCAACCGGGATGTGACAAGCAGAGGCGGTCCTTGCGTTTGGACTGAAAAAGGGTCCAAAGCTACCTACTGTAAAGGCGCAGCTGCACCGCGATCCCTGCCAGCCCACGGTGGCTGGCGGTTACCAAGACCCTAAGCGCAGAGCCTGAGCGGCTGCAGAAATCCCGGGGCTCGTAAGGAATTCGCTGTGCCTCGTTCGTCTGGGTCGCTCAGGACCTCTCGGGAGGAAGAGTCCTCGCGGTGTCCCCGGGCTCAGGGCGGAGGACGAGCACGTCGCTGCAGCGTCGCACCAGCACACCTGCGCTCGCTGGCAGCTGGCGCTGGCACCCGTGCCGAGCCAGGAATCCCAGCCCCGCTCGCCTGCTCGGGTTGTAGGGGGGTTGCAGTCCGTGGGTGGATAAATTCCCCTTAGTAGCCCAGGACCTGGGAGAGGCTTCTCAGCATTCATCGCCTGCGCTCTTTCTTTTGCGCAGGAATGAACTCAATGACCATCTGGACACCATCGACTCCAACCTGGATAACCTTCAGACGATGCTGACCACACACGGCTTCAGCGTAGACACAAGCGCGCTGCTGGACGTGAGTACCTCCTCCCTCCTGCCCGTCCTTCCAGGAGCCGGGCCCCAGCTGCGTCTCGCGGTACCATGTGCGTGTGGCTCGCGGTGGCAGATGGACCACGGTAGCTTCAACCATGAATTTCCACAGCACGCCTGGGTTTGCTTTCTTTCCCTGCACTAATCATTCTTTCCTTTGGCAGCTGTTTAGCCCTTCAATGACGGTTACAGACATGAACCTTCCCGACCTGGACAGCAGCCTTGCCAGTGTGAGTAGCTGTTAAAAATCCCTCCATGCACACGCAGCTGCCAGAATGAAGTGTGTCCTGCTGTTCCGCAGCAGCCTCTCCGTGTGATTAAAGGAAGGCTCTGACAGGCTCTGAAGAGTGTCCAGGCCAGCCCCAGCCCGAAGGGAGGGGATGTGGGAGAGAGGAGGAACGCGGAGCCCTGTGCAGGCTTGGGGAGCCACCGGGGGGAAATAATTCAATTAGCACTGCGGCTTTCTCTGAGCAGCTCATACAGAGAGCAGGGCTACTTCATCATTCATACTCGGTTAATTAGGTGCTGAGACTTCCATCTCTCATGTGAGCTCTGCCCCCTGAACGTGGAAGTGCACTGAAGCCTGGAGAGCTGCATGTGGTTTCCATAAACCCTCCTTCTGACTTTCTTAAATTGTCAGGGGGTTTTCTCAAGGCAAGCTCCGTCATCTGCTGTGTTATTTATTTTATTTACTTGCGTATCATCAGCGCTGAATGCTGTGCAAGGCACTAATACAGACTCTCCTTGCGAGAGCCAGTGTTGCCTGATAAAATGGTTTTTTCATTAGATAACGATGATTAGTCAAACACAGCGTTCTGTGGCTGCACTGAGAAGGCGCTTGGAGCAGCAGGGTGGAAGTTACGGTCAAAACCGGAGGGTCCCAGACCCTCAGAGTAGCCGGTAGCCTGACGACTGGAGTGCTCCCGGGCTGGGGCAGAGCCAAGTCCTTCTCCCTGCCCCGGTTCAGAGCAGCGTCGGCAGCCCCGGTGTTGTGCCAGCCCCGCGCACGCTCCAGCTCCAGGGCTGCGGCGCTGGCCTTTCTCCGCCCTGGGACGTGTGTCGGTATTTGCACAAAATGGAACAACTCTGTGAGAAAAACTGAGAGGGAGACCAAGACCAGCAACAGCTTGGATGCTGCCGTGAGCGCAGGAGAGTGAGTCCAGGTCAGACCGAGCAGGGGCGTCCTGCTCCAGCTGATACAGCGAGCGAGAGACCTCGGCTAGTCTCTAACCCCTCTTCCTCCCCGCTTCTTTTTTTTTTTTTATCTGAAAAAGCACAAAGGGATCTTGTGTTTTTTCCCCCAGTGCAGAACAGGAAACATCTTGAAAGTTTTTGCACAACAGGAAAGCCCAAATACAGTCTCCTTGCTGGGGACCTTGTGGGCCCACAGGTGATACAACGTGCGCTCCTGGGATGCTGTGAAGAAGGTGTTAATGCCGGTCTTTCGGAGCAGGGAGAGCACGGACAGCACCATGCCCCTCTCCAGAGAACACCTTTAGAGACCTTGTGGCTTTTCCCTAAGCAAAACAGTTCCCACGAGCTCTTTTGGGGTACACCTTCCCTGGGATGTGGGGTGAAATACAGAACAGGAGCTCACAGTTACAATCCTGCAGCAGCTCTGGTGCGCGTCTCCTGCTGGACATTTCTCTACCGTTCTGCTTCTTCCTGCTGCCCAGTGGCGTGGCGCAGACGCCCGATGGCTAGCCAAGTTCTTGGGATTTGGCAGGGAAAAAGGGCTGCAGGGGGAGTGCAAAGGGGCAGGGTACTGTTTTACACATGTGCAGGCAAATACCTACCCTCCGAGTTTTTAACCGAGTTTCCTACTGACTCGAGGCTCTGCTGCAGCGGCCGGGGCTGGGGCTGGCTGGGCAGGGAGAGCAGGACAGGGGATTAGCGGGATTTGGGAGAAGAGCGTGGACAGTGAAGACTCAGGAATTCAAAAATTAATTACTTCATGTCGTTGAGCCGAGAGTTACGCCGTAGAAAAGCTGGAAGCAGGATTTACTAAAGGAGTCTTAACTGGTGTCCTGTGGAATTCACAGCTGAGCTCTTCAGCTCAGGTGGTGTTTGGATCAAGGTCGCTGGTCTGTTCTTTTTCTCTTCTCTGTCATGGTGGGAGGAGCGTGTTGTTGGGCTTTGTCCTCACCCGGGCTTCACGCTACGAAATCCTCGTGCTGGCGGTGGGTCGAGCTGCAGGGTTCCCCAGTTGTGGCCGGACGGTCTGTGGGCTCACGCGTGGTCTGCTTTCGCTTAGCGCCAGTTGCTACGCGCTAACAAAAAATGCTGGGTACGCATTTAAACACTTGCTAAGGTGACTTTTCCATGGCAGCGGTTGCTGTAATAAATAGCCACGGGATTATCAGCTCACTGTAAATCCAGAGAGGGAAAGTGATCCTGCAGGAGAGTCTCTGCTCAAGCGTTGTCCTCCCAGCGGCACCGGTGGGGAATCCCGCTCGGCGGTCTGGGATTCGGCTCAGCGCCGTGTTCCCCGGATGACGTAGCTCTGGGGCTTGGCGGGGCTTCCCTCCTGACTTCGCAGTGAGCGGCGCTGCTCGGGCGGGCAGAGCGGTTTCTCCTGCTTCCAAAGTTTTTCTCCCTTTAACACTCACTTCTTGGCCTTTCCAGCCCAGTCGTGCCTGTGGGAGAGGGACGTGGAACGGGATCGTGTCCTCAGCCACAGCCCGGGTCGCTCTGGCAGCTCGCCGGGACCTGCAGCTCTCAGGCGCTTTAGCTGCGATAAGACTTTCAATAAATAAAAATAAATCGGCTCATTACAAATGTGTCCTGAAGGCTCTCCCCGGGATTTTAGATCCCGAGATGCGGAAAAGCTTCATGCTGTGACCAAAGGGAGCGCTGCAGAGCAGGACCTTTGCGTATAGGATGGCGAAACCAGGCTGGCCCCGGGGAGCCGTGCGCTGCCTGAACCGGCCGCGGTCGCGACCGGGGAGCTGGAGCACCCCGCACAGGCCGCACCGGGGTCCCTGCGGGCTCACTGACAACCTTGTAAACCTCCGAGGACGGCGCTGTCTGCCTCAGTGCGGCTTCGAGACTGTAAACCACGGCGCGCTCTGCGCAGTGCCTGTGTTGGGTCCGCCCGAGGTGGGCACAGGGAGGACCCACGCGCGTCTGACCCGTGCAGGCTCTTACCAACCCAACCTTTCTCTCTGCAGATTCAGGATCTCCTTTCATCCCAGGAGCAGCAGAAACCCACGGAGACAGAGGCCGGCACAGCAGACACAGGTACCAGGCAGCCGTCTCGGCGCTCAGTGACTCAGTGGCGCGAGAATTGAGGCTGTGGCAAAATACTCTCTCCTCCCGAAAAGCGTTTTTGGCTGAGAGGGATGAGGCTGTTGAGCAGGGAAAAGAGAAAGCGTGGCGGGGGATCTTGGCTGTATGTGCAAACACGGGAGGGAACGAGGCAGAGGGAGCCAGGCTCTCCTCAGCGGTGCCCAGGGACCGGGCAAGAGGCCATGGCACAAACTGAAACACGTGAAATTCCAAGCGCTTTTCTACCCTGAGGGTGGTCAAGCTCTGGCACAGGCTGCCCGGGGAGGCTTGGGGGTGTTCAGACACGGCCCTGGGCAGCCTGCTCCCGCTGACCCTGCCCGGGCCAGGTCCCTGCCGGCCCCAGCCCGCGGGATTCCTGTCTGCGCGGGATCGCGTGGGCTGTCACGGTGCTGCTCTTCCTTCGTGGCAGCAACCCCGGCACCCAGCTGTGGGCTCTGCATCTCACAGCCCGGTCCGGGTGCTCTCCCTGTGCTGTCTGTGTGTCCACGGAGGCACAGAAGAGCCCCTGGTCCCTCACTGCGTGTCCCAAAGGGTGGGCTGGGACCTGCTACGGCCAAATCCTTGTTCCTCGCTGATGTGCCAAAAGGCCTTGCCCGGGTCCCGGCGTCTCATCGCCTGAGTGGCGAGGAGCTCTTCTTGCAAGTAGCGAGGAAGCCGTCGATGCTGGCGGTTTCAAGAGCGGAACCTTGTCGCTCTTGTTCCTCCGCCCGGCGTTCGGTGAGCTGGCCCTGCGGCCCAGCCCGGCCGCCCTCCTCCCGCGGGGTGCTGCCCCGGCGCAAACTCTCGTTGCAGGGAAGCAGCTGGTGCACTACACAGCCCAGCCCCTCTTCCTGGTGGACTCGAGCGCTGTCGACATGGGGAGCGGAGACCTGCCGATATTCTTCGAGCTGGGGGAAGGGCCCTATTTCACGGACGGAGACGAGTACTCGGAAGATCCCACCATCTCCCTCTTGTCGGGGACTGAGCAGTCCAAACCCAAGGACCCTGCGATATCCTAAGGCCCAGGGCAGGGTGAAAGAGAGGAAGAGAAAGAATACGCACTAAAGGGAAATCCAGCCGTCAGCCTCCTCGCTTTGCACAGACATTGAAAGCTCTAAACACCCTCTGGTTCATGTTTGCTTCCCCCGGCACTGTGAGGATTTCATGTGTGTGTGTGCTTAATGAGGTGTTTTGAAATCTGCTTTAGATTCTAGCCACCCAGCGCTCCTCCAGTTTGGCGGCCGTCGGGGGGCCGAGCCGTGCAAGAGCCCCCCGTCGCGTGGTCGTCGCCCGACCTGCCGCGGAGGCTCGGACGGGCACCGCCGCGGCGCCGGTGAGCGGGCAGGAGAGCCCGGCTGGCCGCGGAACAGCCGGCCGCTCCGTGACGTTTGCGTTCCGTTTCGCGCCCCTGCCCAGGGCGGCCGCCGTGCCCCCCGCGAGGCACCGGCGGGGGCACGGCCGCGGGGCGCTCCTCCCGGCCGGGGAGCGGGGCGCTCGCCGGGTGTGCAGGCGGGGTAGCTTTTCTGAGGAAGGGAGTTCCCCCTCCACCCCTGTCCCTTCCCTCCTCGCCCCCGGAGAGGCGGATGCGATGGTTTTTAAAAGAGAAATAAAAGTTTGCCGATCTGGCGCCGGTGGGTTGGATCCCGTTGTGGTCTCTGCCTTGCGGTCTGGTCCCCAAGGGTCTCCGTGTGTGCGTCTGCCCCGGGGCGCCCCGAAGCCCGGCTTTATCTTCTCTTTTTATTTCCTCTTGCTCTGTGTGTTTCTTTTTATTTGTTCCTTTGGTTTTGTTTTCCTTTTGCTTAGCAGTAAAAATTTGTACATTTACACTTCAGATTGTTAATAGTAAAAACTGTATTTTGAATTTTTACATGAGAGAAGAAGAACCCACTTCTATCTATATATATATAAATATCTCTCTATATATATACATACAAATATATATAAAACAAATGGTCTGTCACCTGGTGGCTTTTCTATGGTTGGAAGCTTTATTTTTGTCATCTGTTCGGGAAGCGGATGGGATAAAGGCCCAGGAATTGCCCTTCAGGACGCCCTGCGCTGTGGGGCGAGGATGCCGGTGCCGGTGCCCGCGCCGGCGGCGGCCGTGCGGGAGGTGGAGGTGTTGCCGTGCTTCTCCCGCGGCAGCCACCACCGCGTGGGGGTGTTCGAATCCTGGGCTCCCCTGCCTAAATCCGGGGCTGGGCTCCGGGGCTGAGTTTTCCGGGATGTTTCAGAGGAGGAGGTTGCAGCAGGGCCCACGCTGACGCGCGGAGGTGTGGTGGACGCTGTGCACACCTTTAGGGGTGCTTTTTTGTTTTATAAGAGGAATTAAAAAATCTTCATCGTTACGTTCAGAGCATTCGAACCTCCCTCCGTCCCGCTCTCCTCCGTTCTGGGGGGGTCGCACGTGCTGCTTGGTCACCTCGAAGGCACGGAGGCCTCTTGGCGTTGGGGTTCGACCGTAGCCGTGCTCCAGGTGAGGGCTGACGCCGGGTGGGCGTCGGGAGAAGCCGGTGCCCGCCGCAGCGCCGCCTCTGCCGCGTGGGCTCAGTCTTCGAGGGCCGCGGTGGCAGCGTCCCGGAGCCGGTCTAGCCGAGATCCGTCGCGGGTTACTGCCCTCCCCAACGAGACAAGAAGTCGCGCTGGGTCAACCGGTCACCGTGACCTTGCCCGAAAGGCAGTGCCTCGCGTCCGGAACTCCCCGCCTGCCGGGGGGACGGGCGTGCTGGGGTCCCGCGGGTGTCACGCACACCCTGAAATGCACCGTCGGGGACCCGGTGTGGTGGTGCAGAGCCCCAGGCACGGCTCGTAGGTGAAGTCCCCGCTGTCCCTCACTCGGCAGTGAGGCACCAAAGCAGATTTGGGGCCGAGTTGTCGCTGACCCCTCTGCTGCTCGGGGTCTGACCCAGGGAAGGGGACAGGGCGATGTGTCACGGCGCCAGCGTATCTTGATGCACCATCGTGTCGGATTGAGTCAGGTTGGTTGTTCGTGCCGTTGAGCATCTCCTGTCCACGTGAACGTGCCGCCTGCTCCGGGGCAGTCACGGTGCCCGCTCTGCCGTTACCCTTTGAGCTGCGGGCAGAGATGTCCCTGCACAGCAGTGTCGATCCCATGGGGCGGGGGACGTTCGGCACTGGACCCCCTCTCCAGCTCAACCTGGCCTGGCTTGGCCTGCTCAGAGGTGTTGTCCCCTCCGAATGGTGGTGGCCTGTCCTGCGTTCAGGTCCGCTGCCGCCTCTCCCGGGCGAGAGGTGACACCTCCCGCTCCCGCAGCCGCTGGGCCAGCCCCCTTTCCCCGGGACACCCGTCTCCCTCATTCCCTCCCTGCCGTTCATGCCAGACGCTTGCCCTTCCTCCTCCTCTCCATCAGCGCTTGAAATCTCTCCGCTTCCGACGTTCTCCAAGTTCTGCCTTTGGGTTTGGTTTGTCGGTTGTTTCCCCGAGGTTGTCCACCCCACAGGACCGAACTGGTCACCCCGGGGACGTCTGCTCTGCCAGCGCTGGCTTCATCCTCGGGAGCAAGAGCTGTGCCAGGAGATGGGAATTACCACGTCCAGAGGAGGATGTCGCGTTCGAGACGAGACCCGTGGGTGCGTTTCCCCAAACTGGCGTGGTTTGCAGGTCCGTGGTGCCGCGAGCTCGGCCCGTGTTGTGGCCGAGGGCCCCGGCCCGCTCCCCCACCCCGTGGCTCTGCCGCCCTTCACCGCTGTGGTGACAGCGGGGCGACGCGCGGGGGCCCCTCGGCTCTGCGGGATCAACGCCTGCTTCTGCGGCGTGCGGGAGTGCTCGACCAAGAGTCGTGTGTCTGGCGACGAGCAGAACGCAACTTCCTTCAACGGCCCGGGCGGAATTAAGGAATTGGGAATGGGCTGGGTGACAGCGTCCACGTGGAGGGGTGCCCTGCGGGGACCGGGGCTCAGCCCGCGCCGTGCAGCGTTTCCACGTGTGGTCGCACCGATGGACGGACCAGGGGCGCGGGGACGCTGAGGGAGCCGCGGGGATGGCCGCCGTGCGGTCAGTGGGGTGCCAGGGATGGGGAGGTGGACAGTCCCGCGGGATGGAGGACATCTGGGCGCGGGACGGAGCGCGCGGCAGGAGCAGCCGCACAAGCCGCTCTGCACGGGCACGTGGCGAGAAGGGCGAGGGAGCATCGTGCCCTGCCTTCAGGATCGATGCGGCGGCTGGAAACGATCCTGTTCCTGGGGAAGGTCGTTATAAACACGGAGAAAGTGTAGGAGCCAACAAAATTACTGCGTGCTGGGGGTAACGCTTCCCAGCGAGGGGCTGCCCGCCGCGCGGGGTGTCGCGAGGGAGGCGGCGCTCGCGCCTGCGCCGGGGCGTCGGGGCAGGAACCGGTAGCCGGAAGCTAAAGACGGACGAGTTCAACGCGGGAAATCGGGTTTCCAACGCCGCGGTGTTTGACTCCTGGAGTGACGGACCTGCCTCCCTGACGCCGTCGGCCCGGCCCGGCCGCCTTTCTGGCAGGAGCTTGGGCTTGGCGTGGGTCGGTGCCCTCCCCTCGGACGCCGTCAGCTGCCCGAGGGTGCCCGGGGTGACGGCTCTGTGCTCCCCGCTCTCTCCAGACCGGGCACTTCCCAGGTGTCCTGAGTGTCACCTCAGTGGGACCAGCTCGGGGTGGCCCTTGTGCAGCTCCCGGAGCCGCTGCAGTGTGGGGGGACGTGGTGGGGAGCGGGGAGCAGGGGTGGTCTGTGCTCAGGACTCGGCAGGACGCGTGGGTGGCTGCAGCGTGCGATGCCGTGCACAACGCTTGGCGGTTTTGGGGTTTTCCCCACCTTGGACCTCGGGCAGGGTCCTTCTGTGCAGCCGGGTGCGCCGGTGGGTGCCCGCGGCTGGGGGGTTTCATTGCACTGGAGCCGGCAGTCGGCTGGAATGGGAGATGGCGGAGATGCTGGCGCCGGCACCCGCCTGGGCAGGCTCTGCTCCTGGCTGGGTGCCGGGTGCTGCTGGGGGCAGAGGGCAGCGCGAAGGGTCAGGAAGCCTTTGGGCAGGTCCCAGCGGTGCCACCACATTTGGGGGCAACATCTGGGGTAAAGCTCTTCCCTCCCATGGCCCTGCTCTCCGCGGGATGGGGGGTCATGGTGGTGCCGCCGCGGCTGCGTGGTGCAGGGGGTGGCTGGGGGCAGTGGCGCCTCCGCAGCCCCGGGGCTGGGGGTCCCCCGAGTGCTGCGGGAGCCCCTCGCTCCAGGCGGGCCGTAATGATCCAACTAATCGTGTGTGACACAGGCGGCCAGCTCGCATGATCTCATCCCGCCTAATGAGGTAAATGTCTGGCGGGGCTGAGCACCGCCACTGGAAACTTCCCCCCGTAATTCATCACCCGCCGCTGAAGACGCCTGCATCCCCCTCGCGCCCGCTCCAGCCCGCGGTAACCGGAGCCACCGAGCACCGCGCCGGCAGCGCCGTGGGGGACGGAGCTGCTGATGAGGTGCGGGGGGATGGGGCCCCTCGCGCTGCTGCTGCGGGGCCGCCCCCGATGAACCGCGCTCGGCCCTGGGGTGACCCTCGGCCAGGAGGGGGTCCCGTAGAGGGGCTGCAACATGGGGCTGGGGGTACCGGTGGTGGACGGGACCCGCTGGGGCTGCTCAGTAACCCCCCAGGGACCCCTGCACGGACTTACAGCCCTGCGGGGCGCGGGGTCCCCAGGGTCCCCCAGGTGATTCCCATCACCATGGGGAGGATGGTGGCACTTTCCCGGTGCCGGGAGGGGACCCCGATGAGGAACCCCCAGTTTAGCTCGGAGGCAGCGCAGGAGCTTCTGGGGGTCCCCTTGCACGGGGGTGGCCCCTCAGTAACCTTCATCCCACCATCCCCAACGTTGGGGGTCATCCCCACCCAGGCCCCCGTGAACGCTGGAAAATGGTTGTGGAAAATCCCGGCGGATGGAGCCAAGGCTGGGCTGAGCGTGGGGCGGGGAGGCACCAGTGGGGGCTGCGTCAGCCGGGGTAGGGACCGAGGTGGCGTCATTAAAATCATTAAAAAGCTTTTTTGGCCTTCAAGTTGCAGGTAACGGAGACACATCCCTGCCGGGGAAGGGCTCCAGGGCAGCCGGGAGGGGGCTGGGAAGGGCCCCAGCCAGCGGGGACACGACACCGGGGAGGGACCTGCCAAGAGCCGGGCTGAGCTCAGCCCCAGCGACAGCAAACGGTTCCTGGGGCCCAGAAATAACGGGGGGACACGGCAGAGCCGCATCCCCGGCGCGGGGCAAAGGGCCGGGCGCCGTCAGGGGCACGGGCAATGAGCCCTGGTGCGGCCCCGACCGCAGCCGTGCCGGTAGCCACCGCCACGGGCGAGGTGTGCGGGAAATGCAAACACACGGCGCTAATTCCCCGCTACACTTCATCACCTCCAGCAAACGGCGGCCGGGGCCCCGCGCCGGAGGTGGGACCGAGGTGTTTAATAGCCCTTGATAGATTCCCCCCCCTCCCTCCAAATTTCTTCCTAATCGTGTTTTTTTTGAACCCATGTTAACTTTTGGCATCCAGAGCGGGCACAGGGCAGGGCCGGGCGGCCTCCGGAGCTGCTGCCGGCGGGGAACGGGCGTCTGCGCCGGAGGGGCCGGGGATTAGCGCCCGGGCGGCGCGGCTGGGCGGGGGGCTCGCGGGGATGGGGTTTCACACCTTTATTAAAGGTGTTGGCAGAAGAGCCCGTTAACGAGTGCTGCCGTTGGCCGGGGCTCCCCTGGTGCGACGCATGCAGCGGCGCTGGCGCAGCATGCCGGGGGCCGGTGTTGGGGCAGGGGCGTTCGCAGCGGAGGGGAGACGTGCTGAGGAGGGGACGGTGCCCCCGCCGGGAGGGGGGCTGGCTGCTGGGGACCATGCTGGAGCCACGGGGACTATGACGGACCGCGGTGCCATCGCCCAAGGGCTGGGGGCAGAGCCAGCCCCAGTCTCCCACGGCCGCAGGATGGATTCACAGGGAGCCCTGCCGTAGCGGAGCCGTGCCGGCGGCAGCTGGGGCCTCGCCGGGGGGGCTGCACCCAGCACCCCACCTCGCTGCTCCCCGACCAGCTGGTGTCAAGCAGCCGTGTCCATCCGACCCCCAGCTCCATGCCCGGGGGGGGCCAGTACCTCCATCCTGCACCCCCGTGCATCCCCCCAGGGTGCTGACCGGGCGAGGGGCTGCGGCCACGCTGCTCCCACCCCAGGCGGCCGTGGGGTGCCAGCGCCCCGCTCCACCACACCACGCGGCTGCTGCAGGGACCTTTATTGGGGGAGGACGGAGGGGCGCGGGCGGCCGGGGGCTGCTCTGCTCGCAGCCCCCACCCTGGGGGCGCATGGAGGGGTCCGGCCACCTCCACGGCCCCTGCCCCGCAGCGGACCCCGCTCCCCGGGCATCCCGCAGCCCCCAGCCCCCCAGCGAACCCCCAGCAGAGTGGGGGGTCACCCCACCACGGGGTGCAGGCTGGGCCGTGGGGCTGGGGCGAGGCTGCGGGGGCCGCGGCGGGGACTGGCGGGGCACGGAGGGACCCGGGGCAGGGAGGACATGGGGAGGCAGCAGGAAAGCTCGGGAGAGAACATCGTCCCAGGAGGCATCTCCGGCGAGGCTCGGCCGTCTCAGATCCCTGGGGAGGGAGAGGCTGCGTCAGCCCCCGCGCAGCCGGCGCCTGCCACGTGCCGCCGGTCCCCGCGGCCAGCGCCAGCAGCGCTCCCACCGCCCCACCCTGCGCCACCCCCAGCCCCGCGGTCACCTTGGGACGCCAGGGCCTCCTCCGAGTCCACGTCGCGGTCCACTCCTGCAGGCAAGCGGAGGTGCCGGGGCTGGGGCAGGCGCCGGCACGGCCCCCACCTGCCCATGGTGCAGCCCCCTGGATAACGGGGCATCCCCCGCCAACGGGGCACTCCCAGCCTATGGGGTATCCCCAGCTAAGGGGGTACCCCTGGCTAATGCTACACCCCCAACCGATGGGGCACCCCTGGCTAACGGGGTACCCCTGGGACTGCAGCAACCCACAGGGGACCGGGACAACCTCCCCCCCTCCCAGGAGGCTCAGGATGGCCCCACGTCCCCGGCTCCGAGCCCCCCCGTTGCAGCCCTGGGCTGGGTGCTGGGCCGGGTGCAGGGAGCCCCAGGGGATGCTCAGCCGGTCGGGGGCAGCACCGGGACGGGGGGGACGCAGCCCCGGGGCCTCACCCTCCTCCGACTCGTGGGACTGGGCCGGGACATCCACGATGGGACCTGCAGGAGGGCAGAGAGCGCGGGGTCAGCGCCCGACGGGATGGGAGCCGGGACCCCCAGGCCGCGCGCGGGGTGGAGCATCAGCACCCACCGCCCCGGGCCTCCCCGGCGAGGGCGTCCATGCTGAAGGAGCCGCTGTTGAGGGTGTCGAGGCTGGAGGAGTCGCTGTTGAGGGACTCCCGCGTCACGTCGTCCGCGGGTGACCGTTCCGCGCCCTCGAAGCTGACGGAGGTCAGACCTGCGGGAGAGGCGAGCACGGCCGGGCTGCGCGCGCCGGGCGGTGCAGGCGTTGCATGGTCCCTGTGTGCGGTGCATGGGGCTGCGCACCCGGGCAGGGGTCCGTGCCCACGTTGCACGGTCCCGGTGCACAAGGCGGAAGCGTGCGCATGCGGCGCAGGGGTCTGTGCCCGTGTTGGAGGTTCTCTGTGCAAAGGGCAGGGGTCAGTGCATGCGTTGCGTGGTCGCCATGCGCGGGGCGGGGGTCTGTGCACACTGGGCAAGGGTCTGCGCCTGTGTTGCATGGTCCCTGCGCACAAGGCGGGGGTCTGGGCACGCAGGACAGGGGTCAGTGCCTGCATTGCACGGTCCCTGTGCACAGGGCAAGGGTCTCTGCAGACAGGACAGGGGTCTGTGCCCATGTTGGAGGGTCCCGGTGCACAGGGCAGGGGGTCTGTGCCTGCTGGGCAGGGTCCGTACCCGCATGGCACAGCCCTGTGCCGGTGCCCGGCCGTGCCATCTGACTCCGACCCCAGCCCTACCTTTGCCCAGGCGCTGTGCCGAGGTGGTGAGATCACCTGGGGGAGGAGAGGGGCGTCAGGAGGAGCCGGGGGGCAGAGACCCTGGGGTCCCACCCCCCAGCCGTGGCCCAGCCGGGGTCCGGCCGCCCCTTGCCCTCTGCAGGCCGCGGACGCTCGCCGAGGGCTGCCTCCCCATCCGGCTCCCGCGTTCCCGTGCCGACACTCACTCTCTCCGGAGGCCTCCAGCTTGGCGGGGCTGACGGGCTCTGGAAGAGACGAGCAGGGGCACCTGAGCCCCAGGGCGCCCACACTCTGCCCCCCACTGCCAGCCCCCTCCAGGCCTTGGCTGGGAGGGAAACTGAGGCACGGAGCAGGCAGGTCCCAGCTCCCGGCTGGGCGACGCTGGGGGGCTGCGTGGGGCAGGGTCCCCCCGCAGCGCTGGCCCAGCCCCGGTCCCCTACCTGGCGTCTGTCCTTCTGCAGAAAGGGACACGTCCAGGGTGCTCACGGGCTCTGCGGGGACACGGGGGGCAGATGCGGGCCAGGGAGCACATCCCGGACACCGCTGCCCCGGGGGATTGGGGACGGGGTGGGGGTCCCCAGGAGCCCTCTGGGGTGAACACAGCCCGAACCCCCTCCCTTCAGCCAGATGGGCATCCCCCCAAGCTGCTGGGGGAGCAGCACACCCCGGGACCCCTGTCCTGGGCACCCAGGGTGCCCCCAGCCCTCTCCCCACGGCCCCCCAACCCCCCTTACCATCGGCCGTCACAGCGGCCAGGACCAGGAGGACGGCCGCAGCCAGCGCCGGGGCCCTGCGGAGGAGACACAGCATTTGGGGACCCCTGAACCCCCATAGCACCCCTCACTGCTCCCACTCCCCCCACAGACTCCCGCCATGGGCCCCCCTGGCCACCCCAGCACCCGCACCAGCCCCTTCCTGGGGACCCCTCCCTGCCTCCTACGGGCCCCTGCAGCCCCCGTGGTCCCCGTCCCCAGGCTGGCGTCACCCCAGCTCCGGGCAGGGCTGCCCGGCTGGAGGGGACCCAACGCGAGGTGCCTGGAGGAGGGGGCCCCTTTACAGAGCATCCCGTGCCGCAGCCCCCGGCCCCGGCGGACCCCGTGTCCCGGCCTTGTCCCTGCCTGCGACGGAGCTGGGCCAAGCTGGGGGCCACGAGCCTGCGGGCAGGAGACGCTGCGGCCCCACGGCTGCACCGAGGGTGCCAGGGGACCCCGCAACCAGCCGGGGAGCGGCGGGGCAGCCTGGCATTAGGGTATGGAGTAGAACTGCAGGGGGGCACATCCCGGACGTGCCCCCAGGACCCCCCAGCGCTGCCGGGAGATGCCCTGGGACCCCCGGTGCTGCCAAGGAGATGCCCACACAGGACCTTGCAGTGCTGCCAAGGAGATGCCCACCCAGGACCCTGCAGCGCTGCCAAGGAGATGCCCACCCAGGACCCCCCAGCGCTGCCAGGAGATGCCCTGGGACCCCCCAGCGCTGCCAGGAGGTGCCCACCCAGGACCCCCCAGCGCTGCCGGGAGATGCCCTGGGACCCCCCAGCGCTGCCAAGGAGATGCCCACCCAGGACCCCCCAGCGCTACTTGGAGATGCCCACCCAGGACCCCCCGGCGCTGCCGGGAGAAGCCCCCCGGGCCCCCGCAGCGGGCAGTGTTGGGGTCCCAGTGCCCCCTTTCCCCTCGCCCCCCGTGCCCGGGGCGGGGGCGGCAGAGCCGGGGTCCCCGCTGTCCCCAGGGTCCCCGGGGTCCCCGCCTGCCGGGGCTCACCTGCGGGGCACGGCCATGCCTGCGGCTGCGGGGGACGCGGCGCTGCGGGAGCCGGCCCGGCGCCGCCCGGGGCCGTTATAGCCGCATGGGGCTGGGGAGGAGCCAGGTGGCAACGGGCCAGCCAATCCGCCGCACCGGCACCGGCACTGCGGCTCCGCACCGGCACCGGCACCGGCACCGGGTACCGGGCACCGGCACCGGGCACCGGCACCGGCACTGCGGCTCCGCACTGGCACCGGCACCGGCACCGGGTACCGGGCACCGGGCACCGGCACCGGCACTGCGGCTCCGCACCGGCACCGGCACCGGAACCGGGTACCGGGTACCGGCACCGGGCACCGGCACTGCGGCTCCGCACCGGCACCGGCACCGGACACCGGGCACCGGCACCACGGCTCCGCACCGGCACCGGCACCGGCACCGGGCACCGGCACTGCAGCTCTGCACCAGCACCAGCACCGGGCACCGGGCACCGGGCACCGGGCACCAGCACCGGCACTGCGGCTCCACATCGGGCTCCGCACTGACACCAGCACCCCAAACCCGCACTGCTGCGGGGACCCCCAACGCAAAGCCCCAGCACCACTTTGGGGACCCCAGAGCCATGGCCGGGACCCCCAGCACCATTTCGGGGACCCCAGACCCATGGCCAGGACCCCCAGCATCACTGCGGAGACCCCCAAACTCAGAGCCTCAGCTGGACCCCCAGCACCACTTTGGGGACCCCCAGTCCCAGCACCACAGCTGAGTCCCACAGCACCGCTCTGGGGACCCCCCAAAGCCGGAGCCCTGGCCAGGACCCTCCAGCACCACTTTGAGAACCCCCAAACCCAGAGCAACAGCTGGGACCCCCAGCACCACTTCAGGGACCCCCAGGCCCAGAGTCACACCTGGGACCCCCAGCACCCACCACAGGGACCCCCAGGCCCAGCACCATGGGGGCCACCAGCACCCCCACACGGGGCAGCAGGACCAGCACCCCTGCATGGACTGCCAGGGCCAGGGGCCGGTGCTGGGTGCTGGGCATAGCTGTGGGGGTGCTGGGCATGCTGGGGGTGCTGGGGATGGCTGTGGGGGTGCTGGGCACCCTGTGCTGGGTGCTGGGCACGCTGGGGGTGCTGGCCCCGCTGGGGGTGCTGTGCACCCCATGCTGGGGTGCTGGCCCTGCTGTGGGTGCTGTGCACCCCGTGCTGGGGTGCTGGCACGGCTGTGGGTGCTGTGCACCCCATGCTGGGGTGCTGGGCACGGCTGTGGGGGTGCTGGGCCTGCTGTGGGTGCTGGGCACCCTGTGCTGGGTGCTGGGCATGCTGGGGGTGCTGGCCCCGCTGGGGGTGCTGTGCACCCCGTGCTGGGGTGCTGGCCCTGCTGTGGGTGCTGTGCACCCCGTGCTGGAGTGCTGGGCACGGCTGTGGGGGTGCTGGCCCTGCTGTGGGTGCTGTGCACCCCATGCTGGGGTGCTGGGCACGGCTGTGGGGGTGCTGGCCCTCCTGTGGGTGCTGTGCACCCTGTGCTGGGTGCTGGGCATGCTGGGGGTGCTGGGGATGGCTGTGAGGGTGCTGGGCACCCCGAGCTGTGGGTGCTGGGCACCAGCCCTGGCCCCCCTGCAGCCCCCCTCGCTGCAGCCCCCTCTCCCTGGGGTCCCCCTGGGCTGCTGTGGGGGGACCCCCACCCCCACCCCGCCGGGCTCCCCCAGGCAGGCAGCACCCCCCTCCCGGGGCACCCCGCCCCGCACAGCCCCCCAGGCGGGCTCGTGGGATTGGGGTGGAGCCGGGGGGTCCCGTCCCTGCCCCGCACCCCCGGCGCCCGAACAAGGGGCCCTTTGTGGCGGCTCAATGCCCCTTTGTTCCCCGGTTGCGGGGCTGGGGCGGGGGGCGAGGGCCCGGCTCCGGTTGCAGGGGCTGCGGGTGGGGCCGGGGGGCGATGGGGTCCCATCGGGGCTGGGGGCTCCCGGCCCTTTCCCCCTCCCACCGGGGTGCGGGTTGGCAGCGCCGGGGCGGCCGCGGGAGCTGGGGTGCTGCCAGCCACGGGGCCACGCGCTCCCCCCGGCCCCGGCCCCCTCGCTGGGGCACCCTGGTACGGCAGCGCCCCAGCTGCCGCCGGCACAATGCGCCTTTATCCCGGCTTTGTGCCGCCGCCGAGCACCGGAACAATCTGGCCGTGTGGCCACGTCCTGCATCCGGCATCGCCCGTCCCTGGCACCGGCACCAGCCCCACGTCCCCGTGGGGTGAGCTGCCCCGGATGGGGGGTCTCTCCTGCACCCCCAAACCCGGCACCAGCACCCTCGCCCCGGCACGGGGGTGAGCCGGCACCGTGGTGATGAGCTGGTACAGCTCTGGTGAGCCAAAATGGTCCCAGTGAGCCAAAATGGTCCTGGTGAGCCAAAATGGTCCTGGTGAGCCAGTACGGTCCCGGTGAGCTGGTACAGTCCTGGTGAGCTGGTACAGCGCTGGCAAGCCGGCACCGCCCCGGTGAGCCGGTAAAACCCTGGTGAGCCAAAATGGTCCCAATGAGCCGATCCAACCCCAGTGAGCTGGTACGGCCCCGGTGAGCCGGTACAGTCCCGGTGAGCTGGTACCATCCCAGTAAACCAGTATGACCCTGGTGAGCCATTAAACCCAGTGACACAGCACAGCCCCAGTAAACTGGCACGGCCCCAGTGAGCTGGCACTGCCCCGGTGAGCCAGCATGGCCCCGGTGAGCTGGCACAGATCTGGTGAGCCGGCACAGCCGCAGTGAGCTGGTACGGCCCTGGTGAGCCAGCACGGCCCCGGTGAGCTGGTACGGCCCCGGTGAGCTGGCACGGCCCCAGTGAGCTGGTTCGGCCCTGGTGAGCTGGCACGGACCCGGTGAGCCGGCACGGCCCTAGTGAGCCAGCACGGCCCCGGTGAGCCGGCAGAGCCCTGGTGAGCTGGCACGGCCCCGGTGAGCTGGCACAGATCTGGTGAGCCGGCAGAGCCCTGGTGAGCCGGCACAGAGCCAGTGAGCTGGCATGGCCCCGGTGAGCCGGCACGGCCCCGGTGAGCCGGCAGAGCCCTGGTGAGCTGGCACGGCCCCGGTGAGCTGGCACAGATCTGGTGAGCCGGCAGAGCCCTGGTGAGCCGGCAGAGCCCTGGTGAGCCGGCACAGAGCCGGTGAGCCGGCAGAGCCCACCCATCCGAATGCCCAGGACCCGTCCCCAGCCCCCACGGGCGGGGGGTCCTGGGGCACCCAACGCCTGGCACGGCTGCGTGGGTGCCGCAGGACCCCGGCCGCGGCGGGTGCCGGGGTGCTGGCGGAGCGGCCCCCGGCAGGCGAGGGCCCTTCCCCCGGGGCCCGGTGCACCTCCGTGCCGCCTCGGGGATCAAAGCGGGCGGACGCGGAGCCGGGACCCCCCGGGCAGCCAGCGGTGGCAGCCCCCCCGCAGCGGGGCTCTGCTGGTGACACCCCGCTCCCCCGGCTGGGTCCCCTCTTCGGGGTGCGCTCTGCCCCCCCGGGTTCCTGCCCCCCCCCACTTTGCGCCCCCGGGGTGCTTCCCCCACGGCCCCCCGGGCTGTGGGTGCTCGGTGGGGCCGTCAGCCGCCCCCCCCCCGGGCACCCCGGGGTGCTGCAGAGCGGGGCAGGGGGCAGGAGGGGCCCCAGGGGGTCCCAGAGCCCCGCGGGAGGGCCCGGGGGGGTGGGGGGGCACAAAGAGGGGGGGCCCTGTGGGGAGATCCCAGTGCCTGGGGGGTCCCCACTGGGGGGGGATTCCCAGTGCCTGGGGGGGTCTCAGTGCTGGGGGGTCCCCACTGGGGGGGGATTCCCAGTGCCTGGGGGGGTCTCAGTGCTGGGGGGTCCCCATTGGGGGGGGATTCCCAGTGCCTGGGGGGGTCTCAGTGCTGGGGGGTCCCCACTGGGGGGGGATTCCCAGTGCCTGGGGGGGTCTCAGTGCTGGGGGGGTCCCCACTGGGGGGGGATTCCCAGTGCCTGGGGGGGTCCCACTGGGGGGATTCCCAGTGCCTGGGGGGGTCTCAGTGCTGGGGGTCCCCACTGGGGCTGTGTCCCGGTGCTGGGGGGGGACCGGGTGTGGGGAGGGGTCCCAGCGAGGGGGGGGTGCCAGCGCCTGCTGGGGGGCCCCAGACCGGGGGGTGCCCCGCCGTGGGGTGCCCTCACCAGCGGTGCCAGCACGGGGCCCCCACCCCGGTGCCATCGGGCGGCCCCGCAGTGCCCGACCCCTCGGTGCTGCTCCGCGTCCCCCGGGCGTCCCCGTGTCCCCCCGCTGTCGGGACGGGTCCCCCCCTCGGGTGCTGGCGCCTGAGGGGTTTCACTGCCAGGGGGGTCCCCGGATGCCCCCGGGTGTGGGGACACCGGGGTGGGGGTGGGGACAGGGACATGGGGACGGGGTGGGCACAGGGACAGGGATGGGGATGGGGACATGGGGACAGGGGTGGGGACAGGGATGGGGACATGGGGACATGGGGACAGGGGTGGGGACATAGGGACAGGGATGGGGACATGGGGACATGGGGACAGGGGGACAGGGGTGGGGACAGGGGTGGGGACAGGGGGACATGGGGACATGGGGACAGGGGGACAGGGGTGGGGACAGGGATGGGGATGGGGACATGGGGACAGGGGTGGGGACAGGGATGGGGACATGGGGACATGGGGACAGGGGTGGGGACAGGGGTGGGGATGGGGACATGGGGACAGGGGTGGGGACAGGGATGGGGACATGGGGACATGGGGACAGGGGTGGGGACATAGGGACAGGGATGGGGATGGGGACATGGGGACAGGGGTGGGGACAGGGATGGGGACAGGGGGACATGGGGACAGGGATGGGGACAGGGATGAGGACAGGGGTGGGGACATAGGGACAGGGATGGGGACAGGGGGACATGGGGACAGGGATGGGGACAGGGGTGCAGGGACACAGAGATGGGGGAAGGAGATGGGGAAGGGGAGGTGGGACTGAGGATGGGGAGCACTGGTCTTAGGCTGCACTGGGAGTACTGGAAGCAGGTGTCCCAGACAGTATTAGGAGCACTGGGAGCACTGGGAGCAGTGGTGAGACAAGGGATTGTTTCCGCAAGTCAGTGGGAGCACTGGTCCCAGACCCGGGAGCACTGGGAGCACTGGGAGCACTTTTCCCAGACCAAGGAGCACTGGGAGCACTGGGAGCACTCGGAGCACTGGCCCCAGACCCGGCAGCACTGGGAGCACTGGAGGTACTGGGAGCACTGGGAGCACTCAGAGCACTGGCCCCAGACCCGGCAGCACTGGGAACACTGGGAACACTGGGAGCACTGGGAGCATTGGGAGCACTGGTCCCAGACCCAGCAGCACTGGGAGCACTGGGAGCACTGGTCCCAGACCTGGGAGCATTGGGAGCACTTTTCCCAGACTCGGCAGCACTGGGAGCACTGGGAGCACTGGTCACAGACCTGGGAGCACTGGGAGCACTTTTCCCAGACTCGGCAGTACTGGGAGCACTGGGAGCACTGGTCGCAGACCTGGGAGCACTTGGAGCACTGGGAGCACTGGTCCCAGACTCGGCAGCACTGGGAGCACTGGGAGCACTGATCCCAGACCCGGAAGCACTGGGAGCACTGGGAGCACTGGTCCCAGACCCAGGAGCACTGGGAGCACTGGTCCCAGGCCTGGGAGCACTGGGAGCACTGGGAGCGCTTTTCCCAGACCTGGAAGGACTGGGAGCACTGGGAGCACTGGGAGCACTGGTCCCAGACCCGGCAGCACTGGGAGCACTGGGAGCACTGGGAGTACTGGAAGCACTTTTCCCAGAACTGGGAGGACTGGGAGCACTGGGAGCACTGGTCCCAGACCCGGGAGCACTGGCAACACTGGGAGCACTGGGAGCACTGGTCCCAGACCCAGGAGCACTTGGAGTACTGGGAGTACTGGGAGCACTGGTCCCAGAACCGGGAACACTTGGAGTACTGGGAGTACTGGGAGCACTGGTCCCAGAACCGGGAGCACTTGGAGTACTGGGAGCACTGGGAGCACTGGTCCCAGACCCGGCAGCACTGGGAGCACTGGGAGCACTGGGAGTACTGGAAGCACTTTTCCCAGAACTGGGAGGACTGGGAGTACTGGGAGCACCGGTCCCAGACCCGGCAGCACTGGGAGCACTGGGAGCACTGGTCCCAGATCCGGGAGCACTTGGAGCACTGGGAGCACTGGGAGCACTGGTCCCAGACCCGGCAGCACTGGGAGCACTGGGAGCACTAGGCGCACTGGTCCCAGACCCGGCAGCACTGGGAGCACTGGGAGTGCTGGGAGCACTGGTCCCAGACCCAGCAGCCGTGGGAGCACTGGGAGTACTGGGAGCACTGGTCCCAGACCCGGCAGCACTGGGAGCACTGGGAGCACTGGTCCCAGACCCGGCAGCACTGGGAGCACTGGGAGCACTGGTCCCAGATCCGGGAGCACTTGGAGCACTGGGAGCACTGGGAGCACCGGTCCCAGACCCGGCAGCACTGGGAGCACTGGGAGCACTGGGAGCACCGGTCCCAGACCCGGCACACTGGGAGCACTGGGAGCACTGGGGGCACCGGTCCCAGACCCGGCAGCACTGGGAGCGCTGGGAGTACTGGGAGCACCGGTCCCAGACCCGGCAGCACTGGGAGCGCTGGGAGCACTGGTCCCAGACCCGGCACACTGGGAGCACTGGGAGCGCTGGCAGCACCGGTCCCAGACCCGGCACACTGGGAGCACTGGGAGCGCTGGGAGCACCGGTCCCAGACCCGGCAGCACTGGGAGCACTGGGAGCGCTGGGAGCACTGGTCCCAGACCCGGCACACTGGGAGCGCTGGGAGCACTGGGAGCACCGGTCCCAGACCCGGCAGCACTGGGAGCGCTGGGAGCACTGGTCCCAGACCCGGCACACTGGGAGCACTGGGAGCACTGGGAGCACCGGTCCCAGACCCGGCAGCACTGGGAGCGCTGGGCGCACTGGGAGCACCGGTCCCAGACCCGGCAGCGCTGGGAGCACTGGGAGGACTGGTCCCAGACCCGGCACACTGGGAGCACTGGTCCCAGACCCGGCACACTGGGAGCACTGGGAGCACTGGGAGCACCGGTCCCAGACCCCGCAGCAGTGGGAGCGCTGGGAGCACTGGTCCCAGACCCGGCACACTGGGAGCACTGGGAGCGCTGGCAGCACCGGTCCCAGACCCGGCACACTGGGAGCACTGGGAGCGCTGGGAGCACCGGTCCCAGACCCGGCAGCACTGGGAGCGCTGGGAGCACTGGTCCCAGACCCGGCAGCACTGGGAGCGCTGGGAGCACTGGGAGCACCGGTCCCAGACCCGGCAGCACTGGCAGCACTGGGAGCGCTGGGAGCACTGGTCCCAGACCCGGCAGCACTGGGAGCGCTGGGAGCGCTGGGAGCAGACCCCGCCCCTCCATCGCCTCCCGGCCCCGCCCCTCCCGGCCGGGAGCCCCGCGCAGGCGCAGTGGGGGCGGCGGCGCGGCGCGGGCATCGGGCGGGAGGCGGCGCTCCGGCCTCGTCCTGGCGGCGAGGCGCCGGCGCGGTGGCGCCCCCTGTCGGCCCGGCGGGGCCCGGCCCGTCCGAGGGCGCCGCCGCCAGGAGCCGCCGCCATCTTGTCACCCCCAGCGGAGGGGAGGCAGCGCCCCTCCCCGCAGCGCCGGGCCGCCGCGCTCGGCCAGGTAGGCCCCGGCCCCGGCCCCCGCCCCGGCCCCCGCCCCGGCCCCGGCCCGACCGGTGAGGGGACAGCGGGGCGTCGCGGGGGAGGAGGGGGGGGACTGCGCCCGGGGCGGGGGGGGGAGGGCTGAGGAGGGTGGGGGAGGGGCGTGAGCGGGGGGAGGGGAGGGAGTGGGGGAGGGGAGCGCGTGTGTGAGGGGAGGGGGGGTCCGTGAGGGGAGGGGGGGAGGGGCGGGGGGAGTGAAGGCCTGAGGGGAGGGGGAGTGCGGGGGGGGAGGGTGGGATGGTGTGGGAGTGGGTGTGAGCGTGGGGGGGGGGCGTGGGGGGGAGATTGAAAGTGTGGGGGGGGGTGAGCGGGGTGTGCGTGGGCGAGGGGGGGGGGGTTGAGCGTGGGGGTGGGAGATGTGAAAGTGTGGGGGTGGGAGAGTGTGAGCGTGGGGGTGCCTCACTGCAGGTGTGAGTGTGAGTGGGTGGGGGCGAGTGTGAGGGCGTGGGGGGGTGGGGGTGATGGGGTGTGCGGGGGTGGGGTGATGGGGTGTGCGAGCGCGTGTTTGGGGGGGGTGAGTGGGGGGGTGAGGGTGAACATGGGGGTGCATGGGTGGGTGTGGGGTGTGTGAGGGTGAGCGTGAGTGGGTGTGGGGTGTGTGAGGGTGAGCGTGAGTGGGTGTGGGTGGGTGTGGGGGCTGTGAGGGTGAGCGTGAGTGGGTGTGGGGTGTGTGAGGGTGAGCGTGAGTGGGTGTGGGTGGGTGTGGGGGCTGTGAGGGTGAGCGTGGGTGGGTGTGGGGTGTGTGAGGGTGAGCGTGAGTGGGTGTGGGTGCGTGTGGGGGGTGTGAGGGTGAGCGTGGGTGGGTGTGGGTGGGTGTGGGGGCTGTGAGGGTGAGCGTGAGTGGGTGTGGGGTGTGTGAGGGTGAGCGTGAGTGGGTGTGGGTGCGTGTGGGGGGTGTGAGGGTGAGCGTGGGTGGGTGTGGGTGGGTGTGGGGGCTGTGAGGGTGAGCGTGAGTGGGTGTGGGGTGTGTGAGGGTGAGCGTGAGTGGGTGTGGGTGGGTGTGGGGGCTGTGAGGGTGAGCGTGGGTGGGTGTGGGTGGGTGTGGGGGGTGTGAGGGTGAGCGTGAGTGGGTGTGGGTGGGTGTGGGGGGTGTGAGGGTGAGCGTGAGTGGGTGTGGGTGCGTGTGGGGGCTGTGAGGGTGAGCGTGAGTGGGTGTGGGTGGGTGTGGGGGGTGTGAGGGTGAGCGTGAGTGGGTGTGGGTGCGTGTGGGGGCTGTGAGGGTGAGCGTGAGTGGGTGTGGGTGCGTGTGGGGGCTGTGAGGGTGAGCGTGAGTGGGTGTGGGTGGGTGTGGGGGGTGTGAGGGTGAGCGTGAGTGGGTGTGGGTGCGTGTGGGGGCTGTGAGGGTGAGCGTGAGTGGGTGTGGGTGCGTGTGGGGGCTGTGAGGGTGAGCGTGAGTGGGTGTGGGTGGGTGTGGGGGGTGTGAGGGTGAGCGTGAGTGGGTGTGGGTGGGTGTGGGGGGTGTGAGGGTGAGCGTGAGTGGGTGTGGGTGGGTGTGGGGGCTGTGAGGGTGAGCGTGAGTGGGTGTGGGTGGGTGTGGGGGGTGTGAGGGTGAGCGTGAGTGGGTGTGGGTGCGTGTGGAGTGTGTGAGGGTGAGCGTGAGTGGGTGTGGGTGGGTGTGGGGGGTGTGAGGGTGAGCGTGAGTGGGTGTGGGTGGGTGTGGGGGCTGTGAGGGTGAGCGTGAGTGGGTGTGGGTGGGTGTGGGGGGTGTGAGGGTGAGCGTGAGTGGGTGTGGGTGCATATGGGGTGTGTGAGGGTGAGCGTGAGTGGGTGTGGGTGCGTGTGGGGGGTGTGAGGGTGAGCGTGAGTGGGTGTGGGTGCGTATGGGGGGTGTGAGGGTGAGCATGGGCGGGTGTGTGGGTGCGTGTGGGGCGCGTGTGCGGGCGAGTGTGGGACAGGGCAGCAAGCGCTGGAGGCGTGGGGGGCAGCGGGGTGTGGGGGGGAAGGGGGCGCTGGGGGTGCAGAAGGGGGGTGACAGGGGATGGGTGCATCAGCAGGACACCCAGGGGTGGGGGGACGCCAGGGGCTGTGGGACCTGGGTGTCAACAGGACGGGGGGGCAGGGGGGCACGGCGGTGTGGGGAGGGGGGCTCGCTGGGGGGGCACCCCGTGGGCAGTGCTCCGAGGGGTCCCGGCGTGCCCAGCCCTGGGGGGGTGTGGGTCTGGGTGTGCCCAGCCGTGTGCAGGGGCCCTGTCAGAGGGGTCCCTGCCCCGCTGCCGGGGTCCCTGTGGGCCGCCAGGCCTTGGGGTCCCCTTCGTGAGAGGCTCGCCTGGGTGAGGTGTGGGCAGGGAGGTGCCCCGTGTCGTGGGGGGCGTGGGGCAGGGCAGCAGCGCTGCGGGGAGGGGGGTGGCGCGGGCAGAGGTGCCCGGCACTGTGCGGTGGCCCCTGTCCTGCACGGGTGAGGCGGTGACCCGCCGGTGCGTGTTGGGGCTGGGGTACCGTGGGGGGCTGCGAGGAGGGACGGGCAGCTGGCACCGCTGCCTGCACCTGCCTGCGCTGCCTGCGCCTGCCAGGCTCCACGCGTGTCTCTGGCGTGTTGTCCTGCCGAGCGGTCGGTGCCGGCCGATGGCGTGTGGGCATGGCCGGCTGCCAGGAGAGGGGCCGGGGCGGGCGAGCGCGGTACGGCCGGGCCGGGGCCGGCGCCGTGTTTTACTTTTCCCAGATTCTCATCTTTTCCTCTAAAAATTCTACTCTACTCTCCGACCGGGCGGCAGGGGGGTGGGTGCAGCACCTCGCTTTTGGGGACCGCCCGGGCCCTTCCCGGCGCGGTCGGTCGTGACCTGTTAGCGAAACGCAGCCGTAGCTGCCGGGAGGTGCCCTGACGGGTGCCGCGCTGTCGGTCTGTGGTCTGACCGGGGTTCCCGGCTGGCCGCGGGAGACGTTGGTGGGGCGGAAGGTGCCGTTGCCACAGCTTTTAGCCGATTCCTCCTCTGAAATCTCCCTGCTTATTCCGGCCGCCTTGAAACTCGCCGTGCAATGTGGAAATGTCTGATTTAGGACATCAACCCCTTGCTGCTTCCCCTCCTCCCCCAAATCCGGCGTTGACCAAACTCGGCAGCAGGTGCCCGCGGCTCCGGTGCCCGTGGCTCTTTGGAGAAGTCCTTCGGCAACGGGACAACGATGCCGAAATGCGGCGACAACTCGCATGGCTCCCGCTCCTCGGGGCTGGGAGGGTTTGTATCGTCCCAGCGCCTCGCCGGGCCTCGCTCCGCAGGGTGCGTGAACGTGTGGTTACAAACGCAGCGGGGAGAGATGCGAGGAGCCGGAGGCGAGCGAGGTCGGGGCGGAGGGAGAGGATTTGAGGCGAGAGGTCCAGGTCGGGACGTGGAAAGAGGGATGGAGGATGAGGAGGCAGAGGCGATCGGTCCCACGCCGGCTCCTGCCTGATGGGGTCTGGCGTTTGAGCCTCCCTCCCCGCTCCCCCCCGGGGGGGAACGGGTTGGGGAGCTGAGCTGGAGGTGGGTGGGCGCGGGGGTGCTGGGTTCCTGTCCCAAGAAGGGCAGCGAAGCTGGTGAAGGGCCTGGAGCACAAGTCTGATGGGGAGCGGCTGAGGGAACTGGGGGTGTTCAGCCTGGAGAAGAGGAGGCTGAGGGGAGACCTCATCGCTCTACAACTCCCTGAAAGGAGGTTGTAGCGAGGTGGGGGTCGGTCTCTTCTCCCAAGTAACAGCGATGGGACGAGGGGAAATGGCCTCAAGTTGCGCCAAGGGAGGTTTAGATTGGATATGAGGAAGAATTTCTTCACCGAAAGGGTTGTCAAGCACTGAACAGGCTGCCCAGGGCAGTGGTGGAGTCCCCATCCCTGGGGGTATTCAAAAGACGTGTAGACGTGGCGCTTAGGGACGTGGTGTAGTGGGACTTGGCAGTGCTGGGTGAACGGTTGGACTCAATGATCTTAAGGGTCTTTTCCGACCTCAATGACTCGATCCCGTGGGAGAGGGGGCACGGTTCCTCGTGAGCGATGGGGTGAACGTGACAATATTTGTGTACGGAGTCAGCTGAGCCCACCCTGTCCAGGCAAAGGAGCCATTTCACCCTAAACCGTTGCCTTTCCAGACGGTTCGCTGCTGTGGGTTTGGACGTAACGAAGCAATTATAGTGATTTAAACGAATAAGTACATTATTGAGTGCCTGGCTCGAGAGGCTTCTCTGTCCAGAGGACGACTAAGGGCACGTCTGCCTGGGCGAGCAGGAACGCCGGGTCCATCCCTCCGTGCGCTGGTGCCAGCGCTGGGATTTCATGCTGGAATCCTGAGCCGGCTGCAGTCAGCCAGCTCGGCTGCGGAGTTTCAGTGCGGCGGTGTGCTAACGGCCAGACGGCTCCCGGGCCCGCGTCCCGCTCCGGCCAGACAGCTCCCGGGCCCGCGTCCCGCTCCGGCCAGACGGCTCCCGGTCCCGCGTCCCGCTCCGGCCAGACGGCTCCCGGTCCCGCGTCCCGATCCGGCCAAACGGCTCCCGGGCCCGCGTCCCGATCCGGCCAAACGGCTCCCGGTCCCGTGTCCCGATCCGGCCAAATGGCTCCCGGTCCCGTGTCCCGATCCGGCCAAACGGCTCCCGGTCCCGTGTCCCGATCCGGCCAAACGGCTCCCGGGCCCGCGTCCCGATCCGGCCAGACTGCTCCCAGGCCCGCGTCCCGATCCGGCCAGACTGCTCCCAGGCCCGCGTCCCGATCCGGCCAGACGGCTCCCGGGCCTGTGTCCCGATCTGGCCAGACGGCTCCCGGGCCTGTGTCCCGATCCGGCCAAACGGCTCCCGGTCCCACGTCCCGATCCGGCCAGACGGCTCCCAGGCCCGCATCCCGATCTGGCCAGACGGCTCCCGGGCCTGTGTCCCGATCCGGCCAAACGGCTCCCGGTCCCACGTCCCGATCCGGCCAGACGGCTCCCAGGCCCGCGTCCCGATCCGGCCAGACGGCTCCCAGTCCCGTGTCCCGATCCAGGTGGTGCTGCCCGGGGCCTCGGGTGAAGACACAGGCCGGGCTTTCTGCCTGCGCTGCCCTGCCTGCACCGTGCCTGTGCCTTCAGCGTAGATGCCCGATTAGTGGCTGGAGCGAGGGAAGAGACATTGCCCTTCCTCGAAGCGATGGGGCCGGAGACGCACTGGGAGGGACAAGGGCTCCGGCGGGATTAAGCTTAATCAGCTTTCTCTGGCTGTGGCTGCAAAATTTTGTCACCCGGAGAGCGAAAGCTGTAGCCTGACAAAAGTCGCTTTACTCGGCGCAGGGGACAAGGGGGGCGCGGTGCCCGCTGAGCAAGGAGGGGACAGGCCTGGGAGTCTGGCAGTCCCTTCTGGAGTTGAGCAGCTTTGAATTTTAGAATAATTGGGGCTGAAACAGGGCTCTGAAGCCCCAGTCCCTGCTGAGGGCACGACGATGGGGTGAGCGGGCGGATGGGAACCGGACGGACGCTCCTTTTCTTCTGCTTGTCCCCAAGGGCCTGCTGACCACCTCGGGTGGGGGATCACCTAGCCCGCATTTAGAGCCGGGAGCCCCAGCCCTCTTACCCGTCATCGGACGGGGCCGGCCGCTTCTCTCAAGACCCCAGAAGGACCGTGAGGGCATTAAAAACGGGGAGCAGCTTGCGGGGAGGTCGGGTGAGCCCTTTGCAGAGGTGGCTGGGGGTGGTGAGCTCCAGGAGAGAAAGGTTACGGTCTTCTCCCACGTTGGGGCTTGAAATTGCCCAGCGAGGGCTTACCCATACCCCGTACCCCGAACCTGCCGTTCCTGAGTAGCCGGTGCTGAGGAGAGGCTTTGGCAGGTTTTTAAAAATGCTGTGGCCGTTTTAAGTGTTTTTAATTGGTGATCGGGGCGCAATCCCTTTACGTGGGAGAAGCAGGACGTTCGTGCCCTCGCCGCAGCCGCTGGTGTGTCAGGCCAGCGCAGCGGCTGGGAAGAGAAGGAAAATCGCTTTCTGTCCCCACGGGCCGGATCTGATCCGGATCCTTAACTCCTGCGCTGAATATCAGCCCTGTATCCCTTTGAAGAACAAATGCGCTTCTTCCTTTGCGGGTGACCCTCCCTTTCCCTAGCCGCGGGGCAGGGACTTCCCTGCTCTTCCCTGCTCCTTACCGCTCCGGGATCTGGGAGCCGGAGAGTCGGGAGGAGGAGCGATCGGCCCCGTTGGGGAAGCAGCATCTCTCCTGGGAATAGCTGTCCTCGCTTTTCCTGCTGCGTTTTGCCTCTGCCGCTCAGATACAAACCGGTGAGGCTCCGCTGTTGCTCCTCCGTACCGTGATCTCGCCTTCCTGGGGGCAAGCGGCTGGTTTCTGAGCAGTTTCTGTATCGCAGCCTAATGCAGGTTGTCAGCAGGGATGGTGGCATCGGAAAGCATCCGCAGCCCAGGGATCTCCTTCGGGATTCCCCTGAATGCGACCCGGGCTCTCGTGAGGCTCCTGGCTCCCTGGGGCGTGCAGAGGTGGCTGTCCTCACAAACCCTGAGGGCGAGCGTGCCACGGGGCCACTAAATCTGTCAAGGGGCTAGTTGAAAGCTCCTGAGGCTGGCAGGAGGCAAGACCAGAGTGGTGCTGACCTCCAGAGAGGGGAAGGTGGCCTTCATCTTCCTCTTCTCGCTGTGCCGTCTGCCCTTGGGCTTTGGCCAGTGCCGTTTTGCCCCACCACCGGGTATTCGAGGAGCTGTGGCCAAGCTGCCTTTCCCCGCCCGTGCCCTGCTCGTGCCTCCGCTCTCCCTGCGTCCTCCCTGGCTCATCGTGTTCCCAGTGTTTTCATGGATTCTCCCTTGGCGTGGTGTGTGGAAGATGCTCCCGAGAGCATTCCTAACTTGTCGATGAGTTTAAGGGAGGACGTGAAGTTGGTCTCTTTGCCTCCATGCTTATTAAAGTCTCACCGGAGAGCGGCTCGGCAGCGTGAGGGCAGTGCCTGCTGCGCCGACCTCGGATCCAGGTGCCCGCGTTGAGCCGGCTGTGTGGACAGTCCTGTGCCGGCAGTACGGCCGGGATGGAGCATGCGTGCTCCCTTGGAGCTGCTGGAAAGTGGGAGCTGACCATGAGCCGGCAGTGTGCCCAGGTGGCCAAGAAGGCCAACGGCATCCTGGCCTGTATCAGAACTGGTGTGGCCAGCAGGAGCAGGGAGGTGATCGTGCCCCTGTACTCGGCACTGGTGAGGCCGCACCTCGAATCCTGTGTTCAGTTTTGGGCCCCTCACCACAAGAAGGACATGGAGGTGCTGGAGCGTGTCCAGAGGAGGGCAACGGAGCTGGTGAAGGGCCTGGAGCACAAGTCTGATGGGGAGCGGCTGAGGGAACTGGGGGTGTTCAGCCTGGAGAAGAGGAGGCTGAGGGGAGACCTCATCGCGCTCTACAACTCCCTGAAAGGAGGTTGTAGTGAGGTGGGGGTTGGTCTCTTCTCCCAAGTAACAGCGATAGGACGAGAGGAAACGGCCTCAAGTTGCGCCAGGGGAGGTTTAGGTTAGATATGAGGAAGAATTTCTTCACCGAAAGGGTTGTCAAGCACTGAACAGGCTGCCCAGGGCAGTGGTGGAGTCCCCATCCCTGGAGGTATCCAAAAGACGTGTAGATGTGGTGTTTAGGGACGTGGTGTAGTGGGACTTGGCAGTGCTGGGTGAACGGTTGGACTCGATGATCTTAAAGGTCTTTTCCAACCTCCATGATTCTGTGATTCTGTAGCCACCGTGTGTCTTCCCTCCAGAGCAGCCCCAAGATTGCAAAAGCCACGTGCACAGGAGTATTTCGGTGCTGCAGTTCGGTTCGACGTCGCCTGCCTTGAGCCGCGGCTTCGCGCAGGGCTAGGGCTGACGGGGAGCCTTGCTGGGTCTCGCCTAGCCCGCCCTCGCCGCGGCTGCCTGCCTTAGGTGGTGGTGGGATCCAGCTGCCGCTTTTTTGGAAGCCGCTCTGGCTGCGGCCGCTTCCAGAGGGAACTCTCCTGTCTGTGGGGAAGGGCTTTTCCTCTTCGTTTTGGGGAGGACCTGGGAGGGTCCCGGAGCCTGCGGCACTCGGGAGCTGCGCCGGCCGGGCAGGGAGGCAGCAGCGGGCTTTCTCCGATCCTCCCCTCTGCTCGCAGCCTGCCTTTGAGCGGAGAAGCCAGGCTTTGAGGTTGGATGTGGAGCAGTTAATGAGCTGCTTCCAGCCTGGCTGTCGTTTCCAGGCTGCTTCTGTCCTCTTGGTTTCGGCTGCAGCCGCTTCCCTCGTCATTTCAGTCCACCGAGTTGCTCCGGTTTGTTATCCAGAGCTGGAAACGCGGATATCAAACTCTTGCTCTCCGTGTCTGCACGCTCGGCTCGCCCTTCTCTGCTGCCTCCTCCCGAAGTCCTGTTGGCTGCGAGGTTATTTAGTGCCATGAGGGCTTGTGGCTTTTCCCAGAGCCCGGAAGGCACGGTCCTGGCCGAGGAGAGCAGCAGGAAAAGCCCAGCAAAGAGGGATTTGGAGAGACGCTGCCTTGCAGAGGAGACGAGCTCGGGGAGGATTTCAGGGCAGCGCCCTCGGCGAGGGCTGTGCCGGTTCCCCCCACCACCGGCGGTCGGCCAGGGCCAGCCGGAGGGCGGTGGTGTGTGCCGTGGGACGGGGCGGGCGACCGGGAGAGGGGACGGAGCTTCGTCCCCGGCTTCGTGCTGACAGCTCCCCGCGCGTGACAGGTCACCGGTTTGCCAGAGCTCGTGTTGGGGAGCCGGGGTGGACTCAGCGCTGCCCCGGGGGGGTGTTTGGGGGGACGGGGTTGTGCCGTCACCCACCTGGGCACGGCAGAGAGCCGCTGCGTTTCGGGCTGCTCCGCTTCCCGTTTGCAGAGCGCGTGTGGAGGGGATTTGGGGCGAGAGGAGTCGGCGTCTCACCCACCCAGTCACCTCTGGGGAGCACGGGGGGGTTGGAGCGGGCAGAGGGCACCGGAGCCGGCCCGGGGCAGAGGAACCGGCGGCCGCAGGACGTGTCTGTGCTGAGGGGAAGGGCCTGCCCAGGCAGGGGTGTTGCCTGTTCTGCCCGCGTTTCATCAGAGGGCAGTTTAACCAGCGTCGGGAGGTGCGCCGGCTCCTTGCACCTCAACACCTCTCCGATAACGCTCCTTACGTTTCGGTCGTGCTGCCGAGAGAAGGAGGGATGGCGCTGAGCGCTACCAAAAAAGATGAAGGACGTCACCCTTCTAACGAGAGACCGAACGCTGCGTCCCGCTTATCTTTGTTATTTTAGTTTAAAAATCCTCAACAGATCCCCTCCTGCGGAGGGGAGCCGGGGCGAACTCCGTGCTGGGGAAGCACGGGGAGCCGGTGAGCTGCTGCCGGTGGTTTTGAGTTAAAAGCGGTAAGTGCGGGAAGCCCGAGAGCCCCCAGCTGTGGTTGACATCTCCGGGGTGCACGGAGCTGAAAGCTGCCCGAGAGCGCGCCGCTTCCATTAGAGCCTTTAGAGGGAAAAAAACCCTCTGAAATTAGCACAGAACAGAGAGGTTGGCTTTTTTTCCCCGAGCTCTTCAGGTTAAAAATATTTGAAAAGTGGGGCAGGATGACAGGATTCCTGGCGCATTTCGCCAGCCTCACGTGTGAAAGCCTCGGGCGCCGGAGAACGTGCCGCGGGGAGCGAGCCCGCTTTGGCCGGCAGGGAGATCGACGGCGCCGGCACGTGAGCGGTGTTGCAGCGGATGGGAGCAGGGAAGCGCTCCCGCCCCGGGCTGACCCCAGCCCCCGAGCCGAGGCTCGTTAGCTGCCCCTGCGATTGCTCTCCGCGCGTCGCGGGTGGGTTTCCCCTGCGTGGAGCAGAGGGTCGTGCCGAGCCTGCGGTGCTGTGCCCGTCTCCTCGGCCGCTGCCTCGTTGCCCCGAGGAGGGTTCCTGCTCTTTTTTCTCCCTCTCTAACGTCTCTGCAGTTGTTCTCTTCTCCCCGTCAGCACTTTTCACCCCGATCCGCAACGCCAGCAGTGCCGCAGCAGAGAAGTCACCTCTCTGCCAGAGTCGGCCTTGCAGGCAGGCCCGATCCTGCCCGCTGCCGGCCTTGAGGGTGCCGCGTCCCCTCGCGCTGGCTTCTCGGTGCCGGCTGATCTCCCTCGCCGCGCTGCGGGAGGATAAATGGGAACGCCGCGTCCGTCGGCCGACGCTGCGTGCGCCCCGGCACGTTCTCTTTGAAGTCAGCGGCCTTGGCTCTCCCTTCTCCCTGGCCCCCTGCTCTCCTGGTCCGTTCGGAGCCTGTGCTGTTCCTGCCGTGCCTTTCCTGGGATGTTTGCTGGGTGCGGGGAGCGGAACGGCAGGATGTTCTTTCTACCTCCGAACAGCTTTCTTTTTGCTCTTTGCCGAGCAGAACGTCTTCGCTCGCTGCCGGGATCTGTGCGCACGCCATTTCACCGAGTAGCTGCAGATGGGACCCTGTGGATTTTTTCCATTTTCAGTTTCTGAGTGGTTTTTACACCCCTCCACCCTCCCCAAACCCCGCTCCGGGCTGCAGGGTCCTGGCTGGGCTGGTGGCAGCCCATTAACCTGGCAGAAAACTCCTCCTTTCCTGGGTTAACGAGCTCTGCTCCCTCCCCTCTGGGTCGGGCAGCACAGGGCAGCCTCTGCAGCGGCGGAGGGGCCGGATCCTGTTCGTCCAGCCCCAGCGCTGCCGGCAGCCTGGGCATTTTTGCATTAAAAATGCAAAAGGGCTGTATAAATACGCGGTGCTCCTCCCTGGCCAGCGCCCGTATTGATTTTTAGACTCACCGACCGTCCTGCGACGTGCCTTGCGGGTGATTTTGCTACGGCGGGAGCGGAGCCCGGGCTGCTGTGTCAGAATATTTTCTGTTTTGGGTAAAAGACCGACTGTAAGGCTAGTTCCCGCTGTCGTGGGAGGGCCGGACGTCCCTCCCAAGCCCACCGGCCCGACTGCCGGGCGTCTGCCAGCTCAGCACCGCGTCTTCCCCTCCCTTGGAGAGGAGCCGCGGTTTCGGCACCTGCCCATGTTTCCCGGCCTGTGTTGTTCAGCCGAAACATTTCTTCCACGGCTGCGTATCCCCTTTCCCTGGGCGCTGCCCGGAGGAGGGGGATCGGCTGGGCTGGCTCGCGGCGGGACTCGTGGCCCTCTCCTCTGTGGCCCAGCTGGCTGACGCGGTGCATTTCACCGCGCGGTTGCGCCTGGAGGGCTCTGGCTCGCCGGCACGTTGCGGCAGCCGCCCTGCTGCGTGCACTGGAGGGACTGCCAGCAGCAGGAGAGCGCGGGGGCTCACCGGGGCCGGTGGGCTCCTGGAGAGCTGCCGGTGTTGTGGGTCAAGGTGTCGCTGCGGGGTCCGTGTGGCTCGCGTCGTCCCTGCTTGTTGTCCTCGTGTCCTTGGGGAGGTGACGGCGTTTGGCACGGAGCTCCCTGGCCTCTGCCAGGGCCGGCTCTAACCTCTGCTCGTGCCGGGCGCCGAGAGCTGCCTCGGTCCCCGCCGGGTCCCCGGGGAGCGGCCCGGGGCGGCGGGTGGAAGGAGCTGAGCCGATGCTGTTCCTGCGTGGAGATGGGGTGAACGTGGGGAAATTCCTGGGGGGGTTGAGAGCCGTCTCCGGGGAGGAGCGGCTCGAGCTGCGCCGTCAGCCGCGGGCTGAGAGGGGCCGTGCTCGGCCCCCGTACCTCTGTGGGCTGCTCCTTCGGGAAAGCCGCGCTGCGTTTTGGGGCGGCGCAGCCTTCCCGGCGGGCAGAGCTCCCTTCCCCATCCCGGATGGGCCTGGTTTCTCCGTGTGCGTCCCCCGGCTCTGTGGCGTTTGGCCCTGTCTTGGCACTGCCAACTTCTTCCCTTGGTGTCTCTGTTTTACCATTTTCCTCCCGTCGGGGAAGCAGGCGCAGGCCCAAGCTAGCGGCTCCAGGGAGGACCTGGCGGTGCTCGCTGCTCCCTGCTGCAGGGCCGTTCGGAGCTGGAGAGCGGGGGGGTTCTGCCCTCGGCTTAAGCGGCCTCCAGAGCGGGCAGCGCGGTTTTGGGGGGGCAGAGGACCGGGCTGGGAAGGGGCGCGAAAGAGGACGGCCCAACTCTTGGCTCCGCGGACGCCGGCAGAGACCTGCCACCGGGCCGGTGGCTCGGGCTGCGGTGCTGCCGGCTGCTCCCCGCGGGGCTGAGCCGCGCCGGAGAGCCCGTCAGAAGCTGCCTCCCGCCCGCCCTCGCTGCCTGCAGCCCCCCCTCCACTCGGCAGCCCCGACACGCGCCCCCTCTTTTCCCTGTTTCTCTCACAAGTGTGCCTTGGTCTCATCCCAATTCATGTGTGTTTGTATTTTTAGGGTGATTGCGGTACTGCGCCTCTGGCCGTGGAAGCATGTCGGGGCCAGTGCCGAGTCGGGCCAGGGTCTATGCAGACGTGAACACTCAGAGACCCCGCGAGTACTGGGACTACGAGTCGCACGTCGTGGAATGGGGGTACGCCTGGGAGATAGGAGGGGGACCTACGCCAGGGCCCGTGCGCGAGCGCTGCCGCCGCTCTCCTGCGCGGCGCGGGGACGAACACCCTTCCGAAGGCAGCAGGGCAGGTCGCGGAGCCTCCGTTCCAGCCGCGGTGTGAGGGTGGCACCCAGCGGAGCGGGGACCGGCGTTTTGGTTTTCGGCGTTGCCGTCCGGCGCCCGCCCAGGGGACTGCGCTGCCTGGGGTGGGAAGCGGGGGCCTGATTTCCTGGGGAGCCCCGGGCTCGAGCCTGCGGCTCCTTGGCAGCTTTGCAAGTGGAGCCGCTTGTATTTAAGCATTTAAAATAAAGCTGGGTGCCTGGCTTTAAGCACAGAAGCAAGCGCTTAATTAACGAAGCCTGATAAGGGTTTGGTTTTTATCGCTGGGAAGGATGCTCCGCGCTGATGGGAGTAACGGGGAGCAACGGTGGGAAGCGTGGGAGTGGCCCTGGAGTGAAGAGGCGTTTGAAAGGACGAAGGTGAAAGTCTCGTGACTATTTTTTTTGGAGTTCCCCTGAGGACTTGAGTCTCTGAGCACTGGAAGACGACCAGTTGATTGTTTTCTGTGGCAGCTGGCTTGGCACCGGGCTGGGCAAAGGGCCAGCTTTGACTTCTCAGGTATTAACGTAGCGCTCGTCAGCAAGAAACGCTCCCTGCTCGAGAGCACCCTCCTTCCCGAGCCGTGCGCCCCGCGCTTCGGGCTGAAGGAACGCTGCCCGCCAGGGACAGAGGCTGCTCTTTGTTCGGTAGTTGTGGTAAAATCTGTAAAATAAGGCTTTTATCTGAGGCCGCAGCGTCAGCCGGTGCCTGGGCCCCGAGGAGCTGTCGGTGGGGTTGCTGCCGGGGCCGGATCCGGAGCCCTCCCCGGTGCTCTCCCTCCCCTCCGCCCAAACCCCGGCGAGCTGCAACGCGCGCCGGTCGCTGGTACCGGTGACCTAGAAATGAAAAGCTTTTTATCCACTTCCAAATCCCCTGCGCCCGGCAGAGCGCAGTCTCTCCGGGACGGTAATTCCGTGTCTTCTGCGAGCACCCTGGCATTTTTTTTCACCCAAGCAATCCTTGCAGTTAATGTTTTCCCTAACGTTGACCCCGAGCCTTCCCGTCTGCTTCCGAGCGCAGATGAGTTAATCCTCCCCATCTGCAGCGCGCGGCTCCCCGCGCTCCCTCTCTGCGCATCTGCCGAGCGTAACCTCGGGCGAAGCGGCGAGGCGGCCTGGCGCGGGCGGGCTGCGCTGCAGCTCCGCTGCCCGTTTGAACTCTCCTTCCTTTCCTCAGGTGCTGACAAGTCATCTCCTGTATTGTCTCTGCTAATTAGGCGCTTGTGAAGTCAAGCTTTCCAGCCTGTAATTCCCTTTCTTTCCTCAACTTGTTTATCCTTATCACATCCCCGGGGGCCCTGTGCCTTCCCTCCTTGGTGTAGCAGAAATAATTGCCGATACTTCTGCTGTTCCCTTCGGTCCCCTCAGGTGACTTTGGTTAGACCTTAGTGCCTTGGAACACACGGAGGTCTGACGGGTGAGAGCTGCCTGATTTTCTTCCGATTGCTTGTACGGAATAGTTACTTTTACAAATCCTCGGGTGCGCGAGATCCTTGGCACCGCGGTGTAAAGGAGGGGTCCTAGGGGACTTCTTGTGTCGGGTAATTTGCCAGTCTCTGCCATTAGCTAACTGCTGGTGGGCTCTGGAGTTCCAGGCGAGCTGGTCCTCGCCGCCCACCGCCTCTCTTCGCAACTGAGAAGAGGGAAAGGTGGAAAGGCATCGTCTCCGCACCACCCGTAGCAGAGCTGGGAGGAGAGCTGAGGCTGGGAGGGAGCGTGCCCGTGCTGGGAGTTGGCAGAGGCATTTTCGGCGTGCCGGAAGGTTTTGCGAGCAGGGCTGCGGTGCCTGCAAACGGAGGGGGATGTCCCCGCGCTCCCCGTAACGCCCGTGAGGTCTGGTGTCCATCTCCGCGTGGAAACCGCTGAGCCAGCACTCTGCCGCACGTGCTGCCGGCAGCGCTGCGCTCCAGCGGTGCTCTCCGGTCGTTCGCGTGTTCCTCTGCGGTGGTAGCTGCTTCTCTCCAGCCCCGGGCACCGTGGTAAACTGCCGGCTCTCCGTTTGCCGTAGGCTGAGCCCCAGATCTCGACCTTCCCGTGGGAGAAGTGGTGTCTCTAAAGCGAGCAGTGCTCTCTTTTGAGCCAGGTGCAATCTCTTCATCTCTTATTTCTCTGTTTCTCAAACAGCAACCAAGATGACTATCAGCTTGTGCGGAAACTCGGCCGTGGCAAATACAGTGAAGTCTTTGAAGCCATCAACATCACCAACAATGAGAAAGTGGTTGTGAAAATCCTCAAGGTAGGTGTGTTTGCTCACCGTTTTCTTCCTCTGCCGGTGCTTCTGCCTCCTCCCCTCCTTCGCCTTTTCCTGCCCTCTCCCTTTGAAGCGCGCTGTTGCTATTTGGGTGATCTCCTCTTAGCTGAGGAAAACGTCAGTCCCCACGGCAAAAGTTTCAGCCAGCTTGGCTCCTTCCCAAGCAAGCCAGAGATCGGAGCAGGCGGGCAGGGGATCACCTACGTGCCGTGGAGGCAGAAGGAAAGTCCTCACGCGGACGTTCTGCGTGCGTCCCCTTTGCCCTCCCTCTCTGTCACCCGCTGGTGTCACCGCTGCGAGGTTGCGGTGGGTGGCGACCTCCTGACAGGTGGCTGCGTCTCAGCGGCGCTCCGGGAGTAGGGATGCTGTAGGGAATAGGCTTTCCTTGGGCCCGTTTCAGGTCACAATCTCACCAGTTCAGCACAAGTACTTGTTCTGATCCAAGTTCATAAAATTCCCGTGCTGGATTCGTGGAGTGCAGCTCCCCGCCCCAGCGAGGGCACGGGACCCCAGAGATCTTTCCCGGGATGAGCAGACCAGCATCTTGCAGCGGAGGTCGTTGCAGCACGTGATGTCTCAGCCTGTCAGTTGGAGCCGATTCCTGCCCTGGGGATGATTCCCGCGTGTCCCGGGAGCTTGGGCCCGGCGTAGACGGGTTCCCCGGAGCACGGGCAGCCGGCCGTCCTGCTTCTCCGGTCTCGTCACTCGTTAGGCTCACAAGCTGCGTTTAGGCTCGTCAGCTTGTGGTGGCCAGCTAATTTCTGTGGTGTCACCAAGCCGTGTGTAATTACAGTCTGTAGGATGCGTGAGTCGCCAAGCGTGGGGACGGTCTTGAGGGCATTGCCTTTGCAAGAGGAGCAGCGAAGGTGGAGGAGAACGGCAATAAGGAGCACAACAGAAATACACGAGAAGAAAAGCTCGGGGCAGGTTACGCGTGAGAAATGTCCTCGTTGACGTATTTGCCCCGTATCTCGCCCAGCCTGCGATGGAGAAGCAGAAAGCTAGCTCGAAAGGCGGAAAGAGCATCCCCTCGTCAGAGGCAGGAGCGAGACTCGGGTCGGCGTCTCTGAGCGCACCCAGAGCTGTCCCTACGCTCGCTCTGCGAGCGTGGGGCATTTCCCGGGGCAGCTCGGGCTGGGGGCTGCGTGGGAGGCAGCGCCGAGGAGTTACGGAGACAGGGAGGGGCGCGCTGCTAGAGGCCTTTCACTGGATTATGCTTTTCTTGGGTAACCGTTTCCAAAGTTTCAGTCAAAGATTTAACCCGGGACTTGGAGAAACTAAGCTTGCTCTTTAAAACAGGGTTTTTTTGTGGTAAAATAATCTCCCAACGGTCTCCCAAACGCAGGAAACTCCGTTCCTTTGGAAGCGGAGAGCTGTTAGACGGACGAGCTCACAGGATGCCGTTCTCCGGGGTGATGTGGGTGATTCGGGCATGGAATCACGCTCCCGCCGTTCTCCCACGGAGCTGGCGCGAGGCCGGGTGACGCTGGGTGCCCTCTCAGGGGAGAGGCTGCGCTGCTGGGGGTCGGACGCGGGCTGTGCAGACCTGGAGAAGGTGCCCGCTCATCACCGTTTCTTTTGCACGACCGAAGAACCACGCGCGCCTTCGCCGTCCCCTGCTGCGTGTACAGCCCGTCGTGCCGGCGCGGCTGGAGGGGTCTGTCTGCTGGTAACGGCTCTCGTTTTCTGTTTTATCAGCCTGTGAAAAAGAAGAAGATCAAGCGTGAGATTAAGATCCTGGAGAATCTCCGAGGAGGCCCCAATATCATCAGCCTGCTAGACATAGTGAAAGACCCTGTGGTAAGGAAGGGGAAGGGGCAGCTCTGACACCCGCAGCTGGCCGGGTGCGAGGGAGCCCTTCGGAGTCCGTCCCACCCCGCGAGTTACGTCTCCCTCTGAGCTCGGGCTGACTCCCCGGCCCACTTGGCATCCTCCCGGCAGCTGAAATCAGCCCGGGGAGACCTCTGCGCGTGTTCCCCGCTCGAGCGCTGCTGAGACAGTAGAGGAGAGGGTAGAAACGGAAGGAGATATTTCTGGCTGACCCAGCAGCGGCAGGTGGAGGAGGGCTGTGCCTACGGCGCCGTCTGCTCTCAGTCCCGAAAAAACGGCTGGGAGCAAGGGATGCCTTCTGCCCCGGGGGCTGTTTGGCTTTCAAACCACCCTGGCCTCGTGCACCATCAGGCTGCTCTCTGTTTGCTGGGTGCCTTTGCGAAGGCCGAGGAGCAGGACGGGCAGCGGCCGATGTGGGTGAGCCCGGCGGAGAGCGGGAGGAGGTTGGGGTTGTGCCGTCGTCAAACCCGTCAGGCAGAGGGAGGCTTTCCTCCGCCTTCGTGCCTCGCTGCGCTGCGCTGTGCTGAGATCCCTCACTCCTCCCAAAAACAGACGACGTTCCCTTCGTGGCGCTGGCCGGTCTCCCGGCTCTTGCCCAGGGGTGGCTTTTAGTTCTGTTATCCCTGCGGAGCCGGGGTATCCCACTGTCCCCGCTGGTTTCTAATCCGGCGGGTGTGATCCGGGCAGGATTGCCAGTTCGGGTCAGTTCTGCTGCCCTGAGTCGGGCAGGGGGGCAGGCGGTGCTCGGCAGCACCCGGAGGGTCTTGGCAAACCCCCTTTTGGCAGCGGAGGCGAGGGCTTTACACGGGCAGACTGATAAAAGCCGTGGTGTTTGTGTAGCGCGGCTGAATTTCTCCAAGGCCCGTGACTTCGTACCGCCTGCCGTTCTGATTAAAAAGCGGCATTAGGACGAATTAGCAGGGCGTACTCGAGCCGGGCTTAATCCTCTGACGGGCCGTGAGAGGCAGCTGTTTGTGGGGAGATAGCGGCGAGCGGGGACCCTGGGGACAGGCTCTCGCTCCGCTGCTCCGTTTCCAGACGGGGTCTGCAACGCTGGTGACGTTCGAGGTGACAGATCACGTTGTGGGGAAGGAGGGCGGGCGGGTTACGCGGCCGGGGAGCGGGGCCGTGCTCTCGGGAGCTGGGGTGCAGGCTCTCGCCTCGGGGCGGGCGGCTGTTTCGGGGAGCAGCGGGCCAGAGGACTGGCGGGGCTGCTGAGGGCACGGCCTCCGCGCAAGCGCTCAGGGTGGTCTCTGGCCAAAAGGGCTGACCCGGTCTCCTGCGGGTATTCGGGAGGGGCTGCGCAGACGGGGAGGGGGGGTTCTCCCCGCACGCAGACCTTGGGAGTCCTGCCCGGAGGTCCAGCGTCCCGCTGCGAGGAGGAGATCAAAGGCGAAGGGAAGGGGTGGGGAGAGCCCTACAAAAACAAGCCCTACAAAAACAAGCCAGAAAACGTGGCGTGAGACCTGCGGCAGCAGCTCGCTCGGCTCCTGGGGGGGCTGC
Organism: Calonectris borealis; assembly: GCF_964195595.1. Classification (NCBI taxonomy): domain Eukaryota; kingdom Metazoa; phylum Chordata; class Aves; order Procellariiformes; family Procellariidae; genus Calonectris; species Calonectris borealis. The sequence goes on from NC_134313.1 coordinate 898,291, forward strand.
GCGCCTCCTCCACCTACGGCGTCTCCGAAAACGCTGCTCGGCTGCGGCAGTTCGGGCAGTCCCGGCCGGGCCAGCGGGGAGGGGTGCGGTGGCCGGGGCTGTGCCTCCTCCTCCTTTCTGCCGGAGTTTCTGCGAGGTCTTTGTGAGATCGGGTTGCTGCCAGCTGAGGCGAGACGTGGGAGCCCCTTCCCAGGGGATAACCGCAGCTCGCTCCAGCGATGCCGGCAGGCACCGCTCTTATAAACCAGACCTCAAGAGCTCCCTTGCTTCCCGTCTCGCCCTGACCCAGCTTCGCTGGGTCCCATTCAGCACCCAGAGGTGGGTGCATCGATCAGGCCCCTGGAATGGGTACGTGCAAAGCACGTGCGCGTGTGGCCGTGTAAAGATGCTGCCCCCAACGCGCTGGATGCGGCTGAATGCTGGGCAGCGCTCCTGAGAGCAGCTCCTGCAGCCGTGCGTGTTGCAGTACGGGCAGGGCCCGGCGTGCCGAGGGCAGGAGCTCCCGGCGGGTGCCGGAGGGCCCTGGGCTGGACGCAGGGCAGCTGCCCGCCTGCCCGCCCCCCTCTGCACTCTCCCGCCTTGAGGAAGACTAAACCTCTCTCTCTTCTTTCTGCCTCTCGAACTGATGCCGCTGCCCTGCAGTCTCGGACGCCTGCCCTGGTCTTTGAGCATGTCAACAACACAGACTTCAAGGTGAGCGACCACCGCCGTTGCAGACACCTCCCGAATCCGACGATGGTGCGGAGTATCTGGGCTCTGCTGCAGAGCAGGCATCGCGCCCTGCCTGCCAGAGGCATTCCCGACCCGCTCCGACGCTGTCGCGTGGTGGGGAGGGAACGGTCCTCTATTTCAGAGGCGCACGGCGTCGCAGAAGTGCCTGGCATCGCTGTCTCAGAGGGGCCAGGGGATTTGGGGCTGCAGCCAGCTGCTCTCCTCCGCATTTCACAGTTAAGGGCAGAGCCAGGGGCACAGTGCTGGTGTTAGGGATTGTCCCCCACGTTCTCTCCTCCCGGCCACGTTGCTCCAGCAGTTGGCCACATTGGCTTGTATTCGCAATCTGGTGTTGGCCAATTTGCTGGCTGAAACATTGGATTAGTTGAGCCTCGTGTCCCCGGAGCCTGGGCTGAGCGGAGGGCGATGAGGAGGGTTATCGAGACAGGCTGCAGGAGTTAGCGACCCAGCAGCTGCTTTGCCTGTGGCTGCTCAGGTCTGTTTTCAGTGAGTAATTAACGCACTGGAAGTCCTGATGTGACCCTTTTCCCACCCGATTCGTGTCCCAAAGAAGGGACAAGAGCTTGGCTTTGGGCTGCCTCGGGAGTTGCTCTCTGGGTTTTGCGAGGGCGGTGAGGCATGCTGTCATCCTCACCCCGTCCTCGGGATGGGAAAGTGAATCCTTCCAGGCGCTGGGTCTCAGCGCGGCCTCGGAGCTCCCTGCTCCCCTCCTGGGTGGAAGCAGGGAGGGCACATGCGCGCTCCCTGTGCTGTGCTGGGGGTTCCCAGGTGGGGAAATTCGGGGTACAAAGCTGCCCGCGCGCTGTCTGGCTGGTTGGTGCCTCTGGGCCCGAGCTGTGGCTCCGCAAGCATCTATTCTGCGCCGGCAGAGACGGCTGGTGCCTCCACGAGGAGCCCGGGTCCTGGACACAGGAGCAGGGGATAAACGTGCTGTGTTTTGTTAATCTGCTTCTTGCCTTCGTTCTTCCAGCAATTGTACCAGACGCTATCCGATTTTGACATACGGTTCTACATGTACGAAATCCTAAAGGTAAGCTCCCGGGGACGGCTGAGAAATCCGCAGTCCCTAAGAAAATCCTCGCTCAAGCAGAGACCGGCTGCTAAATCTCCCCTGGGGAGTCTGCACGTAGAAGTGGGAGGTGGAGGGTGGAGTTCATTTGGCTACTGAACCCTGCTGGACCGTTGCCCGGCCGTCCACATGGGATGGCTTCTTGGGCCACCGCGCGAGGGGAGGCCCAGAGGCAGGTGGCTGTGGAGTGTGTTAGCGAGCGGCTCGGAGTGCAAGGTCACCGTGTCCTTGAGAAGCCGAAGCCGTCTTATTTACCTCCCCCGCATCCTCTTGCAAGACTTCGGCCTCCGCTGGGACCTGGTATTGGACGTGGCTTTGGTTGGAAGCTGCCTCTGGGGCCGGGGCCGTGCTGGAGCCTGCTCGGGTGGTCAGGGGGGGTCCGAGGGCGCCGAAACCCTCTCCCAGAGCTCTCCTTGCCTGTCCCAGCCATCCCCACCAGCAGAGACTGGCCGGGATGGACTGCAGTGTCCCGTCCGCGGGGCTTCAGTTGGAGCAGGGAACCGGCGGCCTTCGAACGAGGTCTCCTTCGGTGCGAGGTCTCCTCCGGCGGGGCTGGCACAGGGAGACGGGGTTTGCCGCCTCGCCGCCGCTCGGTCACGCTCCAGCCGTTGGGTTTGGGCTGGGCTTCAAGGGGTTGTGCCGGGGGGCAGAGCCCGGCGCACGGGTCTGCGGCGCGGCAGGCTGGTCAGACCTGTGCGGCGGGATTTTGGCGGTCTCCTCCCAGGAGAGGTGACGGTGCGTGCTGGACACCGGGGAGGGTCCGCGCTAGAGGTGACTGCGCTGGATCTGGAAGAGGGCCGAGGTGATCCCTGGGGAACGTGTCCGTGCCCGTAGCTTTTAGGACGGGCGTCACCGAAGCGGAGACTGACCTCGGCGCTGCCCGAGGCGGCTGGGCTGGCTCCGTCCCAGAACAGCCTCTGGGTCTTGTCCTTCACCGCGGCTCTGGCTGCCGGCTCTCTGCCCGATCCCGCTGCCTTGTCAGGCGGAGGGAGGCTTTCTGACGGCGCCCGTTCTGTCCGCAGGCGCTGGACTACTGTCACAGTATGGGGGTCATGCATCGAGACGTCAAGCCGCACAACGTCATGATTGACCACGAGCACAGAAAGGTACGGCGAGGCCCCGGATCCGCCTCCCTGCGGAGAGGGGAACGCTGCGGGGCAGCGCTGGGCTGCCTCTGCCTCTCGGAGGGGAGAGGGTCAGCCGTGCTGTGCCAGCTCCCGCTCTCGCTGCCCCGGCAGGGGTGAGCAGGGGCCGTGAGCTCTTCTCCCAGCCGCTCAGCTCCTGGCGAAGAGCCTTTTCGCTGGCAAGAGAACCAGCTTTTACCCGCGTCCTCGTGCTCCTGTTTCTGCAGGCCAGCACAGACTTATCCCGCATTCAGCTGCTGCGGACGGTTGCGGTTTCAACAGCGAAACTTCCCCGGCACAGTTAATGCCGCGTGGTCCTGCCCATCTCCAGCAGCGCTCCCGAGCCCTTACTCAGGCCGGAGAGCGTCGCCTTTAAATCCCGGTCGGCCCTCGTTAGATCTGGGCCCCCTCGTTAGGTTCAGACCCCAGTGCAGGGAGGGGGCTGAATTTGCAGCTGCTTGTTTGGAGACACAGGTGACCGTAAAACCCGCACCTGCGTCCAGTAAACTCCCTTTATTTGCCACCTGCTTGTCGGTAACTTAGGCTTGTAAATGTTACTTTAGATTTCTTCCAGCACCTCTCTAGCAGCTGGCCAGCTGGGACCTCAAATAAAAAGGACTTCAAAAGGCGGCTGCTCGGAGAGCGGGAGGCTGGGCGTCTCCCCGCGGCACGGGCAAAGCCTCTTGCAGCCGGTGAACGCCCCCGTTATCAGGGGGGCCGGCCAAACCCCCCGGTGCCCCTTGGGCGCCGTGCCCTTTGAAATCTTCTGTTGTCGCAGCCCGGTGTCGCCCCGCGTCCAACCGGCTGCGTTTCGTTGTCGCCGCCATGCTGGCAGACATCTGAGCTGAGCCAATCTTTCCTTCTCCCCACATTAACATTAAAACCACCGGAGAGGCTCTTTGTGGACGGTAGATGTCATATATCTCGATTTTAATAAGTCTTCTGGCATGAGCCAACCGGGCTTAGATGCCTTTTCTGTACGGTAGGAATAAAGCTGCTGGAAAGCTGTAATTAGAGAGTAATTATCGGTGGTTTGCTGTCAGAGTGGAAGGCAGCGCGGCACAGGTTCCACGGGGATTGTCCTAGGCCTGGTGTTCGTCAGTGTTAATGACCTGGCTGACGGAGCAGAGAGCGTGCGTTGTCCGCAGGTTTAACGGGCGAAACCGGGGAGGGCGGCAAGTCCCCTGGAGTCGAAAGCGATCCTGACGAGTTTGAGAAAAGATCTGAAAAACGGGGTGAAATTCCTGAGGGGGCAAATGCAAAACCTGAGTCGGAGGCAGGAGAAGTCGTGGGGGCGGGCGCAGGACGGGCGTCGCAGGGCCCCGAGCCGGGTGAGGGTACGGGGGGAGCATCAGCGGTGCCGTCGGGAGGGAGGATGCCGCGCCGGACCGCGTGAGCCGTGCCGTCGCCCCCGAGGTGCGCCTGTCACCTCTCCCCGGCGTGGCGTCGCTGTGGCGCGGCGCCGCCGCAGCAGAGCGCTGCGTGTCGGGGCGGCGGGGCGGGTGAGGAGAGGCGTCTTAGTGCTTGCAAACGCCTGGAGGGCTGCCGGGGAGGCGAGCGGCGGGCCTGGGGCCTGCGGGGTTGCCCCATCTGCTCTCCCCCCTTCTCCAGCTGCGCCTGATCGACTGGGGGCTGGCCGAGTTCTACCACCCCGGCCAGGAGTACAACGTGCGGGTGGCCTCGCGGTACTTCAAGGGACCCGAGCTCTTGGTAGATTACCAGGTACGTCCCGGCAGGGCCCGGCCCCTCGTGCCGACAGCGGAGCCTGGGTGTGGAGACGCAGGCTGGCGGTCCTGCGGCTGCAGCCTCCCGCTTTCCTGCGCCCCGCTGGGTTACAGCCGGGGGACGGCCCGGCTACAGCTTGTGCTGGCTGGAAAGGCTCTTGAGCAATCGGTGTAACCTGCCCGGGGTGAATCTGTGCCCAGGGGTGAAGTAATTGGGGAAGGTGAGAGTAAAAGAGAGCATCTGCCGTCCTCCAAACAGCCCCTGGGGTGGCCGCGCTTGCCCGGTCGCCTTTTCTGCCCGTGACCGACGCGACCGCCCGCAGCTCAGGGTCTGAACCTGAAGCCTGCGTTGGGGACGCTCCTGGGCAAAGCGTGGACCTGCCGGCTGCCGTTCCGGAAACCCACCCTCCGCTCTGCCCTCCTCTCGGAGGGGGCTCGGGGCGCGTTCCCCCCTCCTGGGCCGTCCCAGCAGCCTGCTGGCTCCCGGAGCTTCGCTGACCTCCCCTCTTTCTTCTCGGCTTTTCCAGATGTACGACTACAGCTTAGACATGTGGAGCTTAGGCTGCATGCTGGCCAGCATGATCTTCCGGAAAGAGCCCTTCTTCCACGGTCACGACAACTACGACCAAGTGAGCACCCTGCCCGCTCCCCCGTCGCCCCCTCCTCCCGCAGACCCTCCCCTGCCCGCTCCCCCGTCGCCCCCTCCTCCCGCAGACCCTCCCCTGCCCGCTCCCCCGTCGCCCCCTCCTCCCGCAGACCCTCCCGGGGGCGCTGGGCGAGCCCAGAGCGCGCCATGAAGCGAACCGGCGGCACCGAACCGGCGTGGCAGCCTGCCCCGTCTCTCCATCCCCTCGGGTCTCGGTGCTCCCCGCGCCTCCTGTCCCCCTGCTTTGTCTGAGGGAGGAGTGGGTGAGCTGGGAGCTGAATCTGGGGGTGACTGGGCAGGGGAGCAAAGCACTGGTTGTACTGGGAGGTGCTAACAGGAGCCACCTGCCTGACCCCCGCGCTGAGTAGCCGAGGTGCAGCTCAGGCACTGCAGGAGCAGCGCGCACCGTTTCGGTTACTCCAAACGATGCCGCAGCCACGGTGGGGTTCGTGGGATGCGGCTTCGGAGCTGGCTGGAGTTTCCCGGTTGTGTGGCTCCCTCGAGCTCAGCCAGCGAACGCAGCGTGCCCGGCGGGCCCTGCCCCCACCGCAGCCCCGAGAAGGGCCTGCAGGAACCCGCGTTTGTGGGATCCGGGCTCCCCCGCTGCATCCGCCCTCGGGGCGAGGAGGGGAAATGAGGCTCTGGCTCCGCTCCAGCTCTGGAATGCCAGCCCCGGAGCGCCTCGCCCTTCCCTGCCAAGAGAGCAGGAGCACGGCACGCCTCCGCATGGCTTCCAGCTGCCCCAGGGAAGGGCTGCGAGGCCTTGCCTTCACCTTTCACACTGGAGAGGACTGGGAGTGCATCCTTCCCCAGCCACGAAGCTCCGCTGAGCTGCGTCCTCGCTGGGGGAGCGAGGGACGGCGGGGGGGCCGGGACCTGCGGGGTTGTGGCTGGGCTGGCAGGAGCCCCGTCTCCGCCATCGCCCTCAGCGTTGCCGCTTCTCCCACCCTTCCGCCAGCTCGTGCGCATCGCCAAAGTGCTGGGGACGGAGGACCTGTACGACTACATCGACAAATACAACATCGAGCTCGATCCCCGCTTCAACGACATCCTCGGCAGGTGGGTGCACGGCCAGCGGGGAGCTGGATTCGGCCTTCCTCCCCGAATCCTCCCTCCCCGCGGCCTGGCCGCGCTCCTCCCGGAGCTGAGGACGGGCCCGGCGCTGGCTGGTGGGGTCCCACGTCGGGGCGCGGAGCAGGAGAGGGCGGCGTGGGAGCTGAGCGGCAGGGCACGCCGCTGATGCAGCTCTCTCCTCCTCCTCTTCCTCCTCCTCGCAGACACTCTCGGAAGCGGTGGGAGCGCTTTGTGCACAGCGAGAACCAGCATCTCGTGAGCACCGAGGCGCTCGACTTCCTGGACAAGCTGCTGCGCTACGACCACCAGACGCGACTCACTGCCCGGGACGCCATGGAGCACCCCTACTTCTGTACGTCTGCCCGCACTCCTGCCTCCCCGGCCCCTCAGGGGCTGCCGGCTCCCCTCCCTCTGCCCAGGACCCATCTCCTGGCACCACTCGCTGCCCGGCACCACCCCGACGGTTCCCCTCATCCATTGGGATGTGGGCAGTGCCCGTGGCGCAGCTCCGTCCTTGCTGGCTGCCCATCCGTCCCCCTGTGAGGCTGCTGCCCCATCTCTGGGGGGGCCGTGGGGGCGGGGGGGGGCGACGAGGCTCCCGCGCTCCCCTCGGCGTGCGGGGGGCCATCGCTGACGCCTGTTGCCTTCCCCTCTGCCCCCGCAGATCCCATAGCAAAAGACCCGGCGAGGATCGGCACCTCGGCTGGGCTCTCTGCCGGTAACACGCCCGTCAGCTCCTCCAGTATGTTGGCAGGTGGGTGCTGGAGCCGGCGGGGCTCTCACGGGGGACCCCCTCACCCCCCCAGGGCCGAGCACCGCCGGCCCCGAGCTCTCCTGCCGACCCGCTCGCTCTCTCCGCCGCAGGTATTACCTCCATGTCCGCCTCCCAGCCCATCGGCAGCCTGGCTGCCTCGCCCGTCATCTCCTCTCCCAACGCCTTGGGCTCGCCGGTCCCCGCCGCCGCCGGCGTGCAGCCCTGAACTCGCCTCTCGACCGCCGGCTTCCCGCAGCGCCGAGGCCGGGGCCGCGCCTGCCTTCCGCCCTCCTGCCTGCCCCTCCGGCGCCACGGGCTCCGGCCGCCCGCCGGCGGCCCCTGCCCCGAGGCAGCACCGGGGTGGGGGGCGGGGGGGCACTCTGGAATTTTATTTTTATTTCTGTTGAGTATGGAAGAGAAAGAGCAAAAAATGTAGGTTCCTTTTTTTTCTCTGTGCAGTAACAATATCGCGCGCTCTGGCGATGGACCAAGGCTGATCTCTGTTGTGTCTGTGTCGGGGTACGGAGTTGGCTGCCTTCTTCTCATGAGGATCATGGTTAGTGATGCAACTACAGTGTAGAGATCTAAAATGAATAATAAAATTTATTTTCTATGTCCCTAACAGGACGGCAGGAGCAGCAGCTTCTTCTCGGGTGGGGGCAGCAGGCGGCGGGGACCCAGGTGCCCCCCGGGGGGGGGCGAGGGGGTGGGGTTGGTGCCTTCGGCACGAGCCTGTGGGGGCCGGCAGCGGCTCGTGGGCTCCGCGCCACGCTCGCCTCCTGGGCTTCCCCACAGGCTGGGGGCCTTCAGCCTCGGGAGGCGCAGCAGGGCCAAGCGCAGGGTCCTGCGCAAGGGTCGGGGCCGTGCCCCAGGGAGGGGGGGATGGAGAGCAGCCCTGCCGGGAAGGACTGGGGGACTCCGGTGGGTGACAAACTGGACGTGAGCCGGCAACGTGCGCTGGCAGCCCTGAAAGCCACCCGTCTCCTGGGCTGCGCCCAGAGCAGCGTGGCCAGCAGGGCGAGGGAGGGGATGCTCCCCCTCTGCTCCGCTCTGGTGAGACCCCCCTGGAGCACTGCGGCCAGCTCGGGGGGCCCCAGCACCAGGCAGACGTGGACCTGCTGGAGCGGGGCCAGAGGAGGCCACCGAAATGGTCCGAGGGCTGGAACAGCTCTGCTGTGGAGAGAGGCTGAGAGAGCTGGGGGTGTTCAGCCTGGGGAAGAGAAGGCTCCGGGGAGACCTGATTGCGGCCTTTCAGTGCTTAGAGGGGGCTTGTAAGAAAGGTGGGGACAGGCTTTTTAGCAGGGCCTGTTGCGACAGGACAAGGGGGAATGGTTTTAAACTAAAAGAGGGGAGATTTAGACTGGACACAAGGAAGACGTTTGTTACGCTGAGGGCGGTGAAACCCTGGCACAGGTTGCCCAGAGAGGTGGTGGATGCCCCATCCCTGGGAACATTCAAGGCCAGGTTGGACGGGGCTCTGAGCACCCTGATCTGGTTGGAGATGTCCCTGCCCACGCTGGGGGTTGGGCTGGATGAGCTTTGGAGGTCCCTTCCCACCTGAACGGTTCTGACAGGCGAGGGCAGGAGCTTCTGGGGCTGCAAGCTGCCTGCAGGGCGACTCGGGCCGCTCGGTGAGCTGGGCTGTGTGCACAGCGAAGGTCCCGGTGGTGTCACCCATCTCTTGTGGTGTCACCATCCCAGGAGAGCCCGGGGACCTTTCGAGGGGGAGCCAGATGCTGGCAGCAAGGGGGTGGGAGCTGCTGCTGCTTTCACTCCTGGCTGCTCCTCCCAGCTCTGGAGGTCTCGGGGCCCTGAGCTCCCTCTCCCCTGCAGCTGAGCTACATGGAGGGGGCCGGGGGGGGGCTCCTTCCCAGGGGGGTTTGGCCAGGCTCCGGCTGCAGCTGGAAGCCCCCTGGGAGCAAAGCCCTGGCAGCCGAATCAGCCCTGGCCCAGCACCACAGGAGGGGGGGACACATTGCACCCTCCAGCCTGTCCCAGCTGCTCCCCCTGCCCCAAACTGGCTTCCCCAGCCCTCCACGGTGGGGGGAACCACTCAGGGTGGGACAGAAACTGCTCCCCAGCCCCCCCCCCGGCCAGGGCTGAGCCCCACTGGGAGCAGGGCTGGCGGGGGGAGGTCCTGGGCTGCGGGGAGCGGAGGGGAGGGAGGAACAGGGCTGGAAAAAAAAAAAAAAAAGACACTTTAATCACTGGGCGCTTGACAGATACAATCCAGAAGGGTTAAAAAGTGGCTGAGTGAGACCCGAGCGAGGCCGGAGGCAGCAGCAGGACCCGGCCGCCCCGCTCCAAGGAGAGGGCAGGGCCACGGGCAGCTGCCTGCGTGGGCAGCTGCCCAGGGACGGAGCAGGCAGGGCCCGGGGCTCACGGCCAGCACGGCGGTGAGCTCCGGGCAGGGACTGTGCCGCGGCCACCCAGAGCCTCCGGCGGCGGCAGAGCTGGGGCGAGACCCCCCCCCCATCCCGGGGGAGCGTGGCGGGGACGGGTGGGACAGTCACAGTCCAGGGACAGTCCTTTAAAGTGCCTAAAGGAGGCTCTGCCGGGCAGGCGGCCGCTTAAAGCTGGGGGCTGAGGGGCAGCCAGGGCCGGAGGCCGGTTCCCCGCAGCCCCGGGGCGGCCGCGGGCTCCTGCCTCCCCTCCTGCCCAGGCCACGCAGTCCCCAGGGCAGCGCGGGGGCCGTCCCCTCCCCCGGCGGGGGCTATTGCATTGATCCGACATTCAATTCACACCAAGGGGAAGGGCTCTTCCCTACACAAACAAGAAGGCGCAAGGCAGCTGCCCGCCACGGCGCTGGCAGCGTCCGAGGGCCCCTGCGCCCGCTGTCCCGGGGCGGGGGGGGGGGCACCGGGAGGGCCGGGCCGGTGGGCCCCCGCCTCACTGGTTGCCTTCATAGTTGAGCACGTAGTAGTCGTGCACGTACATCAGGACGGCGATGGGCTGCCCGATGATCAGGGACATCCAGACGGCCGCGTTCCCGTAGGTACCCCTGAGGAACTTGGAGACGAACCAGGCCAGCGGCACCTGGAAGGGACAGGGCAGCGTCAGCCCCGCGGCTGCCGGCAAAGCCCGGCGGCAGCCTGGGACCTGCCCCGGCCCGTGGGGCTCAACCTCAGGGGCCGCAGGACCCTCCTGCAGCTCCAAGCCCTCGTCCTCCCGAGGCCGCTGCCCACCCCCCTCCCCTCCCAGGGGACCCACCGGTGCTGCCCCGGGCGCGGGGAGCCGAGCAGCACCGAGTCAGGGCTCCGCTCACCTGAGCCGCCATCCCAATGAACGCCCAGAGCCGGAACATCTTCAGGGGGACGCTCACCAAGTACTGCGGGGACACAGCCTCAGCTCCAGCCCCGGGGTGGGAGCTCTCCGAGCTCCGGGGGGGGGGCAGGGTTGGGGGGCCAGGCAGCCCCCAGCGCTGGGAGGAAGCACTGACCTCGTGGAAGAAGGCGGACACCAGGAAAACGGCCACCTGGGCCGTCCACTTGCTGACCCCCCGCTTCAGCATGGGCTTGTAGAAGTGCCTGAGGAGCAGCACCCTGTTAGCACAGAGCCCCGGGAGCATCGCAGCCCCTCCAGAGCGGGGCTGGGGGGGACGGGAGAGTCCCCCCCCCGTGACCCCCACGTACCTGAGACACCACTTGTGCACAGGGATGTTCCAGTTCTGCCAGAAATAGGTCACCGACTCCGAGTTCCTGGGGGGAGAGCGGGCAGTGAGCCCTGTCCCGGGGGAGCTGCCGTGCCCCTGCGCCGCCCCACACCGCAGGGACCCCCCCCCAAAAATGCCCCACACCTGGGCACGGCCCAATGCCCCTGCTCGGGGACAGGAGGGGACAGCGCTGCCCGCCCCCCCCCCCCCACTCACCACCAGTCCCTGTAGAACTCCCGGTCCCCAAACTGCATCACTTCGGCCACCACGTTCAGGCAGGAGTGGAAGAACCAGTAGAAGAAGATGAGCCAGATGAGGTGGTTGGGGACCTGGGGAGGGGGGGAGGCCGTGAGGGGGGGGCTGGCTGCCCCCCACCCCGGGGCAGGGGGACCGGGGGGCAGCGGGGGTTACTCACGGCCAGCTTCAGGAGCCGTTCGATGATCCGGGAATAATCCATGTCCTGCAAGGCAGCGGCTCCCGTCACCCCTGTCCCACAGACCCCGCGCCAGCCCGGGAAGAGGGGCAGGGGGCAGGGAGGAGCGCGGGCGGGGGCTGGGGGCCCGCGGGGGCTGTCCCCGGGGACGCGGGCAGGGGGGGACGGCAGCTTGGCCGGATCCTGGCGCTGCTCTGGGGCCAGGCAGCCTCTGCCCCACTGAGGCCCCAGGGTGGGGGGAGCCGGAGCCTCTGTCCGCTCCCCCCCCCCAGTCCCTGGGGGACCCCCAGCTGCCGGGGGCCCCCATCGCTCACCCGAAACGGCTTCATGGAGTTCTGGATCGTGGGCACCATCCACTGAAACAGAAAAGGCGGCTGGAGCCGGCGCCAGCCCCGGCCCGGGGAGGGGGGGAGCCCCCCGGACCCCCCCCGTGCTGGCAGGGTGAAGCCCCCCACTCCCCCCCTACCTGCTGGATCAGCCCCACCATCAGCTGGATGAAGAAGAGCTGGAAGACAGAGGGAGCCGTCAGCGGGGGGACTGGCAGCCCCCCCATCTCAGGGACCCCCCCCATCTCCCCTCCCTCATCCCCTCCTGCCACAGGGATTCCCCCCCACCATCCCCCCCGCCTCAGGGATCCCCCCCCCCCATCCCTCCCATCTCAGGGACCAGCCCAGCTCCCCCATCTCAGGTACCCCCCCCTACATCATCCCCCCCACCTCAGGGATCCCCCCCACATCATCCCTCCCACCCCAGGGACCCCAGGGGGACCCCAACCCCAGCAGGAACCTCTGGACTCCCCCCTAGCACGACCCTGGACCCCCCACCATCAGGAGTCCAATCCCAGCAAGACCCCCTGGTCCCCCCCCAGAGAGACCCCACCCCCAAGAGAGACCCCACCCCCAAGAGAGACCCCACCCCCAAGCAGGTCTCCAACCCCCACAGGACTCCCTGAACCGCCCCCCCCGCAGCGGGACCCCCTGGCCGCCCCCTCCAGGACCCCCTGGACCCCCACCAGCAGGACCCCAACCCCCCCAGACCCCCCGGCCGCCCCCACAGGACCCCCCCCCACAGGACCCCAACCCCCCCAGACCCCCCGGCCGCCCCCCCAGGACCCCAACCCCCCCAGGCCCCCCGGCCGCCCCCCCAGGACCCCCCCTACAGGACCCCAACCCCCCCAGACCCCCCGGCCGCCCCCCCAGGACCCCCCCCCAGGACCCCAATCCCCCCAGACCCCCCGGCCGCTCCCCCAGGACCCCCCCCACAGGACCCCAACCCCCCCAGACCCCCCGGCCCCCCCCAGGACCCCCGCCCCCCCCAGCTCTCACCATCTCGAAGAGGCGCCGGAGGAGGAAGCGCTTGCGCACGCGGGGGGAGCGGGGGAAGTTGAGCTCGTAGCAGAGGGTGGGCGCGAAGAGAAAATAGTAGAGATCTGCGAGGAGGGGGCGCGTGGGGAGGGGGGGCGGCTGCAGCCCCGGGGACCCCCGCGGGGGCCTGGGGACCCCCCCCCCCCGAGGTCCGTGGGCAGCACTTACTTCTGTAGGTGAGGTTGGCCGGGTAGGTGACCCCGTTCTCCCCCAGGTCCCCGTTGGCTTTCTCGGCAGCTGGGGGAGGGGACGGGAGCCGTGAGCCCCCCACGGCGGGACGAGCCCCCTGCCCCCCCCCCCCCCAATACCGTACCTGCGGCCGAGCCCTCCCCGGGGGCCGGGGGGGCTGTTTTCGCCTCCCTCCCCTCCCGACACCATTTATTGACGTCCCTGAAGGAGAAGAGCTTGAGGAAGATGATGGTGTAGACCATCAGGGCGAAGATGGACCCCACTGCGGGGAGAGGAGAGGAGGTGAGGGAGGGGCAAGGCCAGACCCTGGCCCCCCCCCACCCCGGGGGGAGCCTGGCCCCCGTCCCCCCCTCACCTGGGGTGATGGAGGTGACGACGAGGACGACGCCGGCGGGGAAGCAGAGGATGGCCAAGAGGTTGAGGGCGTGCAGGGCGGCCCCCGCGCCCTCCGAGAGGGAGCCCTGCGGGAGGGAGGGGTGAGATGGAGGGAGGGGGGGGCACGGGACCCCCCCCTGGCGTGGGGAGGGGGCACCCAGCACCCCCGGGGGCTCACCGCTGCCAGCCGTCTCTCCACGGCCAGGGCCACCACCACGAAGACGTTGGCCACTGCGAAGAGAGGAGGAGGAGGAAGGTGTTAGGAGGCAGGACCGTGGCCCCACAGCCCCGACTCGGGGAGGCTTCGCCAGCCCCCCCCCCCCATCCCCACGGCCGCGGGGGGGCCGGGGGGCACTCACCGATGACCAGGCAGAGGGAGGGCCAGCTGTAGGGGTCTTTGAGGAAGAGGGAGACCACCTGGATGGGGTCCACCAGGATCCCGTACCTGCGCGGAGGGGGGGGCTGAGCAGCCGGCTCCCAAAGCCGGGTGGGCCCCCCCCGACACCCACCGCCTCCGAGACCCCAATATGGGGGGGGGGGGTTGCTCCCTTACGCACCCGCGTTTCCCCACGGGGCCGGTCCCTGCTCCCCCAAACCCCCAGCGGGAGGGGGGGCTCCGGTGGGACCCCAGGGACCGACGGCACCCCCAGCCCCATGGGGATGGAGGGGGTGGGGGACAGAGTCCGCGTGTCCCCCCCCTGCCCCCCATCGTGGGGCCCCCCCACTCACTTGATGAGGTTTTCCAGGAAGAGCCGAGCGTTGCTCAAGACCTGGAAGAGGAAGGAGGAGCGGGGTGAGGAGCGGGGTGAGGAGCGGGGTGAGGAGCGGGGTGAGGCAACGGGGGGGCCCCCACCCCCCCACCCCGGGCACCCCGGGGTTGGGAGCAGCTCAGGGACGCTCTTGCGTCACCGGTGCCACGAGTCTGTGCAAGGGTTGCCGTGAGTCACGCGCCAGCGCGGCTCAGATACGGCCGCCCCGGCCAGCGGCCACGCAACCGCGGTTGCCCCGGGGGTGGGGTGGGGGGGGGGGGGCTTCACGCCTCCCCCGCCAAGCCCAGAGACCGGCGACGGCCCCGGCGCGGTGGCACCGGGAAGTCGGTGGCGGGCACGGCCGGGCGCCATGGGCACGAGCGCCGGCGGCCAAGCTCCTTCTTGCTCGTTTTCACCCGCTAATTGAATTAAAGCCACGCCGGGGGATCAACCCCCACCGCGCCGGTTCTGGCGGCAGAGCCGCCCGCGGGGGCCGCGGCCGCGCTGCGGGGGGGGGTCCCTCCCGGCGCGGGGCCCCCGACTCACCAGCATGACCACACACCAGTTGAGGACGCCCCGGTAGTTGCTGTAGCCGCTGGCCGAGCTCAGCAGGGACTCCTGCACCTTGTGACACCTGGGGACAAGCGGACGGGGGGGGGGGGACACGGCAGCGGGTCAGCCTGGGGGGGGGGGGACACAGCCAGGGCCACCCCAGGGAGCCGGCAGCGGGCTGGGGACACCGGGGGGGGGTGGGGGGACACAGCCAGGGCCACCCCAGGGACCCGGCAGCGGCTGGGGACACCGGGGGGGGCGGGGGGACACAGCCAGGGCCACCCCAGGGAGCCGGCAGCGGCTGGGGACACCGGGGGGGGGGCGGGGGGGACACAGCCAGGGCCACCCCAGGGAGCCGGCAGCGGCTGGGGACACCGGGGGGGGGCGGGGGGACACAGCCCAGGGCCACCCCAGGGAGCCGGCAGCGGCTGGGGACACCGGGGGGGGGGCGGGGGGGACACAGCCAGGGCCACCCCAGGGACCCAGCAGCGGCTGGGGACACCGGGGGGGGCGGGGGGGACACAGCCAGGGCCACCCCAGGGACCCGGCAGCGGCTGGGGACACCGGGACGTGCGCTGGGATCGGGGATGGGGAAAATTTGGGGAAAAAGTGGATTTTGCAGCAGGTCGGGGTGGCTGCAGGATGGGGGGGGGGGGGGGGGGCAGCGGGCGGGAGCCCCCCAAGGACTTGGGGATGCGATTTTCGCCCCCCCAGGAGGGGACGGGGGTGTCCCAGCACGTTCCAGTGGTGCCAGGGCTGGGCACAGCCCCGAGCTGCAGGCAGCGCAGGCAGCGCAGGCAGCGCAGGCAGCGCCCAGGGCCGGGTCCAGAGTCCCCCCCCCCACCCCCCCGCTGCTGCAGCCCCCGCCCCAGATAAGATTTGGGGGTACGGGAGGGGTCAGGGACGGATCCCGCCCCCGCCGCGCCCCGAGGTGGGGGGTACGGGGCCGGGGGGTGCAGCGCTATTTCGGGACGTCGCCGCAGGCAGCGGGCAGGACCCCACGGCCCCCACCCAGCCCGGGGGGGGACCCTGGGGGCTTTAGGGTCCCCAGGGGATGGGAACCCCCCCCAGGGCAGGGGACGGGTCCCCAACCAGGGGCAGCCGCTGCTGTGCGGGGTGGAGAGGGGGGGTCACAGCCCAGCACCCAGCTTGGGGCCCCCCTCCCCCCAAAAGGGCCCTAAAACCCGGGGGACGCCTCCTCCGCCCCCACCCACGCCAGCCTGGGGGGGGCCGGAGGAGACCACGGGGTGCCCCGGGGACCCCTCGGGGTGACCGCAGAGGGTGACACCCCCCGAGGCTGCGACCCGGGCACCCCAGGGCCCGGGGGGGTCCGGTGCCCGGGGAGTCCCGGGGGGGGGTCAGGACCCCCCCTGGCAGGGGGTTCACGAGTGTCCCCGTCCCCGGGGAGCACCGGCCGGGCCACCACGGAGCCCGCTGCGGGGACAGGGACCCCGCGGGGGCACCGGGACCCCAGGGGTCACCGCGATCCCGGGGGGCACCGAGGGGACCGGGACCACCGGAGGCCACCGGGACCCGGGGGGGGGGGGGGGGGGAGCGGGGCGGGGGTCAGGCCGGGGGTCACCCCGGGGGTTCCCCGTGCAGGCGCGGTCCCGGCGGCGGGGCCGGGGGGGGGGGGGGGGGTCGGCCCCGCGGTCACGGCGGGGCCCGGAGCGGGGCCGTTACCTGAAATCTCCGCCGGGATCGTGGCCGGGGTCGCCGCCGCTGTCGCCCTGCCCGGGCCCGGGGGGCGGCGGTTGCTGCTGCCGCCCCGCCGCCCCCCCCCGCCGCCGCCGGGCCCCCCCCGCCGCCGCCGCGCGCGGTCGCCCATGCTGGGCCCGGCCCTGGCAGCGCCGCCGGCCCGCGCCGCCTCCCGGCCACCGTACCGCGCCCCCCGCCCGCCACGGCCTATGTAACCTTGGCAACCGCCCCGCCCCCTCCCGCCTCGCCCCGCCCGACCAATGGGAGGGGCGGGGGGGCGGGGGGACTCCAACTCCCAGCGGCCTCCGCGGCGACCCTCCCCTGCCGGCGTTGTGATGGGCGGCGGAGAGAACCAATAGCGAGGCGGGATGCGGCGGGGAGAGCCAACGGCGAGGAGGGGCGGTGCGGTGGTGGCCAATGGGAGACGGAGCGGCGGGGGACGGGGCAGCGGCGGCGATGAGCGGCGGCCGGCGGGCGAGCGGGGGGCGGCGGGCGGAGCGGGGGGGGAGCGCAGGTGAGGGGGGGGGTGAGGGGGGGCCGGGGGGTGTGCACGTGCACTGGGGGCGGGTGTGCACTGGGGGGGCCATAACGGGGGGGCCGGGGGTGGGGGTGCAGTGGGGGGTGGGGGGGTGTAATGGGGGGGCCCTACTGGGGGGGCGGGGGGTGCAGTGGGGGGGGAAGGGGGGGTGGGGGGTGCAATGGGGGGCCATGGAGTAGGGGTGCAGTGGGGGGGTGTAATGGGGGGCCATAATGGGGGGGCCATAATGGGGGGGCCATGGGGTGGGGGGTGTAATGGGGGGCCGGGGGTGGGGGGTGCAAGGGGGGGGCCGGGGGTGCAGTGGGGGGAGTAAGGGGGGTGCGGGGGGTCATGGGGGGGGCCATGGGGGGGGGGTGTAATAAGAGGTGTCTGGGGGGGGGTGTAATGGGGGGGCCATAATGGGGGGGTCACGGGGTGGGGGTGTAATGGGGGGCGGGGGGCGCAAGGGGGGTATGGGGTGGGGGTTGGGGGGGGGCCATGGGGCGGAGGGTGGGGGGGGATAGGGGGCCGTGGGTGGGGGTGCAGGGGGGGTGAAAGGGGGGGCCGTGGGGTGGGGGTGCAGGGGGGGTGAAAGGGGGGCTGTGGGGTGGGGGTGCAGTGGGGTGCGGGGGGTGGGTGGGGGTGCTGGGGGCATGGGGGGGCAGCGGGGCGCTGCGGTGCCGTGCCGTGCTTTGCCGTGCCGTGCGGGCCAGCGCGGTGCCATGTCCTGCTAGCCACGCCGGGCCGGGCCATCCCGGCCGGCCACGTGGGCCATTGCGGTGCCACGCCGTGCCAGCCGTGCCGTGCTATGCCGTGCCGCGCCATCCCAGCCGTGCCGCGCCATGCCGTGCCACGCTGGCTGAGCCACACAGGCCATTGCGGTGCCGTGCCGTGCTGTGCCAACCGTGCCGTGCCATGCTGTGCCATGTGGGCCATTGTGCTGCCATGTGGTGCCGTGCCATGCCAGCCATGCCACGCCGTGCCATGCTGGCTGAGCCACACGGGCCATTGCGGTGCCACGCCATGCCATGCCATGCCAACCATGCTGTGCTGTGCCA